>NW_006399763.1:5905668-5915035 GCF_000299155.1 Elephantulus edwardii
CCCCTTTGAGGTGGATTGATTCAGTGACTGGGGTAATCGGGATGGGTGTGTCAGAGGCAATGAGATTGGCACGGGCTAGAGCACGGTTTAGGGCTGTTGTACATAGGGTCGCTATGTGTCACAAACGACTCAACAGCACATAACAACAACAACTCTCTTGTACACTTTAAAAGGTGAATTTTATGGTTTGTGAATTTTGTCTCAGTACATCTGTTTAAGGAGTCCTGGTGATGAGTAATTTAAGTGTTGGGCTGCTAACCGGAAGGTCACCAGTTCAAGCCCACTAGAAAGATGAAGCGTATTTCTTTGATTCGGACTGACAGTCTTGGAAACCCAGTGGAGAGTCATAGTGAGCCAGAATTGACAGTGGATTTCGTTTAGTTTGATTTTAGGGAACAACAAGATTTGTGTGCCCGGCTACCAACTGGTAAAGGATTCATTTTAGAAATATCAATTGGTGGTTATATCAGGTGTAGAAAATCTAGATTATTTTCTCACTGTAACTGCTATTTTTAGTAGCTACCATTTTATTTATTTGCACATATTTTAAAGGATTTGTGTCATAAGTTATTTAATTAAAGAATTTAATTCTGATGCATTTCTCTAAGATTTTAAAATAGCAATAATAACTTCTGCTCTGTTACAGTGTGCATAATCTGTATTTTAAAGATTTCAAATAACCATAAATATTCATTTTGTTGTAAGTCATAATTGACTTTGTACTGTGTTGCTTAGCCAGGATAGGAGAAGCATATAATCAGAACCGCCTAAAGAGCTTTTTCTTCTACATGAGTCTTTAGCCCTCACCTTTTCCTGTTCACTCTTACTTTTATTCTATGAGAATCAATGCCAGTGTTTTTGATGGAAAGTTTATGTCCTCGAGTTGTAGAGGAGAAAAAAAGGTGGAAGCCATTGTTATAGGTCAGAGCATCTCAGACTTTAATGTGAGTTTGGATCAGATGTCTGGAGTGTGTCCTGAGACTGTGTTTCTAACAGGCTTTCAGGAGATACTAAAGATAGTCTTGGAACAGCAAGCATACTTTGATAATCAGAGCTTTAGACTAGTTGAGGTTTTTTTGTGGTGTTTTTGACAGAATTTTATATAAATCTCATACACTCTTCGCCTAGTTTGTCTTTCCCCCAACTCTTTAATCACGTGTAGATTTATGTGATTACTACCAGTGTCAAAACAGAACAGTTCAAACATAAGGATCCTTTGATATCAAAAAAGGAAAGTCACCTTTCTTACTCACTCTCTCCTTAGCTTCTGACTATCTCTCGTTTGTTCTTCATTTTCTTAAGGAATTAATAGAGAAATGGGACCTTTTGAGATTGGCTTTTCCAGTCACCCTAGTTCCTTTGAGAACCATCCAAGTCGTTTGATGTTTCAATAATTCATTCCTTTTTTTATTGCTGAGTCTCTCTCATTGCTGTTGAGTCAGAACTGACTCATAGCTGACCTTCTAAGTGGTTTTCCAAGGCTATAACTCATACAGGAGGAGATTGCCCATCTCTCTCCAACAGAGATTCTGCTGAATTCAGACTGCCAGAGGTATGACCGGGGAGTTAGCATTGAGACTCCTGCAGCCTGGTATGTCATAATACAATGTGCCACAGTTTAACTATTCACCTACTGGAGAACATTTGGATTGGTTTTAGTTTAGGGCTGTTATAAATAAAGCAATAATTAAGCAGTGGGCTGCTAACCAAAAGGTCACTGGTTCAAAACCATCCACCAACACATGGCCAAAAGAAAACTCTTGGTGATCAACTCAAATACATATTCCAGCCTAGGAAACTATGTCACATATTATTACAGTGACTTAGAAGCATTATTTTAAAAAACAATTAGGAATATTCACATGCAAGTTTTTTGTGTGTGGAATAAGTTTTTATTTCTCTAGTATAAATGATCGAGAGTACATTTACTCCATCATATGGTAAACTGATCAAGTTTATAAAGAATTGCCATATACTTCTGCAGTGTCTGAAGCATTGTATATCCATACCAGAGTTCTTTATGTATTTAAATAAAAATCCTTTCTTGGGTATATGACTTATAAATATTCCCTTCCAACTCATGGCTTATTTTTTCTCTCTTCATTTTGTCATATGTTATTTTGCAAAGTGTACGTTTTTGTCACCACTGGACCAATCTATAGCATCAGGATGGATGGTGAAGAGATTTGAGATTGTTCACAGCTTCAGTTTGCTCGGCTCCACGGTCAGCACTCCTGGCACCAGTAGCCAGGAAATAAAAAAAAAAACGTATTGTGATGGGAAAGTCTGCGGTCAGGGACCTCTCTAAAGTACTCAAGAGCAACGGTGTCTCTCTGGAGACTAAGGCGCACCTGATACAGGCCATGGTTTTTGCAATCACTTGTTATGCATCAGAGAGTTAGACAATGACTAGGGAGGATAAAAGGAGAATTGACGCCTTTGAGCTGTGGTGCTGGAGAAGAGTATTGAATGTACCATGGCCTGCCAGGAAAACAAACAGATTCATCCAAGAGAGGGTTAAACCAGGCTGCTCCTTGGAGGCAAGAATTCTGGGCTTCGCCTGGCATACTTTGGACATGTTGTAAGGAGAGACAGGTCTTTAGAGAGGGACATCATGCTGGGTAGAGTGGAGGGATGGTGCAGGAGGGGAAGACCCTCTATGAGGTGGATTGATTCAGTGACTGGGGTAATCGGGATGGGTGTGTCAGAGGCAATGAGATTGGCACGGGCTAGAGCACGGTTTAGGGCTGTTGTACATAGGGTCACTATGAGTCGCAAACGACTCTATGGCACATAACAACAACAACACTTTTTAATTTTGATGAACCATTTTATTAATATTTTCTTTTGTATTGATCCTTTTGTTATTAAATTCTGAGCCCAGTCCTAAATTGCATTACTGTTTCCCTCTGCCATATAAACTTAGGAATTTCATTATTTATGGCCTCCAGAAACCTGTTGAAGGGTTAGTTATGATTTGGCTCAGACTTGATGGTGGTGAGTTTGCATTTTTTAGTAGAAAGTGTAGGGAACGCTGGAGATATAATACTTGAGAACTTGCCTGCTGTAGAACAGTGTGGGCTACTCAAACCTATCAGGCACTGTAGAGAGAAAAATGTGACAGTCTGCTTCTATAAAGAGAAAAGCTTTGGAACAATTCTGTGCTACCCATAGGCTTACTGAGTTAGAATCAACTTTGTGGCAATGGGCTTGGATAGAAGTTCAGATACAGTTCTGCCCCTCTTTTCCATGGACATGGTCCCAGTTGTCATCATGTAGACTTGCATTATTCAGACCTCCTCCCACCAGTCATCCTGTGCCTACCTCTTAATGGAGTCATCTAACACAGTGCTGCTTTCCATTAACCTTGGGGGAAAGCCTCTTTTATCACATCACTTCCTTTGATAAAAAGTCTTAAAAGCTTCTTCATTAAGTGGAAGATGGAAAGTCCTAAGTGGGTGGCAGCATTACAACTATAAGCCCCTGTTGTTTGTTTTTTCTCTGAAATCTACTAACCTACCTATAAATCATTAATTGATTGGTTCATTTGATTATTTATGGTTCTCAATTTCTTCTTATAGAGTATGAGTACCTTAAATTAAGGGATCTAATACTTTCTTCCATTGGAGGATATAATTTTCCCAGAAAAGCAAAGCTAATAGAAGTGGGATACTCAGGAGGACTTGGGGAGAGGGATGGATGACACATAGAAAGGGACTGCAACATGAAACAATCTATGTATAAGTTGTTGGTTGCTCTGTGAACTTTGATCTAAACCACAATAGCGCACTCATTCGCTCAGTGCTGTCAAGTTGGAATCAACTCTTAGGTGACCCTCCAGTGCACTTGCTGAGGCTGTAACTCACATGGAAGGATATTGCCCATCTCTATCCCATCAAGCTATAATTTAATAAAAAAAGAGTTGGGGGTTTTCCCCCCAAAAAAAGAAGCTGATAGAAAGATTAGAGAGACATAATTGAAAACAAAGAACAAACTTTGACTAAATAATACTAGGCTAAAGAAGAAGGGTCGTTATGAGTCGCAAGCGACTCAACGGCACATAACAACAACAAAAAAGAAGTTAAAAAAACTCAGCTACCAAGGACACTTTTGGGATAGTTGATAGATGATTACTAAAATGAATTTTGTTGTTCTATGCCCACTGCATACATAATGTTGTTGTTATGTACTGTCGATTCTGACTCATAAAGACTATGGACAGTGGCTCAGAACCTTGCCTTATCGTCCTGAGCCAACCTCTGACACACCTGACTAACTCCATTCCCACAGTCACTGTGTCGGTCCATCTCACCCAGAGTCTTCCTTTTCTGTGCTAAGCCTCTACCCTTCTAAGCATAAAGCATTCTTTAAGGACTAGTCCCTCCTGGCAACATGCTGAAAGTATATGAGATTCAGAATCCTTGCCTCCAAGGAGCAAAAGGGGCCAGGACAGTCCTGTTTGTTCTCTTGGTAGTCTTTGGTTTGTTCAGTGCTCTTCTCCAGCACCACAGCTCATAGACATCGATGATTCTTCTGTCATCTTTATTCGTTGTCCAGCTTCAGATGCATATAGCAAGCAGCTGAGAAGACCATGGCCTGCTTAATCTCTAGAAGGACAAAGGGGAAGGAGGACGTTTAAAAGAGTTGAAGAGAAGATTTCAAAGGGCAGCTCGTGAAGACAACACCTACAAAACATAGAGCTATAAGAATAGCTCACATGCCACCTCATCTATTTTTCCTTCTGTTTCAGGTTATGTGAGCATTTAAAGCCAGATTTATCAGACATTCTGCATTTTTATAAATTTGATTTTACAGAGTTCTCTGTTGACTACATAAAGCACCACTCAATAACAATATTTATACTTACGAACTTTGTCATTTTCTTAGAGATGATATGTTCAGAAGAATAAAATTGTGATCTAAAGCTTGTATTTTAAAGGCTAAACATTTGTAGTACCTTGGAACTTTTGCTTTTTTTTTTTTTTTTTGGCCTGTGAACTAGTTAAAATGTCAAATCAGATAATCTGTTGATTATAAGCATAGGACTTTTATTTCTTATATCATTATTCAACTCATAGTAGAGATATCCTATACTTTTTAAGCAATTTGAAGATGAAAATTAAAATGCCAATTTTTTAGAGTAATTTATGATTAGCAAATTGGAATTCATAAGTGGTAAATTTTGAAAAATTTGTTGGATAGTAATAATTGGGTGAAAACAGGTAAATTAAATGCTATTTATTGGAAGCATTAAAAAACAACTGAGTATATAACATATATCAAAGAAGTTGAGGTACATGACAACATTCTCATCTTACAGACTGTAATAATTTTCTGACCCTGGAATCTCAAAATAAAAACTTAATGGGTTGATTTTTTTTGGTTTTGTTTTTGCTTTTTTTTCCATTTTAAGATCATTAAGAAGGACAGGGAGAGGAAAATTATTCTATTTAATGTTTATATAATACTTAAAGATATGTAATACCTAAATAGAGGAACACCCTCATCCAGATGGACTGACACAGCAATTGCAACAATGGGCACAACTGTGTCAGGGATTGTGAGGATGGCACAGGATAGGACAGGGTTCAGGTCTGCTCTTCATAGAGTCACTGTGAGTCGTACTCAGTTTGACAGCACCTAACAACAGCAGCATTCTGTTCTTGGCACAGTTCCTCACTGCATGCAGAATCACGAGAGCTTAAATGCTAATACTGTTAATTGAGCCCCACAAGCGTGGAGAGCACATGTCATGATGGGACACCACCATCACTTCCCCATCATTTTTGCCATACTCCTGGGTATCTATGTATTTTAGAACTCTGTCATTGTGTGCATAGATATTATTTTTATGTCTTCCTGGTGGATTGATCTTCAGTCATTATAAAATGCTCTTCTCTGTCTCTTATATTTCGACTTATACTCAGTTGTGTCTGAAATTAATTTTGCTATCCCTGCTTTCTTTTGGTGAATACTGTTTCTTTTATATGTTTTTTTGGTTTTTGTTTTGTTTTCCATCTTTTTATTTTTAACTTAAGACTTTTTGTCTAGAGTATATCTCTTGTAGGCAACACATTGATAGGTCATTTGTGTCAGTTGACCTTCAGCATGATTATTGGTAGGTATGGATTGCAGTTGTTTTGGGTTTTTATTCTTTTTTGTGCTTAATTTAGGTTTCTTTTTCCTATCAGTTGTTTTTGTTGAATTTTGGAGTCTTGGAAATTTTTAGTGCTGATGAGTAGATTTACTACTTTTTTTGTGGTTACCTTAAAGTGTGCAATAATCCTCTCAAAAATTAAAATTAAAGCAATCTGTATGTCTTAAAATCACCTTGACTTCCTCATCATGTGGAAGTTCTATAATTTTTTATTTTCTTTATGTATTCCTCTAGATCCCTGTAATCTCTTTTCTTAGTTTCATTTTACTTACCAAACAAAATCTTTATGTGGGTTACTATCTCGGTAATGTTTTCATGTCTTTATCTTTTATTATTGTCTGATGTTAGTTCTCTATCAAACAGACGGTAATATTTCTTGTAAAGTTTGGTCTGGTTTTTACACATTTCCATAGCTTTTGCTTACTTGGCAATGTCTTCATGTCACAATTATTTTTTAAAAATTCTTTTCCTGAATTATATGATTCTTGTTTGGCTGTCCCGTTTCCCCCCCCCCCTTCAGGAATTTATGTCTTCCCATTGCTGGCATGGTTTCTTCTGAGAAATCATAGGTTATTCTTATTGGTGCCTCTTTTTATATTTCCTTTTTAAAAAACTGCTTCATAATTCCTTGTCAGGTTTGATTATGATATGTTTTGGTGACTTTCTTATTGGATCTGTCCCATATAGAATTCCTTGAGCTTGGATGGATCATCGTTTGTGATACTGGGAATGCTTTCTGCCCCTGGATCTTCTGTATTCTGTCAGTGCTTTTTTGGGGTTCCTTCTGTTCTAGAATGTTTCTCTTGATGATATCCCACATAAATCATAGACGTGGCTCGTTTTTCTTCATTCTTACTCTAATTATTCTTCCAATAAGTTAGTATCAATGGATTTGTCTTCTGCTTCAGTGGTTCTTTGCCTTTAATGAATTCTGTTTCTAGTCCTTCCATTGAATTATCTATTTTTGATATTGTTAATCAGGATTTCTAGTTGGTTTTGTATAGCTTCTAATGACCTTTTTATTCCATCATCCTTTTTATTTTTTCTTTCACGATTTCATCTAGGGTTTTGTTGTCTTTTTCTTGGTTTTGGTTTTGTTTTCCTTGAGTCTCTTTGATTAAATCTTCTAAATTTCTTATCAGGTGATTCCATTATTATTTCTTCCTCTAGAATGTTTTTCTCCCCTTTTTATTTTGTCTATTTGCTTGAGCTGTCTTGTCCTATTTCTGTGATTTGACATTATTCCTGGTGCTTAAATGCATTTCCAAGGCATTGACATGTCTGATTGATTGAATGTTTGCTTTTTCCTAATTTGGTGTTTTGTTTTGCTGCACATGGGTAAGTAGGTCAGGTATGCTTTGCTCCTTTGACAAACAGAGATTACTTCTTTCTTGTCTCCCAGTGAGGAGGGCAGTAGTTGTTGTTGTTAGGTGCCCATCAAGTCAAGTATGGCTCAAATTAACCCTATGAATAAAAGATCTGAACGTAATCCTGTCCTGCACCATCCTCACACTTCCTGACACACAAGAGCTCATTACACCAGTCACCTTGTCAACCCACCTGGTTGAAGATCTTTCTCTCCTTTGCCAACCCTTCACCCTTCCCCACATCATGTCCCTCTCCAAGGAATAGCACCTCCTAGCAATATGTCCAAAGTATGTGAGATGAAGCCTCATCATTCTTGCCTCCAAAGATCACTCCAACTGCACCCTCTCCAAGACTTTCCTGTTTCTTTTCTTGGCCATCCCTGGAAGGTTCAGTGCTCTTCTCCCAACACCACAGCTCAAAGGTGTCGATTCTTTTTCTGTCATCCTTAGTCATTATCCAGATCTCAGATGCATAGCTAGCAATTGGAAAGACCATGGCCTGGATCAGACGCACCTTTGTTCTCAAACTAACAACCCTCAACAGGAGGACAGGGGCTGGTACATGGATCCAGGAGTACAGGAATATTCCCCTATCACTTGGTGGATTGGGGTAGACTTGAACAGGGATTAGGCCAGGCAGCCTGGAGTAAATACTCTCCTGCTTTTCGAGGCCTGCTAAAATCTCTGCAGCTCTTGCTCTGCTTTCTGTTCTTTCTCTTCTAAGGTCCAGTTTATGTCTTGCTTACTTTGATCTACAGCAAGTTTGTCTACACTATGTTTCTGTCTCCTCTTGGGAATTCCGTGAAGTTGTCTTCCTATGCTCCTCATCTGGGATTATTACTGGTTTTGTATACAGGTGATCATACTGTACCAAGCTGTTTGTCAGGGTGCCTCCACTCCTAAATTTTTCTTTCTGTTTCTTCGTAATTAGATTTGTTTGCATATTAAACTTATTGGACAATAATACTCTATCTGTAGTGATGTATGCCTCTTACGATACCACATCAGGAGATACCAAACGCCAATTTAAATTATCGGATCTATAAATTTATAATTATCAGTAACCAGGACTTCACAAATATGCTTTGGAGAACAGTGCAACCAAGATGCTCCTTAGAGGGAAGGATTCTGAAGCTTCATCTCACATGCTTTGGGCATGTTGCTAGAAGGGGCTGGTCCTAGGAACAAGATAACATGCTTGAAAAGGTCGAGGGTCACTGAAAGAGAGGAAAACACTCAATGAAATGGATTGACATAGTGACTGTAACAGCAGACTCAAGTATAACATAAATGCTGAGATGATATAGCACAAGACGTGGCACAGATCTGCTGTTCATAGGTTCACTACGGATCGTGGTCAACTCACTGGCACCTAACAACAACAACAAGACTTAATTGCGTAATTCTCCCCCCTATTTTTCACTTAGACAACAACAGAACGACCTTTCATTCAGAAGCTCTTTCGTCCTGTGGCTGCAGATGGACAGTTGCATACACTGGGAGACCTCCTCAAAGAAGTTTGTCCCTCTGCAGTTGCTCCAGAAGGTAATCACAAACACTTGAGATGTGTCTGCAGTTTTGTTTTAAACTCTTTGTTACTGAGTTGGCATTAGTATACTTAGTTTGTAAGCAGCATTCTAAAGATATTTTTATTAGGAAAATATCTTCTCAAAAAGAAGCATTTAATATTTAATTTACATCTTACAAATGATGAGCATTAACAAAACTTAGACTATTTTCTTTGGCAAAATAAAATATACTATTTAAAAATGATCATCCTACTTAAAAAAAAATGATCATCCTACTAAGACTTGGGTCTTTTCTTTTTTTTTTTTTTCTTCTT
>NW_006399763.1:5915135-5944097 GCF_000299155.1 Elephantulus edwardii
ATTTTTGTGTGCATGTACCGTCAAATCAGATCTGACTGGTACAGGAAGAGATTGCCCCTCCTTCCCCGGCAGAGCATCTGGTGGATTCGAACCGTGCACCTCTGGGACTGTAGTTGCAGCTTCTTGCCACTAGGCCACCTGAGCTCCCCTAGGGTCTTTTTTTTTTTAACTCAATTATCATAAATAATCAAGAATTACCATTTTAAACATATAAATCCTGTTCTATACATTTTAATAATCTTAAACAGTGATGCGCAAATACTTTCCACCCATTCTGAAACCTGTCTTTTCATTTTCTTTGAAGTATAAGAATTTTTAATTTTTATAACTTTTAGTTTATAATTTTTTTTTTTTTTTGCTTATACCACAGAGTTGTATTTGGGGTAGTCAAAGAGAATGTGCACCTCACTTCCGGAGCTTCTTGATGGACATGGTTTTTTTCACTATCCTTCTGCATGACCTTGGCTACTGCCATCTCGAAGTCCTCTTGGGTGACATGGACTCGTCGTTCTCGCAGGGCATACATGCCAGCTTCTGTGCACGCACCCTTCACTTCAGCCCCTGAAGCTCTTGGCATGAGTTCAGCAATTTTTCTCAGGTTGATCCCCCGGGTCAGATTTATTTTCCTAGAGTGGATCTTCAAAATGTCCAGCCGGGCCTCTTCATTGGGTGGTGGGAATTCAATTTTTCTGTCAATACGCCCAGGGCGAAGCAGTGCGGAGTCCAAGATATCAGTCCTATTAATAGTAGCCATGATGACCTTGATATTCTTAGTGGCCTCAAAACCATCTATCTGGTTGAGTAGCTCTAACATAGTACGCTGCACTTCATTGTCACCTCCAGAGCCACCTTCCAGCCATGAGGAACCAATGGAGTCAATTTCATCCATGAAGATGATGGAGGGTGCGTGCTCATGTGCCGTTACGAAAAGCTCTCTCACCATCCTTGCTCCTTCCCCAATGAATTTCTGTACCAATTCAGAGCCAGAGACACGAATGAAGGTGCAGTCTGTATGATGAGCCACAGCTCGGGTCAACAGTGTCTTGCCAGTGCCGGGGGGCCCATAGAGCAGTACCCACTTGGGCTGTGCAATACCCAAGGCTTCAAAGAGCTCGGGATGTTTAACAGGCAGCTCAATAACTTCCTTGATCTCCTTGATCTGCTTATCCAGTCCACCTATCATCTCATAGGTCGAGTCTGGTACTTTTTCCACCATCATCAAAGACGCTAGCGGATCCACCTTTTTAGGCAGGATTTTGTGCAGGGTATAGCTGTCGTTTCTTAGAGCCACCCGGCAGTTGGGTGTCACATCATTGATGTCAATGTTCTTGTCCACATCTACAACAAATTTGCCTTCAGGATGTACCTTAACCAACACTTTCTTCTTATCCATCACTCGGACACCTTCCCCCACATAGGAGCCCTGTTCCTGCAGCAGCTGTAGCTCCTCTCACAAGAGTCGAACTTTAGCATTTAACTCATTCCTCTGTGCCTGCAGCCTCCGGAGGTTCTGGCTCTTGTCATTCACAATCAGTTGCAGTTCTTCAGTCTTGGACAGGTAGTACTGGCGGAGTCCACTGCCTGCCTTCCCCGCTTTCAGCTCCATCTGCTCTGGTCTGTCTAGCGCCATCTTCCCTCTTCCTAGTTTATAAATTTTTAATGTGCTTTTAAAAATAATTTTAAATTATTGTAAAATATACTTCCGTACCTTCAAGATGAAAATTATATCAAAATATTCACTGAATATCTTCTCCCAGCTCCTATCCCTCAAGCCCTAACCCATTGTCACATTTCTCCTGTGTTAGTTACATCTTACAGATAGTAACTCAAATTATAGAAGCTTTGACTAGGAAATTCATAGTAATTTTTGTTTAATTCAGGACTAATGTTAATGCTCCAGCTTATTTCCCCCGTGCTATAGGGTGTCCCTTTTGTATCCTTTGCAAAGTCCATTTTGAAGTATAATGAACAGAGTTAATTTTTTTATGGCTGACAGAAATGAAATTCACAAGCTTCATACGTACCCACTGCAAGCAGTGACTTTTCTGTTACTTATTTCTTTGCACTGTATATTTCTCACTTTTTTTGCCCTGTGGTTGTTATGTGCTGTTGAGTTGTTTGTGATTCAGTGACCCTATGCACAATAGCTCTGAACCCTACTCTATCCTGAGCCAGACTCACTGTCCCTGACACACCCCATTACCTCAGTTATTATATCAGTCCATCTCATCCAGGTCTTCCTCTCCTGTGCTGTCTGTGTCTTAACCCTTCCAAGCATGATGTCTTTCTCCAAAGACTGGGCCCCTCTTGCCTACATGACCAAAGTATATGAGATGGAGTCTCGAAATTCTTGCCTCCAAGGAGCAGCTTGATTTCACCCTTGCAAAGACAGACTTATTAGTCCTCTTGGCAGTCTGTGATGTGTTCAGAACTCTTCTCTAGCATCACAACTCAAACACATCAATTCTTCTTTCATCGTTGGTCACTGTCCAGCTCTTTGATGAATAGCAGCTATGAACACCATATCCTGGATCAATCGTGTCTTGGTCTCTGGACTGACGTCTTTGCTCTTGAGCACTGTAGAGAGGTCCCTCACCGCAGATTTCCCTAATGCAATTAATCTTTTAATTTCCTGACTGCTAGTGCCAAGTGTGTTGATTGTGGAACCAAGCAAGCTGAAATTGTTAACAGTCTCAGTCTCTTCTCCATCTATCGCAGTGCTGCCAGTTTTCCAGCCTTTTTGAGTACTTTGTAGTATTTCAAAGAACATTGAGAAAATACCTATCCATTTTGTTGTTGTTAGTGACTGTTGAGTAACCACCAACCACCGTATGGTTGTTACCCCATGCACCATGAGATGAGATACTGCCTGTCCCTGCAATCAGTTGCAGATTGGACCATTGTGATCCATAGAATTTTTGTTGGTTGGTCTTCAGGAATAGATTGTCTGGCCTGCCTTTCTAGTTCATCTTAGTCTGAACACTCCACTGTGTCTTCTTCAGGAATCATAGTAGCTTGCAAGCCTGTGCTGAAAGTTGGCTATTAGTTTTGCATTTGACATTTTTAAAGAGCCATAACTGTAGGCCTTAGAATTCATTTAGTTCAGTCTCTCATAGTAATTGCACTGCCATTTATTGGGGTTTCATGGAGTTTTGTTTGTTGGTGTGTGTATTTGGGTTTTTTCTCCTTTTAGTTTAGCTTAAAATAGTCTAAAATTCTAACTTTCCTCTAACTATTCTGTAATTTGTGTACACTGTTTATCTTTTCCTACATTTTCTTTTTATTTCATAGTATGATCTTTGAAACCTCTAAATGTTTTTGTTATTTTGAAGTTCCTATATATAATTCTGACCACTCCTTTTGTTGAATTTACTAGACGGTTACTGTGACCATTAGACAGGGAAATAAAAGTCACACACTGGAAACTGATGTCTTTTGTCTGAAGCTCCTTCTTCACCATGTCACAGCAGTACACACAGCGTGACTTGGCTCCCACACAAACTCTTAAAGAATATTTTCCAAATTTGTAGACTTCTCTACCTGCACCTGCACCTTGGAGTTCCAGAGTGCCTTACCTTTTTATCATTCTATCTCAGGGTGAGAGCAGGGGAGGAGTGAGGACAGGATGAGCTAAAAAAGTTTTTTTAAATGATATTTTGTAATCTTTTGTATTTTCCCATGGTTTACAAGTAGTTCCTTCCTTGTGTCTCCCACCCCAGCTTTGTTAATGCTTTTTTACAATTCTTGACACCAAGGAGGTACTCAACTTAGACCAATAGAAGATTCCTTAGGCAGCATTTTCCAGGGAGGAAGCTTAGAAGGCAGGGAAGTGGCTGAATAGAAGGATTGATAGAGACATGAACTGCAAGGAAGAGTGCAGTTACTGTGTGTTATGTTGTAATTAGTGCTGTAAAACGAATCTGTGTGAATGGTTGAATGGGAAGCTAGTTTTCTCTCTATAGACTTTCATTTCAGTCACAGTACTCATTCATGGCTATCAGGTCGGAGTCCACTCACAGCTGACCCTCCAGGATGTTTTCAAAGGCTGTAAATCACACAGGAGGTTACCCTTTTTTGTTCTTTGGAACTGCTGGTGGATTCCAACCATTTAGATTAGCAGCTTTCTCCCTCAGATCCCAAAGACAGATATTTAAAAGGTGAGATCAAAAAGGCACATTCCCCCATTTTGAAATTTATGAATTACTGATAGTACCACAGTTCATACTTACACTGAGAATTTTTAGTTATATGCAAAGGATAAAAATATATCATGAATTCTGAATGTAATCCATATTGTAACTGCTTATGAAGATGAAATGTGACTAGATTTTTATTCCTCTGATTTTTATCTTTCCTCTCTACTCCAAGAAGTTAACATCCAGAAATATCAGAAGGGTAACTTTTAGAAATAAGCATTGCACCCCTCAACAAGCAGCTCTGTTATCATCACACGCTTTAAAAAATATATTAAAAGTGAAGTTCTTTGAGAAAAAAATTGTCTGCCATTGATTCAATTGTAGTTCACATTGACCCTCGATCTGGTTTCTAAAGCTGTAAATCTTCACAGAAAGAGACTGCCAATTTTTCTGCCTTAAAGCAGCTGGGGGATTTAAGACACAATAGGTGGTGTGGCTTGTTAAAAGGCTTTCATTGAGAAACACAAAACAAAAGATCACACATTTCTACATTTCAGCTTCAGAAGTAACCCTGGAAGGTTCATTTGTAACTTTCTGAGATGCTGTGTATTTGGCATGTGGGCCTGGGTCATGTGGCTAATGTGGGAAGCCTGCTCTTTTCTGTCTCTCTGTTGCACTGCATGTATCTTTTCTGGAAGAAATTATGATTGCTATTTACAATAGGAATTCCTAAAGATCTTCATATGTAACTCTCATAAAACTTACTAGACATGAGCAGATAGGAACTTTGCTTACATTTGTTCAGACATTTCCTGTCAAACTCTGCTTGAAATTGGTAATAACATTTCCTTAGATTTATTGTTGTGCGGTCGAATTCTACATTTATATGACTCTAGTATAAAAGCCTGATGGCTTCATTTCCCCTCCATCTTTGTGCATTATCCCAAAACATTAGCAGCACTTACTATGTTTGGTGGTACAGAATCTCCTTAATTATTATTATTAATGTTACTACTTTTGGCTGTGATTTGAGTGAAAGTTTCAAATGCACGTTGGTTTTCCAGTCAGCAGTTCATACAATCTGCGTTATGGCCTTTATTCCCTTCTCCATATTGTAACAGCATTCTTCCTTCTTCCTCCCTGTGCTTCTACTGTGTGTTG
Source organism: Elephantulus edwardii (assembly GCF_000299155.1). Taxonomy (NCBI): domain Eukaryota; kingdom Metazoa; phylum Chordata; class Mammalia; order Macroscelidea; family Macroscelididae; genus Elephantulus; species Elephantulus edwardii. The sequence goes on from NW_006399763.1 coordinate 5,920,433, forward strand.
GTCCTTTCCCTGGGCAAGTGCTTCCCTTTAGCTCGAGTATGGGTCATTATTCCAAGGACTGTGCCTTGTACTACTGATTATATTTATACCTGTCTGTTGTTTGGCTGAATGGTGAATCATGGGGGTGGGGTGGCTTCAGTTCCAGGCATGAGGAGGAACTGAAGGCCTTAGATTCAGGAGTTCCACCAGTCTCTTAGCAGACTAGTACACCTGGTGTGTTGTTTTATGTATATATTCTTGTATCCCTGGGGTAAGTACTGCTTGATCATCCCCTTAGTACATTTGAGAATTCCATTTCCAGCTATTTGGAGTAGAAATTTTTGTAATGTTGGCTTCATGGATTGATTTTTATGAAGCTCTATATAAACACTTCCAACTTACTTTTCAATTACTAATTTGAAAGTAGGAGTGGCATCCACTTCCTAAACAACATGCCTCTGGAAACTCTATAGACTTTTCAGGTCTTTTGTTCATAGGGTCGCTGTGAATAGTGCTCGACACGACATCAGTCAACAACAGATATACATATAAATATTTTTCACATTTTTTCTCCTGCTCTAGCAGAGATCTTCTGTTGCAGTCCCTCTCAGAGCAGTCACACTGGTAGCGAGGCACTATGCAATCCTTCTGGATTCAGAGGCCCTGGAGCCTGAAGGTCACCATGGTTCAGAAGTATTTTGGACTAACGTTAATTGTTAAGTTCCATCAAGTCAGAACTGACTCTTAACTGACCATCCAGCACATTTTCAGAGTCAGTAAATCTCATAGGAGAGTGCCTGTTTTTCTCCATAGACGCTAGTAGATTTGAACCTCATGCCTTTGGGATATCAGTGCAGCTTCTTACCACTGAACCACTTTGGTTTTCTTTACTTTTGTTCAAACAGGACAGGACAAGAGCAATAGTTATATCTTCGGCTGCTGCTCATAGGTTTCACGACTCTAGTTGGTACTTACCAGAGTAGGATCTAGAACCTTATATTTTTGGACTAATATGAAGGAATGGTTCGTGTCAGGTGCCGTTGAGTTTGCTCTGACTTGTAGCAACCCTATGGACAACAGAACAAAATCCTGCTTGATCCTATACGACTCATACAACTTCTGCTGTATTTAAGTCTGTTGTAGTCACTGTGCCCCCCCATCTCATTGAGGGTCTTCCTCTCTTAACCCTCCCCTTTTCCAGCCATGATACCCTTTTTTGAAGGATGTCTTTCCTGCCTAAACTATGTGAGTGAAGTCTCATCCTTGCTTCTAATGGACACTCTGGATGCCCTGTCTCCCAAACAAATTTGGCAGTCCATGGTGTGTTCAGCACTGGTCACCAACACAATTCAGAGACATTGATGCTTCTTTAGTCTTCCTTACTCATTATACAACTTCCATTCCCATATATATCAAGCAGTTGAAATACCATGGCTTGGATCATGTACACCTTAATCTTATATTGGCATTCTTGCTTTTTTGCACTTTGAAGAGTTCCTTGCAGATATGCCCACTGCAGTATGTCGAGTTCTTGGCTACTGCTTTCAGGGGTGTTGATTGTGGGCCCAGATATGTTGTTGTTGTTGTTGTTATGTGCCGTCGAGTCGCCTGCGACTCATAGCGACCCTATGTACAACAGCCCTAAACTCCGCTCTGTCCTGTGCCATTCGCACTGTCTCTGACACTCCCATCCCAATTATCCCAGTCACTGAATCAATCCACCTCATAGAGGGCCTTCCTCTCCTGCGCCATCCCTCCACCCTCCCAAGCATGATGTCCCTCTCCAAGGACCGGTCTCTCCTCACTACATGTCCGAAGTAAGTTAGACGGAGCCTCAGAATCCTTGCCTCCAAGGAGCCACCCGGTTTAACCCTCTCCAGGACAAATCTATTTGTTTTCCTAGCAGTCCATGGTATTCTCAGTACTCTTCTCCAGCACCACAGCTCAAAGGCATTAGTTCTCCTTCTATCCTCCTTGGTCATTGTCCAACTCTCTGATGCATAACAGGTGATTGCGAAGACCATGGCCTGTATCAGACGCACCTTAGTCTCCAGAGAGACACCACTGCTCTTCAGCACTTTGGAGAGGTCCCTAACAGCAGACTTTCCCATGGCAATGCGCCTTTTAATTTCCTGGCTGCTGGTGCCAAGACTGTTGACTATGGAGCCAAGCAAACTAAAGCTGTGTACAATCTCAATCTCTTCACCATCCATCCTGATGCTGCCGATTGGTCCAGTGGTGAGAATCTTTGTCTTCTTGACATTGAGCCTCAATCCATATTGCAGGCTGCAGTCCTTGACACTCTGCAGCAAGTGCTTCAGGTCCTCCTCAGTTTCAGCAAGCAGGAACTGAAGAACAAATTCAAACCTCGAGTTGCTATAATCAAGGATGCTTTCGGCAGAACGTTAAATGATCCCGGAAGTATTAAAAAAAGATGGAAGGAATATACTGAGTCACTGTATCGAAAGGAATTGGAAGACACAGAAGAATTTCATGAAACAACATATGAGCAAGAGCCTATGGTGATGAAAGAAGAAGTTCAGGCTGCTTTGAAGGACATGGCCAAAAATAAGGCTCCAGGAATAGATGGTATACCAATTGATATATTTCAGTTAACAGATGCTGCCCTGGACATGCTCACCAAGTTGTGCCAAGAAATCTGGAGAACGACCACTTGGCCAACTGACTGGAAGAGATCGATATTTGTTCCTATCCCAAAGAAAGGCGACCCAACCGAACGTGGAAACTACAGAACAATTTCACTGATTTCACATGCAAGCAAGATTTTACTGAAAATTATCCAAAAACGACTAGAACAGCACATCAACAGAGAACTACCCGAAGTCCAGGCTGGTTTCAGAAGGGGTCGTGGTACTAGAGATATTGTAGCTGATGTTAGATGGATCTTGGCTGAAAGCAGGGAATACCAGAGGAATGTCTATCTGTGCTTCATTGACTATGCAAAGGCATTTGACTGTGTAGATCATAACAAACTGTGGCTGACTCTGAGAAGAATGGGAATCCCTGAACACTTGATCGTTCTAATGCGAAACTTATACTTGGACCAGGAGGCAGTCGTCAGAACAGAGCAAGGGAACACTGCATGGTTCAAAATTGGGAAGGGCGTACGCCAGGGATGCATCCTATCTCCATACCTCTTCAGCCTATATGCAGAACAGATTATCCGGGAGGCTGGGCTCTATGAGGAGAAATGTGGGGTCAAGATTGGTGGACCATTTATCAACAATCTGCGTTATGCGGATGACACAACCCTGCTTGCTGAAACTGAAACTGAGGAGGGCCCAGATATAGAATCTATTAATATCTTAATGCCTTGACAGTTTTCTTCTCTAAAAAGTAAAGAAATATTTCTTTGTCACTGAGTTTAATGTGATTACTGGACCCATAAGAAAATACTTGTGATTTTCCCTCCATAATTATTGCAGTTCTTTGTCTTGATTGCAAGAAATTAATGTATTTTACCTGATTTTTAAGTATTTGTCTTTAGCTCTAGAAAACAAAATTTTCTTAACAAAATAGTAATGTTTGCAGGCAACTTAAAGCAACAAATCTCTTTATTAAAGCATGTTCTAGGAGACCTTAGTCTGGCTATGTATGGGGGCATTGTGTACCAGGGAGGGAGTCTTTCTTTTACTTTTGAAAGAGAGGAGCAAACTGGAGGGCAGGGGGAGAGGGCTGGGTGGGTAGAGAAGTGGCAGCAATAAATGATTGGAAAGCCAAATTCTCTGTAAATGTTCATTAAAATTATTTTTTAAAAAAAGAAAGAAAGATGGGTAGATAAAATGCATGCTGTAATCAAATTACTGTCTCAAAAATAAATAAATAAGTAGAAATTAAAAAAAAAACAACAGTACAATTACGGTCTAAGTTTTAAGTAGAACAGTTCACTTTTTTTTTCTGTTCTAAAAGTCATACTTGCCAGTATTGAATCATTTTTTACTCACACAAATTGCTGCATGGATGTGTGAAAGTAGATCAGTATCTACTACTTATGTTTTCGATGTCTATTTCAAGGATTTAGGGGTTATTTTTCTCTAAGCCTAGGTTGATTTTTCACTTTTACCATATATTGTTAGGATGCTTTTAAAATACACTGTTTACTAAAATGGTGTATTACAGTTATCTTTTTATAACTGTAACTAATTAGATAGGATTCTTTAAAGTTTTGGTTTCTGTTTTTATTAATAGTAATAAAGATGGTAAGCAAAAGTCGATAGAAAAGTTAACATGGACATGCTTTGAAAACTTCGTTTTAAATGTTAGGCATCGAGGCTGTAGAACTCTTTGGGGCAGAAATAAAATACATAAAATAAAAAGTTTGTACATGAAAAGAGATACATGGTATATATTAGCTGTGAGATTATATATTCATTAAGACCTGGACTAGCAAGTAGTCTAGATCCGGAAGAAGTTAATGTAAGTATTCGTAAATGGGTTTGTATTTCTCTGATAAACAGCACTCTCCTTCTGTTTGTGATCATAGGATGAAAGCTCTGTAAGCTTGTATATGTACATTTTTACTGCTACATCATGTAGTGTGCTCTTAAGATTGAGATCTCATTCCCCAGGAAGCATTTCTGTCTAAGATTAATTGCCCTTTTAAAATCAGCGTTTGATGTATTCCTTTGGCTATATCCTGACTTGGTTTAACCCTCTTTGACCTGACCTCACCGACTATTACTGCCGTGGCTGAGTCAAAATCCTTCAGCATGATGTATGCACTTCAGATTTCAGCCTGTGGTTTTTCATGTCAATGGATTCAATTAGTTGGCATTTTACTAATGAACATATCAGAGGTTAAAGAATTTATCAGCCAGAAATCTAAAAGTGCATCTCTTTTTTCTTCAAAACTTTTTTTTTTCAGAAATACTAAATATTTTTTAGAAGTTGTCCTTCAGCATCACACGTTCAGAGATAGTAAATCAAGTCATTTTCTGCCAAATTATAAAATATGAATGTAACATTATAGAGTTAAACACTGTGGTTACAGCAGTTGACCTTAGATTTATTTTAATCATATTCATAAATATGACCCAAAAAGTTAATTAAACTGAAATTTTCTGATTAAAAGCCAACATGAATTTCCATTGAAGGAATAGTATTAAATTCTTTAGCCTGTTTTAAATTAAGATGGGCTCCTGTATTTAGTATACTTATTAATAGTAATTAGGAAACTCAGATATCTCACTAGGAACTCTGATGAACTGTTTTTAAAAACATTTAGGTCATATTTTATGTTGAAAATTGAGTGAAGAAATGATTGAGGAGGAGATAGGAGTAGAGCAAGTTCTTAGTAATAGAAATCTCTAAAAGACATTTATCACAAACAATGAGGCATTGTTCTTATATATGTTTAAAATTTTTTAACAAAGCTTTTGAAAGAATTTTCTTTTTCTTTCTAAAGTTTTAATTTCTTTTCAATTAAGAACTTTTCTAAGGACTGTTAAATAACAAGATTAGTACAATGGGATCATTTCACTTCTAGGTCATGTGCTGAGTATGTATTGAGAGCACTACCAAATGAGTTTGCAATGCTTTAAAAACAGTAGTTTTTCTCTCATGTTGAACATTCCATTTAATTGTTTGCATCTTGTTGGGTTTCGTTTTTTAATGTTTTTATAAAAGTATTGTGCCATGCTGCCTAGAAATGGAGTTGAGTATATGTTAACGTGTGACCAAATTCTCACAGCCCTTTTCATGCCCAATCATGTAATTGAACCCATGATTTTCCTATATCTCTTTGCTATATCTTGTACTTGGAAGATTGCCTAGTACCATGAGTTTGTATACAGGAAGACAATGGTTATGGTTTCTTTCCTTTTGTAACTAAACCATGACTCTTTGTAAACCAGTTTTCTATCCTCACTTTGTATACTTGGCTTTCTTATGTTTTTGAGATGGAGTGGTTGGAGATGAGAGTCTAGAGTCACTCCCCTTGGAATACTTTTGACTTGTGCTTAAGCCTTCTGTGGGGCTCTGTGCTAGGTGCTTCATGTGGGCATTTCATCAGATCCCCTATGTGATCTTGGAGACTAGAAATTGTCTACTCTATTGTATAAGCACACTCGGGTGACTTGCCTGTGAATTTAGAACTATTGAATTAGTAGCCTATGATCATTTGAATTCTGATTAGAAAAACTTTACTGTTTAAGCACATAATAGGCACGTATTCATTCACGTACTCACTCCTTGCTTCCAAGTCAAAACCAATCATAGCTGACCCTCCAGGCGGTTTTGAGAGGCTGTAAATCATACAGGAGGAGAGACCTCATCTTTCTCCAGGGGATCAGCTGGTGCTTTCAAACTGCCCACCTTTGGGTTGGTAGCATAATTCCCTCTTCACTAAGCCACCAGAGCTCGCTCTCTCACACACATTAGACCTGCTTATCTTTTCTAAATCAGTGGTTTATAAACTACCCCACAGAGTTCTCTCCAAAACTGCCAATACAGTCAGCAAACCAAACCTGAGGCTGGCACAGACATGCATTAATAGCTGCCCCACCCTCACCTGTGTTCTCCATTGGGTTTCTGCATAATACTTGACTTTGAAGGAAAATTCGTATGACCGTAATTTGAGGGAACATTTAAAACTAGCATTTATCTTAGAGGAGGGGCCCAGCTTCCAGATTTTTCAAATCTCCCGTATTATTTCTCATGCTCAGCAATATTTGCAAACCATGAGATTAAAATCAAAGCAAACCTGTTGCTATCATGAGTTCCAACTCAGAGACCCTGTGGGACAGAATAAAACTACTACCCCATGAGGATTTCCAAGGCGCTCTAACTAGAGGGTCAGCCAAGACTCAGTTCTGACGCACGACAGTGAGTTTTGAGAGTAGGATCTTCACAGAAACCAGTCGACTACCCATTTCTTTTTTCCCACAGAGCAGCCAGTAGATGCAAACCATTTCTGTTTGGCAGCAACCACTTACCCATTGCATCACCAGAGCCACTTTTTCAAGCCTTGTTATTTCATATGAAAGGAAGTGACCTCAAAGAGATAAGAGACCTGCCTAAAGCCATCGGTTACTAGAATTGGAATTCAAGTTGCCCATTTCTCTTTATCTTTCAGTCAAACATTTTAATGGATTTCTCTTTCATGCCTTCTTGTTGTGATTGTATATAGTTATATAATGCTGTTAGGTGCTGTCAAGTCACTTCTGACTCACAGTAACCTGGTGTAGAGCAGAACAAAGTACGGCCATCTCTGAACCAGCTTCACACTGGCTGCGTGCTTGAGCCCTTTGTTGCAAACCATCTTGCTAAGGTCTTCCTTTTACGCTGACTCTCCTTTATCTGGCTGTCCTCTTGGGACCAGTACGTCCAGATAATATGCACAAAGTATGTGAGAAGTCTTGCTACATTCACCTCCAAGTTGTATTTATAACTGTACTGCTTCTGAGAAAGATTTGTTTGTTCTTTTGATGTGATTCTGTGTTCTTCTTCAGCACTACAGTTCAGTTTGGTCTTCTTTATTCATTATCTAACATTCACATACATATGAGGAGTTTGAAAGTGAAACCTCAGACACTTTGGTCACTTCTTCATTTATCAGTCTTTATTGGTCTCTTGTGAGGACTTGTATTTTTCTTTATGTTGAAGTATAATCCATGCATGTATGTACTTAAATATAAGAAAATAACTTTGTTCTAACTAAAAAATTGCACTTATTATTTGCTTGGCTTGTGACAGTTCCTTTCATTTGCTTCAGTTTTTGTTTTGTCTCTATATGTAATTTCTATCATCTTACTCATACAAGAGAAATTTATTAGAGTATATTTTTTTTAAATGTAACACAACTCAAAAAAGCTTACTTTAAGTTAGGATTGGACATTTGGGTTCATTAGGCTACTGGTGATAAGAAGTTCCTATTTTTATTATTATTGCAGCATATGTTTACATTAGCACTGTAATAATTTTAGGTTACATAAAATAGTACCATGTGGACAGTCTACAGAATATTGATAGCATACTCTAAATTTTTCACAATTGAGTGAAAAACAAAAGTGATACTGTGTTAGATTAAAAAAGTAGAAAGCTTCAAACTCAGTGTTTAGGTGTCCTACAGCGAGTTTCCAAGATTTTGAATCCCACGTAGAGGGATTGTCCATCTTTCTCTTGTGGACCTGCTGATGGATTTGAAGTCTGGAAGAAATGTCCACTTAGGGTGCACTACAGTGGCACCACTGTAGACTGTGCCAGGAGAGCTCTCTAAAGAGAGAAGAGAGATATAAACATCAAATATAATTAACTACTGTGGCTTCATGAGAAAGTAGACCCAGAGGGCTAAAGGAAAGCCCAGTTGGTGTGCAGTTTTTTGGAAGAAACACAGAGGAAACACAGAGCTGGTGAAACAGGATAATAAGAATATAGGAAGTTCTTGTCCTTTGCTTGCAACTTTTTTATAAATTTGAAATTCTGTCAACGTCAGAATTACTCGTAACCAGTGCCCCTTAAGCAAAGGAAATTCACATAGAACTTGTTCACTTGACTACTTTCTCAAATGTTTACCTACTTTAAAGCTTTAAAGTTAACTTTTGAAAAAATCTGAGTGGGTGGGGTGTGAAGTAACATATTTCTCCTGAGTCATTTTCTTTGTAGTGACATATTTCTCATTCCTTAATATTAAATTCTAGATTTCCATTTTGAAACACAGAGACACGTTTACCAAAAACGTGGTTTACTTTAGCAATATCATCAATATTTCCTTTTTACTGTTAGAAAAAGAGAAATGTGTACTAATTTTCTCTGTTCCCATTTGTTAGTTCTGATATTGCTAAAATGTCCAGTCATGCTTTGTTATTTATGATAACAAGGATTAAGATGATAGCATATATACTTTTTTACATATCTGGGAATATTTTTTTAAAAAACTTTAATAGTTATCTAGGAAGACCCCTTTTACTTAGCAGTGCTAACACATTAATTAGTCTTGACATTATATCTTACCAGCAAGGAAATTAGTAGATCTGTGGGAACATTTCTTGATCTATTACTATACACCAGGCACCATGCTTAAGCACGAAGGACAGAGTGGCAAATAAAAGAGAAAACATTGGCAGGAATTCCAGGGGAACCACTGTCACATTCCTAAAAGCCCTCTTTTCACTGTTGTCCTCTTGTGGGAAATGAGAAAACACCAAGGATAGAATATATACAATATACCCAAATGTTGTAGTGTTAAAAGTTCTTCTGAACTCTGCTTCTGGCTTCTCTGCACTGCCTCGGCAGTACTTTTGATTTACGGTGCTCTCACCTTCTAAACCAGAGAATCACTGGTGTCTATTCTGGGCTCTGATAATGTGATTTAGTAGTTTGTTGCACAGCTTAGAAAATCTATCTGTCCTTTTCCCTATAAGGATTGATCTTATACTTTTCAAACATCCTATATATCACTGGGACAATGGGGGTTGGTGTGTGGGAATCAGTGAGCCTGGTTCAGGACAGGGCAGACTTCAGAGCTGCTGTACATAGGGTCACTTTGGGTCGCAGGCAACTCAACAGCATATAACAGCAGCACCATAAATCACCCACCGGCTTTGCACCCACATTTAAATATTGCTTTAGACATAGAATTCTGTATATTGAGTTGTGATTCTGCTGCTTCTGCTCTGTTTCCAGATATCCAACTGTGACTCAGGCTTAAGGAAAAATTTAACAGATGAGGAACTTTTACTATTACACCACTGCTCTTTCATTTTTGACTCAGTGCTAAGTAGGAGGAAGATTCTGAGAATATTAAAATATTTCAAGGAAATACAATAAGAATATGAAGAGAACTACACCGGAAATGTTTTAAAATATTCTAAGAAAGTGTTAATACGGTAAAATCTTGGAATTGAAGCATTTATAGAGAATTAATCATACTGGATAGCTGAGGTTTTAAAAATCTTCCCAAAGTTTTTTACCATGCTGCCTGTCTTAATCTGTATATAGTTTTATGTTTTATTTATATGTGATTTATATCATCATGAAAACTAATCATTGTAGTAACTATAATCACAACTGTTTAAAAAATATGTATAGTTGCAACAAGGGTTGAAAAACAATGATGGCATTCTGTTGAGTCAATAGCATTATGAAGTGATAACATTTTCCATAGTTTTTAAAAACGATGACACAGTGATTTGGATATTTGCTTCAAACTTTTTGTTTGACTTTGGGATTGATAGTGTTGCTTAGATGTTAGAGGGAGAGATGGAAGGAGGCACTTATCAACATTCTGCAGTGGTTTTGGTCTTCTCTTCTTGTCATATATTGGCTATTAAGCTGCCTTTAACAGGAGAGAAAAAATTTTTAAGGGGTCTCTTAATTTCAGATGTTAAAATTTAACATTTAGGCCCAAATGCATACATAACCTATTTTGTCTATACATTAGAAAATTAGAGTTTCACAAGTCATTTTTTAATAGAATGGAATGAAAAAATTGAAGGAACCTGACAGGTTTCAACGTTGTATTTTAAACAGACCCTAAAAAGGACAAGCAGGAATTGATGTTGCCAAAGGACAACGCAAAGACTTTTGGTGTTCATGTGTTTTGCTTTGTTTTCCATTAGAGGAATTTGAGTTTGCTTTCTTTGTTCTCGTGCAACAATCTAGGATATTTCCACATAAAGGTGATCAGTGTATCGTCCTGATATCACAGATAAATAATTTTAAATTTTAAATTTAATTTAGAGTAAAATTGGAAGTTAAAAGAGAAATGTGAATTGCAGGACCCTTTTAACTAGACAATAAGTGTCAAAAATCAATGAGGTTTCATAACTAAAACAGAAATCCCTGAGTCACTCTTCTTTCGTATTACAACTTTGACTCTTACTCTAATAGTAATACTAGAATGTTTTCTTATATACTTGGACAGCCTCACTGAAAATGAACCTAAAACTCATTTATTTAATTAAACATCTCTCCAAATACAGGTCCAATTATTTTTGTTGTTTCTAGTCCCATTTCTCTCTTAACTTTTAAAATATGCCTTGACCTACTTCTATACCTGTCATTTAGAGTAGGTAATGACTACAGTTTTTAATGTTCAACTAGAATAAATTTGGTCAGTGGGTACAATGGCCTTGTTTTCGCTGCTATAGTTTCATTAACGTCAATCTTAGTTATGAACAGTAATTAAGAAAGACTGAATACTTTCACATATAGCAACAGAATTTTTATCAGAATTCATTGTAACCCTCAGGTTTCTGTTTTGGGTGTACATATTGCAACATTTGAACTTTCTCCATGTCCACATTTCCTGTTGAGAAGATTGAGGAGGTTTAATTTGTTAAAGCTGTAAAAATGCACTTAATTCACTGGAGGATCCTCAAAACTGAACAGATTTTCCCCCCTCCCCTTCCATTCTTTTTGATTCTTACTGATCATTGTTGCATTTCTTTCTTGGAATAGATGGGGAAAAGAAGAATCAAGTGATGATTCATGGAATTGAGCCCATGCTGGAAACACCCCTGCAGTGGTTGAGTGAACACCTGAGCTACCCAGATAATTTCCTTCATATTAGCATTGTTCCGCAGCCAACAGATTGAGAGGTCAACTGTTTACCTGAATGGGATCACTCTTAGACAGGATTTACCAGAGCATGTCACTTTTCTGCTTCAGTCAGGTTTGGTGGAGGCGGCCTGACCAGAAACACTTTGCCGCTGCAAGCCAAACCAGAAGAAGATTCCAAGTCAGATAAGGGCAGTCAGGCTGGCTGGCTTTGCATCACCACTGCTTTCCTCCACTGCCGTCATTAAGCCTCAGCTGCGACATGAGAGACTTCACAGGACCATGGCGGATCTTTTGTTTTCTTGTGAAATATAATGAAGCTGGAACCTTTGGCCTAAGAAGAAAAATGGAAATATGTGCCACTCAGTTTGTATTTCTGATTAACAAATAAACAGGGGTATTTCCTAAGGTGGCCATGGCTGAGCTCAAGAGAGTGGAAACATTGGTTTAATTTTCAAGAGAATTAGACTTAAGAAAGTAAAAGAGAAATTCTGTTATCAAAAACTTGCAGTAATTTTTTGTAAAAGATCAAATTACGGTAAACCCATCTTTCCTTAATGAAAATTTCCTATGTTCACAGTCTGTCTATTGGTATGCAAACAATCTTGTAACTTTGATAATGAACAGTGAGAGATTTTTAAATAAAACCTCTTAATATGTTTTGTCATTGAATAGCATACAGTTTTGTCACTTTTCATGTACTTTGACTCCCGTCCAGTGGATCACTGTTTTTACTCTGTGTTCCCCTGTCCCAGCTGTCCATTATTGGGATGAGTAGCGTAGGGCATAGGTTACCCTATCTCAGGAGCTGTCAGAGAATTTCTTGCTTCCTGTTTGTTCTTTACATGCTGAAAGTATAAACAATGTTAGATTTGGGGTTTGCTATTTTGTTTACCAGTACAAATCTGTCAAATCACAGTGTGGTTAAGCATCTGTTTAGGGTAATTTTTTTTTTTCATCTTGAGGGAGTTGGGGAACCAGTCCTTTCCAAGCCAGTTTGTTTGGGGGGTATTTTTTGGCACCAGGACTAATATTTCGTGTGGTTCCTGTTCCACCAATCTCTGAAGTAAAATGTTACTTATCTCCTGACTGCAGTAGCTTTTCAAAGTTAACTTTACCAAAAATACTCAGATATTACTGGAGTTCTTATTTACTATTAGGAACTTTACTGCACTTTATTACCAAGTCGCTGAGTTTCTAGCAGCTCAGCATATTCGTGCATCACAGTATGTCGTTGTGAGCTAGCTTGCTGTCCATACTGAATGTTGGCCCATTTGAGAATGTTAAAAGACTTCTTATCATACAGTAATGGCTTTAGATTGCATAATATAAATGAACGTGTTTTTTCCTAGAAAAAAAAATTACCATGAATGTTTACTTGAGATTCAGTGCTCAGTGCTTTCTTCTTTCTTTAAATTTTCATTGGCAAATAGCAACTTGACTCACAGAAAGGGAAAGTCATACTTGTTCCAAGAGCAAATATTCTGAAATGGAAATGACAAAGCTCAATGAAGAAAACAACCACCACCATGTGATACCAATCTGATCTGAGAAAAACAGAAGCAACTTGAAAATAACTGGCCAGTGTAAATAAATTAAAGAAGTGGAATTTTAATACAGGTAGGGCGTATTGTATGAGTTTTCTTAAGGATTAAAAAACCCCACTGTCTTGTATTTTTTTGCAGAGCAGTTGGTCTGAGTATGATTGTTCACATTAGAAGTGCTTATTCTTCTTTTCACTTTGGGGATTTTCCCCCTCGATGTTTTGACAGACTGAAGTGAGCATCAGAGAGTAGAAGGATCAGAATGCGAGGGAGTGCTAAGTTATGGTGGAGAAAGTGTGGTGAGGCTGGTAAGCCAGAATAGTTTTCCACAGGTGAGACCGTTGTAAGGTCTCTGCGTGACCAGGAGGAGAAGGCTACTGATACTATGTCTGGATTTGAAAGTAAATTTTAGCACGCCGTTGCTCATTTTTTACTCACTTGTTCCTTACTACACAAGCATTCTAACTTTATCATTCTAGTCTTCTGGCCACAGGTAAGTCAGGCCTGCAATGCCCAGACGAAGAATGAAAACACAAATTAGTGCTTGGCTTAAATATCTATTTTTGTTTCTCTTTATTTAAATACTTAAAATTTTATGGTTTATTAAAAAAATTTAAGTAAACTTTGCATCTGTCTTTATTTCTAAGAGTTGAAAGTGATATTTATATAAAGCGAATTTACCTGTTGGAGAAAACATTAAAATTTCTTTCATCTTATACTTACCATCCAAGTTGCTTGAAGAAAAGGAGGAATAAAAGAAAACACGTAGACAAAAATTGGAGAAAGCCACAAATCCCAATATGTTTGTTTAGCTCATCTTTAGGAAATAGTGACCTGCTAGGGAAATGAAGAGGTGCTTTAAAAATACTGACATCGTTTACTAACAGGGAATAAGCCCAGCACAGGGCATCATTGGTTATCTTTCATGATGTGGTTTTACATTTGGGGGCAGCTGGGTAGTGACCATGGATGGAGAGTGATTGGCTTCTGTAAGAGAACTCTGGTGGCAGTGTAACATTGCTACTGAATCACCTAGCTGCCTCGCAGAAGGATAGGGCCTCTCCTCCAGTAACAATTTACAGCCTTGGAAGCCCAAGCAGGAGCATTACTTACTGTCAGAACCAACTTGGCAACCGCCCTGTGTATCTAGACACCAGAAGTAGCCTTTTTTGCTGACCTACCAGTCTTGGTAGGATGATGGTGTTTGTGGCCTATATTCCAATTTGAATCTAGGGTAAGTTCACGAATGGACTAGCTATATTTCTACCAGTCCACTGAAAACTAAATAGGAATTGATCATTTCTCAAGAAAACTTAATAGACTGCACATTTGGCACTGTGTTCCATTAACTTAATAGTTACCTTTCTAGAGTATCTTTACGTGTTTTTTTAAAAAATGGGTTCTTTGAGGTAACTTTTCTTTTTTTTCAAAGTTTTGGTTTATGTGGGCCATGCAAAAAAACAACAGTCTCACTTTTTATTTATCATGGTGAACTTATTTTGGTCTGAGGTAAGTTGGGTTTCCTGTTAGATGTGCCAACATCATTGAAATATGTAGAGTCACGGGCTGTGATAGGGAAAATTGAGTGCCGAGATGCAGGGCAGTTTGGCTCAGTTGGAGGATATAATGAAAGCACCTCCTCTTGTGTTCTGTCATCCTCTATTGTTTTCCAGCTATAGACATCTGCAAGTCACAATATTAAAAGCCAGCCAGGAGTGAACAAGGAGGGAGCAGCATGCTGTTTTTCAGACACTTTGAGATTGATGCTTTTTTTTTTTAATTTAACAAGATGCTGTAATTTCAAGCATAAATTTTAACAGATTTGTGATTCTTCATATGTATTAGCAAATATAATCTATGGAATCTAGTAGACACAGTATACCTCCACAGAACGAAGGGACCTCTGAGGGCCTGATCGTGAAGAGTTGCACGCCAACACAGGTGGCTCCTCTGGTTGTTCAATCCACCAGTGGCTCCGGAGGATTGGCAGTTCCCTCCAATGTTCTTTACAGCCTTAGAAACCCACTGGGGTTCCCAAGTCAAAAACAATGAATTGAGTTTTGTTAACACAGAATGAAAAGGTATTCTCAATTTCCAGTCATTTAGTGCATCTGTATGTAAAGCTTTTAAATATTTATTAATAGAATATTAATAATAAAATACAAATCTCAAGGTTTAAGAATGACAGCATGCATTTTTCAGTTATTTTCTTTTGAAAGTGGTGAGCTTTCCCTCCAGCTTCTGCACCCTTCTCACTACAAGCTTATTCATCTTTCTCCAGCTAAGCACATAGTGTACAGTGAATATTTTGGCGGGGGGGGCTGGAGGGGGAAAACGAAGACAATGGCATTTCAATATTACATATTCCTGTTAATGTCAACTATAAAAGTAACAAGAATGCAAAATACAGTTCGTTGGGGTTGGCATTACATCAGACTGAGGAAGAGTTGCTTACTCAAATCAGCTTTCAGTAGGGACCACTGTGGACCAGGGCCTTACGTCAGTCCACATTCATTTTCGCTGCAGTGTAGACCACAGAGCGTATCTTCTGTTTCAACATCACTGTCATTTCAGCAGTCCCTAATGTTGGAGCAAGTCTCTCAAAACATCTGGAGGTGTTGGTTAATTCTGACCGTTTCATAAATGAATAGTCTGTCTTTCGCATGAAGACTGTACATCTGAAGATTATTTTTAACAAGGGGAGTGTTAGACCTGTGAGCAAGGTTCTTCAGACAAAGGTAGACTCATGAGGCAGTAAGGAAATGTTAGGGTTTCAATCCTTAACATCTCAAGGGAACGTAGAAGGATAATCTGCCTTCTTCACATTTAAGACAAGGCTGATGAACCTTCCTGTGCTGATGGGCATCGTGGTTCATAAATATTTGCTCCCCACATTGGAGGATAAGCTTCACAGACACAGTTTAGCTCATGTTATGTCCATAAGACATAGGGGATTGAGACATAGCTGTTGTACGGCCCACTGAGTTGACACCAGCTCTGATTCTTTATGATCGTAACGTCACCCAGTCCTGTGCCATCCTGAAAATCTCCACTGCGCTGATGGCCATTGTTACACACTGTGTCAGCCCTTCTTATTGAGGCCCCTCTCTGCTACCACCCCCCAGCCCCATGTCCAATCATAATGTCTCCTTCCGAGAACTGGCCCCTCTTGACAACATACCTGCTCTCATAATGTTTGCTTCTAAGGCACGTTCTGGCAGCACTTCTTCCAAAACAGATTTTTTCTTTTGGCTCAAAAACTCAATGCCATCAAGTTGGAACTCCTGATAGCTGACCTTCCAGCAGGTTTCCAGAGGCTGATAGCCACGGAGCCACTGGTGCTATAGAACTTCCAGAGAGGTGCCACCTTTGCATTGGCAGGGGAATTCCCTCCTGACTAGGCCACCAGGGCTCCCCTGTCCTGTTAATCCCCGGTATATTCCAGTTGAGAGCTCTGACGGCCTAGTGGATAAGGAGTTACACTGTCAACCCAAAGGCACACTGTTCCAATCCACCACCTGCTTTGAGGGATGCGCACTCTCCCATACAATTTACAGCCTCTGAGAACTTGGTGTTTTTATAAATCACTGGCACATAGTTGTATTCAATACTCTTGACCAACACCACAATTAAGTGGCACCAATTCTTCAGTCTTTCTTGCTCATGATCCAACTTAAATACATAATATAAAAACTACCTGGCTTGGATCAGGAGCATAATAATACTATTACAGGATCGGGACCTGTAACAAATGATTGGATGCAAGTTTAGAAAAAGCAAACACTGTATAGGAAATACATTAAATCATTACAACCTAATGGCCCAAAGTTATTGGTGTAAACCTTATACCTCCTTTCTGACAAACGGCTATTTGAAAGATGTGCTCAAGCCTCTGGGTCTTTAAGCAAAATTAGGATGGTTCCATTTTGTCTTGAAATTGGTTCCCCAAGCATTTACTGAGTTCCTGATAGGCACAGTATAAAGGGTGGGAGGGCTCAGTGTTCAGCTTCTGCTCTCAAGGAAGTTGTGGAAGCTTTCAATGTTGTGATAGTACATGGGTGGTTTGGTTGCTCAGTTGTAGTCTGACAAGGTACATTCAGAGTAAGATTCAGTGAAGGATCTGGGAATTAATCATAAATTCTGCTTACAAAATATGCATATAGATAGAAAAGATAAGCCAAGAGTGGCCAGTGGATTGGTGGGAACCTCTTTTCAATCCTTGGGCACGAGTACATAGGAATCAAACATTTGTGCTCTGGAGCCACCATATACCTCACTCCTAGAGCCAAGGAGACAAATTATGACTCACAATCCCAAACTGTGAGGAGTTAAGGCCAAGCAAAAGCTGGCCAAAGATGAGAGAGACCTCTGTGTTTGTGGCACATTGGGCCGGAGTTTCTGGTTTCATGTTGTGCCTCTTTGGGATCTGGTGACCTTGTTGCTTAGTGTTGTCTGGAACAAAGTGTAGTCAAGGATCTCCCCAAATTATTGAAGAGCAATGATGTTTGAGGATTAAAGTGTGCCTGATTCAAGCCATGGTCTTTTCAGTCACTTGTGGATCTGAGAGTTGGACAATGACTAAGAATGACAGGGGAAGAATGGATGCCTTTGATTTGTGCTGGAGGAGAGTGCTGAATATCCCCTGAACTGCCAGAAGAACAAACAGGTATGTCTTGGACAAAATGCAGCCGAGTACTCCTTGAAGGCAAAGATGATGAAACTTCACCTCACATACTATGAGTATATTTCTGGGAGAGGTATTTCATGCTTGGGAAAGTAGAGAGGACTTCCAACCAGGTGGGTTGACTCAGTCTCAGAAGTGATGGGCTTAAGCGTATCGGAGATTGTGAGGATGGCACAGGGTAGGACAGGGTTCAGATCTCTTGTTCGTAGACAAATCATACTTGACTAGACAGCACCTAACAAGTGCTCACTTGTCAGGTGCCGTCAAATTGAGTACAATGCATACCGACTCTATGAACAAAAGATCTGAACCCTGGTCTACCCATTGGAGTAATAGAAGTTCTAGCTGGATAAGTTGTGAGGAGCAATATTGTTGCAATTGAGTTGACTATGACTCACAGCAACCCTATGTACACAGATCTGAACCTTGCCCTATCTCACACCATCCTTGCTATCTGCCAAAGTCAAACCCATTATCACAGTGACTGTGGCAATCATCCTGTTGAGTTCTTCCTCTCTTCGTCTGACCCCCCACCTTTCCCAGTCCCAAGGTCTGGCCTCTCCTGACTAGGTATGTGAGATGAAGTTTCACCATCCCTGTCTCTTCAGGAGTTCTGGGTGGCACTTCCTCCACGACAGACTGCTTATTATTTTGGCAGTCTATGAGATACTCAGTACTCTTCTCCAACACCACAATTCAAAGACACTGATTCTTCTGTCTTCCTTATTCATTGTTTAACTTTCAGATATATTGAAAATATGATGGCTTGGATCAGGTGCACCTTAGTCCTTAAACTTACATCACTGCTCTTGAGTACTTTGGAGAAGTCCTTGACAGTAGATTTCTCCAATGTAACACTTTAAAAAAAAAATCTTGTGACTGCTGCTATTATGGGTATTGATTGTGGATCCAAGTGAAATGAAATAATTGACAACTTCAAGTTTTTCTCCATCTATCACAATGTTGTCTTGGTCCAGTAGTGAAGAATGTTGTTTTCCTGATGTTGAGATATAATCCATCCTGAAGACTGTAGTCTTTGCTCTTCTGCTGCAAGTGCTTCAAACTCTTCACTTTCTTCTAGCAAGGTTGTACCTCTGCATGGTGCAGACTATTGATGAATTTTTCTCCAGTCCATTTGAAACACGTGATGGTCATACCACTCTAGATGGAACAAGGCCTGCATATGATTAAGAACACTTATGACATCTTAGTAAAACTAGCTCTTAATATACTAATTCTCTGTTAGGCCCATCTTTCCATTTTCTAGAATTTCACATGATTGTCCAAACCTTTATAGTGCAAATAGAACCTTGAGTAGTCTGGGGAGAATAAATATGGTGTCTGACTTTCAGGAACCTCCATAAGTGGAAAGAAGACATCCCAAAAACCCTGTACAGAATAATTTTTGTAAATTACAACAAGGAAAGTATAAAAAAACAGCGAAGCCAGCCAGTTGAGAGAAGGACGTTGAGCTAACCAGATGATATCTTGTCAGCAGCATCTGACGGTTGATCACGCTTCATTCTTGAAACACTTTCTTCACTTGTCACCACACCCTCCTGGTTTTCCTCCCACCTCAACCCCTTTCTCAGTTTCCTGTGATTATTCTCTTCTTGGTCCCTAAATATTGAAATGTCCCAAGGTTCAGGGTTTGGCCTTCTGCTCCAGCTACATGCACTATGAATCTCAATCGTGGCTTTCAACGTCATCTGTTACCTCCAACATTAACCTCTGCCCTGGCTCCAAACTTACATACATAACTGCCTATTGGACATCCTGTCTTAACTGTGCAGTAAATAGTTGAAAGTTTTGCTTGGTTAAAACACAGCTCCCAGCTTTTCCCTCCAGCCCACACTTCTCTCTCTCCCATGAGTAAATGATACCCAGTCACTTAGTCTCAAAAGCCAGAAATCTCTTTATTCCTCTCTTTCCTTCACACGCCATATCTAATGCATCTTGGCAAATATACCTTCAGATTATATACCGCATGCGTGTCTTCTTAATACCTGTACTGCTTCCATCAAGTTTAGGCAACGGTTGTCTCTTACCTAGACCACAACCCACTTGATCCACGGCCAACGAGTTGATACTGACTAATGGCAAATCTTCGCTGGGCCTTTGAGGTTTTAAATCTGTAGGAGGAGACTGTACATTTCCCTTCCATAAAGTGGCTGATGGATTTGAATTTCTGATCTTTCAGTTAGCAACCCAACACGCGCTATACCACCAGGGCTCCTTTGGACAGCTACAGTAGCTTCTTACCTTCAAGTGACATGGCAGTTTCTTGATAGAAAGTTTCCAATATCTTTCCATCTCATCCAAAATTAAACTTACCCAATTCTGACCTCATCTATCACTCTCAGCTCTGCCCACACTGCCTACCTTGTCTAGATTTCTGTCCCTTGTCATTGTTCTCTGTCTAGAGATGCTCTACTTGACATTATCTCTCTCTGGAACTTTATTTGAGTGGCCAACTTGCTCACTCCATCCTGTTCTCTTCTTCACTGTGCTCTTCCAGAGAAGCCTTCTCTGACCACCTGAGCTAACAGCGTACCTACCTCAGTCTTATTCCCATCCCATCTCTCTCTTTCTTCCTGAGGACATTCTGCCCACTGCTTTAGACTACATCTCACTCTCTACAGTTATGTTATTTGTTGGTTCATGATTATGTAGCTAATGTTTATTGCTTATAATATTCCAGATAGTTTCTAAATACTTTCTAGGTATTAATTTGTTTAATTCTCATAACCATATTAAATGTTGTTATTATAGGCCATAAAGTCACTGCCTTCAACTCATAGAGATCCTATGTACAGCAGCTCTGAAGCCGGCTATGTCCTGAGCCAGTCTCACTGACTCTGACACAACTACCCTCAGGACCCTACTCACTATATAAATCTATCTCTTCCAGGGTCATCCTCTCCTGCACTGTCCCTCCACCCTTCCAAACATGATGTCCTTCTCCAAGGTTCAGTCCTTCCTGGCCATATGCCCAAAGTATGTGAGACAGAGCTTCAAAATCCTAGCCTCCAAGGAGAAACTTGGTTTCACCCTCTTCAAGACAGACTCATTTGTTTTCTTGGCAGTCCATGGTATGTTCAAGACTCTTCTCCAGCACCACAACTCAAAGACATCAATTCTTCTATCATCTTTGGTCATTATCCAGCTCTCTGATGCATAGCCAGTAATGGTGAAAACTATGGTCTGCATCAGGCACACCTTAGTCTCTTGACTGACATTGTTGCTTCTCAGTACTCTGGAAAGATTCCCAACAGCACATTAACCTGATGCAATTCATCTTTTGATTTCCTGACTGTTTGTGCCAAGAGTGTTGATTGTGGAGCTGTAACTGTTAACAACCACAGTCTCTTCTCCATTCATCATGGTTCTGTCACTTGACCTAGTGGTGAGAATCTCTGTCTTCTTGATGTTGAGCTTCAATCCATATTGAAGTCCTTGATCTTCTGCAGCAAGTGCTTCAGGTCCTCCTCAGTCTCAGTAAGCAAGGTTGAGTCATCTGCATATAGTTATTAATAAAACTGAGGCATAAATCAGTTAAATAACTTTCCCAATGTCATGAGATAAAAGAGCCAGAATTTAAATCTGGCAAAATGAGTTCAGAGCCTAAACTCGTACCTGCTTCCTGCAGTTGCCGTTATTTCTTCCTGTGGTCTCACACTGGAATGCCAGGTCCCTAAGGGCAAACGCTTCCCTCATCCGTTGTCTTATCCCCGGTCCTCTAACAGTGCCCACCACATCACAGATGCCTGTTAACTATGTGTTAAATGAATCTGTTTCCATAATGCCTAGTTGAAATTAGAAAAAACTTCATTGAAAAAAATTATTTTTCTTTTCTAACCCAAACTTGAGGGAAGGGTAACATTTTTCGTAAATGGTGAAAGAGGGAAAATTAGTGAGTGACAGTTTGCCCCCAAAAATCTCTGTGAATAAAAGTTTAGAAGCAAGATTGTCCAGCTGAGCTGTAATCCATCCCGTGTAGAAGAGAGAAAAGATAAGAAGAAAATTATATTCTGAAAGGGCTGTTTAAAGTCTTGGGGTGCTAGGGTAAGGAGATCAAATTTTGTTTGATTGAGCATTGAGTATTTTTCAGGTGTCCGATCATATACTTAGAGTAACGTCTGGCAGGAGTAGGGAGGTTTAGAACAGGCCGAGTCTGCAAGAACAATGACAGAAAGTCATCAGAATTGGCAAAACCAGTGGTTTTCATCACATTTTTAGCAGCGTAATTTTTGGTCTAGTAACATCTTTCTCAAACATGCAAAAAAGCAAGTCAAGGGGGAGGGGCTTTTGGTTTTGTTTTGTGTTTTATTTGTGTTGTTTATAGAAACTTATGAGTTTTATTAAAATGACTCTATAACTGGTTTTAACAACAAAAATACATTTTTTTTGTAGACCCAGTTTAAATGTGTCAGTATACCTCCAAGGTTAATGCTCATTTTCTTTTTTTAAATTATACTAGGTTCTTTACAAAATTCTAATATATTGTTTTCCATAACAGGTTCTTCCCATTTACCTCACCCCACACATGGATTTGTACAATTTGGTTTTGGGGTTTTTTGGCAACAGGGTAGTAGACTCAAAAGAGGGCTCCTGACTGCCCCTCACCTGCTACCCCAGCCTTGCTGCACCTGCCCCAGAGCTTTGTGTTCCTCAGACGTCTTAGAAATGCCTCCAGCCTGGCCCTTGTGGTAATACAGTGATGAATTTCAAACTAAAGAATATTGATAGTGGGAAAGTGTTTAACTGAAGAGAAAATAGAGGATGAAGCAAATGAACAACAGAAGGGATCAGGCAGGAAGACTTTAACTGGGATGAAAACTCCAAGAAATTGCAAAATGGCTACCAAATAAGAACTCAGTTGTAGGGAAAGCAGACAGATATTTCACTCTGAAGCAGATTTAATATTCAGTTTGAGGAGTTTAAGTTCAACACTGGTTTTCAGTCTTTGCTACATACACATCCCAATTACGTGGGAAGCTGCTTCCAAACACCCAACATCTCTGCACACACACACATGCTCACACACGCCATTGGCTCAGTTTCAGAAGCACCCAGACATTGAGATTTGCTTCAAGCCCCAAAAGGTGAATGTGATTTGCACATGGCACAGAATAGGACAGGGTTCATATTTATTGCTTGCTATGTGTCATACTCGATTTGATGGCACCTAAAAACAACACTGAAGTTTGAGAATAGAAAAGGCTCTTGGTATAGAATTGTCAGTGAGCACGTGTAGGCCCACACTTCATGAGAGAGATCAGAGCTGCTAAGGCTGGAAACAGGGTAAGGTGAAAGTTGGAATAATTTGATAAAGAATCAAGCACACAATGTAATAACTTTTACTTTTCCACTTCTGAATCCCCTAGTCAGAGGCACTAACATGATAAAGGTGTTGCAATGTCTGGATTCATCTCACTAGATTTGTATCCCTTCATGTTTCAACGATTTGATACCTATCTCAGATTCTCAAAGTCAAGAATCTCTCTCTTGTTATAAACTCTTGCCTTGACTATTACTTCCTTTTGTAATATATCCCATGTTACTTATGAATTCCTATTGTTCTTTTGTCTTAATGTCTCAAGGCTTTCTTTTCCTGCTCAAGATTTTATTATCTTAATGACCAACCCTCTTTGGTAGACTTGCTATACTTTCAAATAAAAATGAAAGATTCCCAGTTAAAGTTTAATTTCATATAAATAATACATAAACAGATGTATGCAGACGTGTATTTACTGCTAATATATAATGTTAAACCTATACTTGGACCAGGAGGCAGTCATCAGAACAGAGCAAGGAAACACTGCATGGTTCAAAATTGGGAAGGTGTATGCCAGGGATGTGTCCTATCTCCATACCTTTTCAACCTGTATGCAGAGCAGATTATCCGGGAGGCTGGGCTCTATGAGGAGAAATGTGGGGT
>NW_006399763.1:5944877-5945651 GCF_000299155.1 Elephantulus edwardii
AACAACAACAACAACAACATATAATGTTTCATATGTCTGATATATCCACACCTAAAATTACGTCAGTCTAGAGACTAATATGTGCCTGATCCAGGTCATGGTCTCTGTATCTGAGAGCTGGATAAAAGATGACAGAAGACTCGAAGCCTTTGAGTTGTGGTGCTGGATATAAGTATTGAGCATACCGTGGACTGTCAATAGAACAAATATATCTGTCCTGGAGAGGGTGAAACCAAGTTGCTCTTTGGAAGCAAGGATTGTGTTGCTCATACTTTGGCCATGTTAGAGGCATCAATCCTTGGAGAAGGACATCATGCTTGGAAGGATGGAGGGACAGCTCAAGAGAGGAAGACCTTGGATGAGGCAAACTGACACAATGACTGTGCTAATGAGGTCAGGTGTGTTAAAGATGGTGAAATTGGCTTAGGATAGGGCAAGGCCCACAGCCATTGTTCACAGGGTTGTTATGAGTTGTAGAAATCTCAATGACACACTACAACAGCATGCTTATTGCTAATATAACATAATAGCAAGGAATATAGGTATGCATGCACCAATTTATTTGTTATTTATGTCATTAATATCACATGCCAGCAAAAATATTGCTGAAGGTCACTCAAAAACAACTAAAAGAGAACATTGACAGAGAATTGCCAGAAGTTCAACCTGCGTGTAGAAGAGGCCATGGCACCAGAGGTAGCATTGCTGATGTTAGATGAATCTACCTGAAGTCCTAATCCACAACATAAACAGTCTTCCCAGTATCCTGGAAAA
>NW_006399763.1:5946999-5948506 GCF_000299155.1 Elephantulus edwardii
ACTGTGGCAATTGGACAATTAAAACAGACATTCGGATGGCAGGGAAGAAGAACAAACTGGGGAGGAGGGTGGAGAGAATGGTGCGGCAATGAAGGAGTGAAAGCCCAGAATCCCTGTGAATGTTCATTGAAACTAATAAAATTTAATAATAATTAAAAAAAAAAGATGAATCTACCTGAAAGCAGAGAATACCAGAAAGATGCTTATTTGTGCTTTGACTATGCAAAGGCATATGATAGTGTAGAGCATAAGAAATTTTGGTTGACACTTAGAAGAATGGTAATTCCAGAACACTTATTTGTGCTCATACAAAACCAAGAAGCTATTATTCAAACAGAGAAAGGCTTAAAATTGTGCATCAGGGTTTATCCTTTGTTCATACCTATTCAATCTGTATTCAGAGCAAACCATTCAAGAAAATGGATTCTATGAAGAAGAATGTGGTATCAGGGTTGGAGGAAGTCTCAACAACCTGCATTATGCAGATGACAAAACCTTACTTGCTGAAAAGGAGGAGGGCTTGAAATGCTTGCGGCAGAAGATGAAAGACTACAACCTTCAATATGGATTACATCTCAACATCAAGAAAATGAAAATTTTCACCACTGGACTGATGAGATCATGATAGATAAAGAAAAGATTGAAATTGTCAATAATTTCATCTTACTGGTATCACAATCAGCACAGTTCAGGAGATCAGGGGAAATATTGCAATGAGAATATCTGCAGCCAGGGACCTCTCCAAAATACTTAAGAGCAATGATATCAATTTGAAGACTAAGGTGTGCTTGATTTAGATCATCATCTTTCCAGCCACTTTCTATTTAACTGAGAGGTGGGCACTGAATTAAAGGTGATAGAAGAATTGATGCTTTGAATTGTAGTGTTGGAGAAGAGTATTGAATATCCCAAGGACTGTCAAAAGAACAAAGAGATATGTCTTAGAGAAAGTACAGCCAGAATATTCCTTGGAGGCAAAGATAGTAAAGCTTGGTCTTGCATACTTTGGACATGTTGTTAGAGAGGCTGATTTTTGGAGAAGAACATCATGCTTGGAAAGTTTGAGAGTTAGCAAAAGAGAGGAAGACCCTCAACCAGTTGGATTGACACAGTGACTGCAGCCATGGTCTCAAGTAAGTCAGAGATTATGAGGATGGCACAAAATAGGACAGAGTTCAGATCTGTTGTTCATAAAATTACAATGAGTTGTACCTGACTGGATAACACATAACAACATGTTTATTGCTACATTATTTATAATACCAAAGAGTTAGAAATAGCCCAAGTGTCCATCAATGGACAAATAGCTAAAGAAACTATGGTACATTTACACAATAGAGTGTGATACAACAATAAAATAAAATAAATAATTCATGAAACAATGTGCAAGGATAAATCTAAAAAAATGTGCTGAATCACCTAAGTCAGTCACAAAAGCACAACTGAAATATAGGATTACTTTTATATAAATCTAAGGAAAGGCTTGTTGTTGTTGTTGTTATGTGCC
>NW_006399763.1:5949388-5965063 GCF_000299155.1 Elephantulus edwardii
TGCAGTGTTGTCCTGCTCTGTTCTGATGACTGCCTCTTGGTCCAAGCATAGGTTTCGCATTAGCACAATTAAATGTTCTGGGATTCCCATTCTTCTTAGAGTCAGCCATAGTTTGTTATGATCCACACAGTCAAATGCCTTTGCATAATCAATGAAACACAGATAGAGATTCTCATCCTTGGACAGTTACCAGTAATGGGAAGTAAAGGAGAGAGCAGTTAAAATTAATAAATAGTTAAGTTGAGTGAAGAGTTGAGTGAAGCGGAAGACAATATGCAATTAAGCATTGATCAGACGTTATAATTAATTAATTCCAAGAGTCAATTATCATTAATGTTATAAAATAAAATTTATATGAATGGTCCAATGAAAGACCAATATGATTTATAAACTTTTACTCAAATTTTAAAAAAGTTTTCAATCTGAGGCAAATAAGTCAGGAGCTTTCTGGGTGTCAGGTCTGAAAGTAGGCAGAAATAGCTGAAACTTGACTAGTTTAGAATGCTAGGCAAACACACACACACACACACCCCACTTGGCCCACCATCTATATTTCTCACAAGTCCCAAAGCAATGCCCTGTTCCTGATCCATACAATATATTTTGACTAGAAAACTGACAACATGAAAGATATGTAGACATCTCTTGTAAAACAAATTACATCAAATTTAATACTGTAAGTAAAAGATATTTCAAAATATTAGTTACTTTTCCTTTTCAACAAGAGAAATGGACAAAACTTTAAAAAAGAGAGAGAGGAGGGCCAGGACTCTTCAGCCTTGGGCAAGAGAAGGGAGAGAGTAGATGAAGAAAAAACTACCCCAAAGGGAATGTTCATCTTGGAAAGCAGGAAGAGGGCAGGTGCCAGAGCCATAGATATTGCTACATGTCCATAAAAATATCATTTGTAAAAGAAGAAAATCTAAAGAAAGAATTCATAAACTATAAAGAGCTCTAGGGAAGTGATAATGGAAATGAAGATTTTGGATATGGCAATTAAATACTTGGAGACAGACTTTCAAGAGAACAGTTTGGGCAGAAGGAGTCTGATAGCTCTCAAGTTGCAAGGACTATGAAGTAAGCAGGTGGTGAGGACATAGAGATAACAGCTCTTGAGAAATCAGTGATGGCACAGAGAACAAAGATAAGTTTGTAGCTGAGACAATGGCACCGTGGGGAGAAAATACGTGCAGATGCATGTTTTTGTGTAAGGGAGACCTCAGTGTGTTCATTAATGCAAAAATCAGATGCCAGTAGGGAAATGTTTAAAAAGTTACATCTAAACATAAAAACAAAAATGAAAAACAAAATAACCCACCAAAGATTCTCACCACTGGACCAACAGGCAACATCATGATAGATGGAGAAAAGATTGAAATTGTCGAGGATTTCATCTTACTTAGATTGACAATTATCACCCTTGGTACCAGTAGTCAGGAGATTCAGATGAGGTATTGTCCTGGGAAAGCCTGCAGTCAGGGACCTCTCCAAATTACTGAGGAGCTAGATGATGCTAGTTTTAAAACTTAGGTTTACCTGATTCACGCTATGGTCTTTTCAATCATTTGCTATGCATCTGAAAGCTGAATAATGAATAAGGATGACAGGAGAATTGATTCCTTTGAACCATGGTGTAGGAGAAGGGTATCGAATATCCTCTGCACTGTGAAAAGAACAGATATGTCTTGGAGAAGGTGCAGCCAGAATGCTCCTTGGAGTCAAAGATGACAAAGCTTCATCTCACATACTTCGGGCATATTGTTTGGAAAGGCCTTTTTTTTTTTTTTGAAAGGCACATGAAGCTTGGAAGGGTGGAGGGTAGGGGAAAGAGAGGAACACCCTTAATGAGACAGATTGACATAGTGTAGGCAGCAATGGACTCAAGAATGTTAGCAATTACGAGTATGGCACAGGATGGGACAGGGGGTTCAGATCTATTGTTCATAGCGTCACTGTGAGTCATTCTCAATTCAAAGGCACTTAACAGCATAGCAACTGTAGGGAAAGAGTGGTCATGGAGGCAGAGAGAGTGACAAAAGCAACAGAGGAGGTTGAGAGGAAGAATGCTTCAGAAGTAAGAGGAGGACTAGGTGAACGACCATTATAGTAATTTCTGGTGTGACTCTCTGGTCTTTTTAAAAAATATTAAATGGAAAGGATACAACAGAGACCTGAGGAGATTCAGTAATGATTGATATGGTCCAATGGTGATGGATTTTATAAAACATGAGACATGGAAATGATTGTATGAAACACAAAACGAATGAAAAATAGTGTGAAACATAATGTATATGAAATTTGTGAGCAAACTAATATAAAAACAAAACCAAAAGCGAACAGGGGCAGAGGGTCAGGGAAGAAAATGTACAACAATGAATAAATTAAAAATGCAACGTTTTGGTAAACTTTCATTAAAATCACAACTAAAAAAATTTTAAAAAATAGTCACATTATCTTCGTTACTAAAGAGGATGTACAACAAACCCAGAAAAGTAAGCAGAGCCTTCCCTGTTCATAGTGATCAGTACCTAGGGCACTTCCATAGTATCCGCTTTGCCAGCAAGCACCCAGGTCCTACTGTTCTTCCGTCCTTGCATCCTTAAAGCTTTTTTTTTTTTCACTTTTTAATTTTTTTTATTTTAAACCATGCAGTGTTACTTTGCTCTGTAGACACAACACTCCCTTAATCTAGGTTTTGCAACAGCACAATTAAATGGCTGGGATTCCTATTTTTAATGTTAGCCACAGTTTGTTTTGTTTTTGTTTTTTTTTAAGTATTTTTTTCTTTTTTTTTAATTTAGGTTGTTTATTTTTCATTTCAATGAACATCTATAGAGATTTTGGTATTCCATTCATTCATTGTTGCACACTTCTCCCCGCACAAACCCCTCCCCCCTCCCCCATCCTTAAAGCTTTTTATTTCTTTCCCCCAGTGGCAGCTTAATGTAAATATTTTACATTTGTCTTAACCTTACAAGTTTTATGTGAGGAAAATGAAACATTCTTAAGTTAACTAATGGAGACAGAAATGTGTCTCTTTAAAAAAAATGCACTCTAGTCTGTCTTAAGTCTTTCAAAATGCTTATGTGCATATCAAACACTACTTCTTTCAGAACTAAGCAAAGAATTGCCATTAGACTTTATGTAATCATATTGCTTTGGAACGTGAGAAAACTGAAAATTACTTAAAAGCAGATTATGCTCTTGATGGAATATTTCTCTATAGTGAATGAGCAGTTATTTGCTTGAGGGATTTGTTGTTTGTTGATGTAAAAGGACTTTAGAAATCTTTTCTTAAAATGTTTTGTGTGATACAGTATGATTTATTATTAATAGTTCAGGGATGCTTTTAAATTGTTTAG
This sequence comes from Elephantulus edwardii, assembly GCF_000299155.1. Classification (NCBI taxonomy): domain Eukaryota; kingdom Metazoa; phylum Chordata; class Mammalia; order Macroscelidea; family Macroscelididae; genus Elephantulus; species Elephantulus edwardii. The sequence continues at coordinate 5,952,751 of NW_006399763.1, forward strand.
ATATAACAAAGTAATGCTTTTTAACCTAAAACCACAATATTACACAAGTGGGCTATTTACAAAATAACAACAGGATTTACTCTTTAAATTAATTCCTACTTTAGACTATATAAACTGTGATTAATGTCTCTCTTCTTCAATCTCCTCAGTCTGTTCTATGATTGCCTGTAAAACCTCATTTGAAGATGATGTTAAAAGCCAGCATTTAACAGGCCGAAGAGACCACCTGTTTATCACCCAGCCATGTGACAGATACTATGTTAAGTAAAAAGGCTTTAAAATAATCTGAACATAAACCAGAAGAGACATTTTTGAAATCCGTGCCAAACTCTAAAATTTTCTGCTTTTGCAATCATTTTTCTTTTCTGATTTTTTCCATTTCAAATAAGTAATAAAACAAAAACAATAACAAAATTCCATTGTCTTTAAGTTATATCCCCCAGTGAATTTTCAGACTTTAATTCACACAAAAGGAGATTGCCCATCTTTCTACCTTGGAGTTACTAATGCATTTGAATCACTTGCCTTTGGGTGGGCAGCATAATTCCCTATCCATCAGGCCACCATAGCTCCCTTTAAAAACTATTGCTTATTTTGTTGTTCAGTATGTTCCACCAGTGGTCACTGGGTACTCTTGTAAATTAACTCCTGAGTTCCTTTGACATACCCCTATTTGTGTTCAAACATGTCTTCACTTTCCATGGCATACTCCTTTTATATATTTCCTGCCCTAGTCCTGCTCTGTTGTGTGCCATCAAGTTTATTCCAAATCATAGCAACTCTACAGGACAGAATAGAACTAGCCCATAGGGTTTCCTAAGCTGTAATTTTTGTGAGAAGAGATAGGAAGGTTGTACTTCCCCCCGAGAGCTGCTGGTGGGTTTGAAAATGCCAACCTTTCAATTAATAGCCAAGTGCTTAACCATTGTTCCACAAAGACTTTTTGCCTCAGTCCTAGAATACGTTGTTTATCCAAGTGGCCCTGGATCTTTTTATTGATGAGATTTAATATCCTACTCTGATGCTAACCATTGACCTAGATGCTGGGTATACAAGTGAACCAAGCAGAGGAGATGCCTGCCTTCAAAAGCTAACATTGTGATGCTAGAGACAGACAATGAGCAAGTCTCAACAAAGAAATGTATAATTACAACTCTGGTGTGTACTATGAAGGGAAGGGACAAGGAAATGAGATTAAGAATAGCACAAGTCTGTAGGCAGAGAAGGCTTCTGTGAACATTTAGGTGACATTTAGGTAGGTAGCTAAAGGTTGAGAAAGAGTCAATCTTTTTTTTCAATGTTAATCATAATATTTTTTATATTACTCTGATTTATTTACAAAATTTGAATACATTGTTTTTCACCAAAGATCCTGCCCATTTCCTTCACCCCACCCACCCACCGAATTGTGCAACTCTATGATTAACACCCTACCCACCCCATCCTCACCCCTCTATTTCCACCCTCCCTGAGTCAATCCTTTTTAAAGAAATGAGAGAGGAGTGTTTTCAAGTGTTTCATGACTGGATTTATATAAGCACATATTTGCATATTTGCTGTTGTTGTTGAGTGCCATCGAGTCAGAACTGACTCATTGCTGACCCTTCAGTGGATTTTCAGAAGCTGTAAATCACAGGGGAGGAGACTGTCCCTCTTCCTCCCGAGGAGCAGCTAGTAGATTTGAGCCGTAAGCCTTTGGGTTGGCACTGCAACTCTTTACCACTAAGCCACCAGAGCTGGTTTGTGAAAATGCATTTCTCATTGGGTCGTGGTGGTGACCCAAAGGTGGCACCTCTGGTGGTTGGGATCCGCCAGCAGTCACGTGAGAGAAAGATGTACAGTCTGTTCCAGTGCAATTTATAGCTTCTGAAAACCCACTGGGGGGTCGGCTAAGAGTAGGTTCAGACTTGATGGCAATGAGAGAAGCTGTAAAAAAAGACCTGAAAGTCACTGAGGTAAATATAAAAGTTACTCAATAAAATCATTAACATCATGTTAGCAAACTTTTGCTGGAGATAATTTTTAAGTAGTTGTTCATTAATAGAGCGTTATCAGCAATTCAAGCTGGATTCAGAAAAGGATGTGGAACAAAGGATAGCATTATCATTACCAGAAAGATCTTAGCCAAAATAGAAAATGCCAGGAAATAGTTTACCTGTGCTTTGGTCATTATGAAAGGCATTGGATCCTGTGGATCGTAACAAATTGTGGAAATAATTGAAAAACTGAGAACTTCAGAGTTTTTCGTAGTCATAGGTAGTTAAAAGATAGTTATCTGAACTGAACGAGATAATACTTTATTATTTAAAATAGCAAGTCTATACTTTGATCAAAGAATATGGGCTATAAGAAGAATATGGCATCAGAATTAGAGGAAGACTAGTTAATAAGTTGAAATATGCACACAATACAGCCTTGCTTGCCAAAAATGAAGATGACTTGAAATACTGCCTAAGGATAGTAAAAGACTCAATATAAATAAAAAGACTTCAATATAAATAACAATGTAACAATATAAAAAGACCTCAATATAAATAACACCACAACATAAAACAAAAAATCTTACAACTAGATCATTACAATAAATTTCAAAGAAATTGAAGTTGCCAAAGATTATATTTTTTTAAAAAAATCAGTAATTGGTGAGCTCTCGTGGCCTAGTGGCAAGAAGCTGCACTGCAATCCTAGAGTTGCGCAGTTTGAATCCACCAGATGCTCTTCTGGAGAAGGAGGAACAAGCTCCTCCTGTACCAGTCAGATCTGATTTGACACTACACACACACAAAATAATAAAATAATTAAAAAAAAAATAATTCTTTTAAAAAATTAATCAGTAATCAAGTGCTCAAGAGCAGGGATGTCAGTTTAAAAACTTCAGAAGGTAGGCCTGACTCAAGCCACGAGATAGATTTTCAATTACTCCATAATACATGTGAAAGTTTAGCAATCAACAAAGAAGACCAGAGAAGAATTGATGTAATTGAATTGTGGTGTTGGTGAAGAGTCTTGAATATACCATGGACTGCCCAAAAAAACCCAAATAAACCTATCTGGTAGGAAGTACAACCAAAGGTTCTCCATGGGTCAAGAATGGTTAAACCCCATCTCACCTACCTTGGGAATGCAATTAGTAGGAGTCAGTCCTTGGAAGAAGAAACCAAGCTTAGAAAAGTCGAGGGTCAGTGGAAACAGAGCAAACCCTCAATGAGATAAATTGACACAGAGACCACCACAATGGGTTTGAGCATGACAGATGCTGTGACGAGTAAAGGATGAGGCAAAGCTCACTGTTCAGAGGGTCACTGTGAGTCATAGCTGACTGCATGGCACCTAACAAAATAGAAGCTGTAATCAAGGAATCAAATAATGTCTTGCTCTTGGGGAACTCTGGTGGCCAAGTCTGTTGGAAGCTATGCTGCTAACCCCAAGGTCACCTCTCTGGTGGTTCAAATCCACCAGTTGCTCTGAGAAAGAGAGATGAGTACATTTCCTCCCATGTGATTTACAGCCTCTGAAAACCAATGACGGGTCAACAATGTTCTGACTCAGGGAAATTAGTTGAGTTGAGTTGAGTTGAGTTGAGTTGAGTTGAGTTGAGTTATTGACCAGGCAAGTATGCTGCAAAAGACCTTTTTAAAGTGTCATAAAGCAGAGATGTTACCTTTTTTTCATTAAGATGCACCAGGCTCAATCCACGCCATTTTCAGTCACTTCATATACATGCTAAAGCTAGACGGTAAAAAAGGAAGACTGAAGGAGACATGATGTATGAAATTGTGGTGTTGGTAAAGACTAATGAATATATCATGTGTTATCAAAAGAATGAACATTTCTCATCTAGTCCTAATGAACGAGTGGTCCAGCCACCACCTACGGAGACAGATCCCCTTCTTCCTAGCCCTGTCTCGAGACCCCAGTTTGCCCTCACTTTGCCAGACACCCCTTTCTTTTTGTGTGACCAGGAGTGAATTCCTACCCTCCATCTCCCCAACTGTGCAATGGAGGTCAGAGCCTCTTGATTCTTGTCAAGTAAAACAAAAGCCACAGCTGAAAAAAAGAAGAAAAAAAAAAAGAATGAACAAACATGTCTTAGAGGAAGTACACCCAGAATGATCCTTTTAAATGAAAATGGAAAGACTTCCTCTAGCTTACTGTGGACATGCCATCAGGAGGGGTCAATCACTGGAGAAAGATACAAAGTTTGGTACAGGAGAGGGTGGGCAAAAATATGAGCCTTAGTGAGATGGACTGAACTAATGGCTTCAAGGAGGGGCTCACGCATAGCAACGGATGTGAGAGTCACACAAGGCCAGACAACAGTTTGTTCTAAGATCATAAACTAGAGTCGCGTAGGCACCATCTAACTAACATCAACAACAGCAAGGCAGGAAGAAGCTCTGAAAAGAGAAAATGTATAATGTGCATGAGAATCTAAAAAGGGGCCATTGTGCCGAGAGAGGAATAATGTGATAGGACAAAAGGCCAAGATGTAAGGATGCATCAGGGCTCCCAACAGGGCTGAGGGGTCACAGTCATTTAACTGATAAGTGATGGGAAGCCTCAGTGGGGGTGAGGGTGGGACTTTAAACAGAAAAGTATCAATATTTGCAAATGAAGGCTTAGGTAACCAGGCAATGAATGGGAAAAGAAGCCCAAAGAGGAAGCAGAGGCCAATAAGAGAACTCTTAAAACAGCCCAGGTGGAGAATTCATTAGAATGTATGGCTCATATTTCATTGTTTGTCTTATTGTTTCAAGCACTAGAACAATGCCTAAAACACAGCAGGTCTTCAGCATATAATTGTCAAACAAATAAATTACATGATTGAAATAAAGATGTAGAGAATGAAAAAAGAAAAAAAAAGATGTAGAGAATGGATGAGTTGAGACATGTTTGGGAAATAACACTGATTAGAGGTTAGGAATATGGGGTTATGGGGAGAGAAAGACAAGAGCACTTTTTACCCACCTAACTCTACTCAGTTACACTTTTTGTTTTACTGTACTGTTGGAGTGCATAGGGTAGTTGCAGAATTATTTTAACTGTTTAGACTCTGTCTCTACCCCCTGCGCTTAGTCATACTGGTCTAAATGGAGGTATCAGAATTTTTCAAGAGAAAACTGAGATTGAATGGAATCTCAAAGCCAATTCTATCACGAGTTTTTCAGACATGCAAGACTTTGCCTTAATTCTTGATAATCTTTATGCCAAATCTCTGAGCATGGTGAGAATCAATCACCAGCAGAATAAAGATCCTCAGAGCCTTGCAAGAGCCCCTTGGGACTCAACATTTGGAGGGACACCAGTGACACCAACATTTACATGACCAACTGTGTCCCAAAGAAACCTTTTCCCACTGGATTTGCACTGTATTAGCAATATATTGTGGCAAACCCCTTTCCAGAAAACATTTCTCTTGACATGCTGATGCCCTAGATCTGCAGTCAGCTGCCCACTTCCCTTGCTGGTTTTCTCAGCAGAGTGCTGTTGTCTCTGGTGATTGTGATGGGATATGGAAGAGAACAGGCCTATACTGAGACAACATGGAGCAGTTTTGTTGTAAAAAGCTTTGTTCTCTTCCTATTTTAAGAAGTCAGACCCTAAGAACAGAAAAAATGTGAGTCCTTTCTGGAAAGTCAGGCTCCAGACATAGGTATGCTCCAGAAATGCTGATTCATTTTGAAAGATTGGTCATTGGGTAGTGAAAACAGTAAATCAAATGTTTCTATTTCTGGTGCTAAAGGTGTTTGTGTTGTTTAAGAACTATCATGTGTTAGAAAATCACATCCAAACTCTCTTAATCAAATAAAGGGATTACTTGGTCTCATACACTAAAAGCTCTAGACTTTGACACAGAATTTATATCCTTCTCAGCACCAGCTCCATGTCTGGTTTTCACAGTACTGTCTTTCTGTGCTGGCCTTTATCCTCTGGCTTGAGGAAATTTTGAACTTCCTATCACATTAACAACAACGTCAAATTATGACTAAGGATTATAGAAGAAGAATCAATGCCTTTCAATTATGGTGCTGGAAGAGTATTGAATATGCCATGGACTGCTAGGAGAACAAACAGGTTCATCCTAGAGAGGGTGAAACCATGCTGCTCTTTGGAGGCAAGGATTCTGAAACTCCATCTAACATAATTTGGGCATGTTGCAAGGAGGAACCAGTTCTCATAGAGGGACAGCACAAGAGAGGAAGACCCTGGATGAGATAGATTGCCTCAGAGACCGGGGTAATGGGTGTGGGTGTGTCAGAGATGATAAGTTTGGTTCAGAATAGAGCAAGGTTCAAAGCTGGTTGCTATGAGTTGTAAATGACCAGACAGCACATAACAACAACATCACACCATCCAATAAAAGGACTGTCCTCTCCAGTAACCCAGCATCGAACTGAGGCATAATTTTTCCCATAAACCCCAACAAACCTTTCTCAAACTTCTTTGGACTAAATCTGAGACAATCATCATGACCAGATAAGGGGTGTTCTCATAGATAAAAGCTTATTGTGGCCTATGAGAGCTGGATACATCCACCTACCAGGAAAAGGCAGGGAGTGGAGAGGAGGTGGTTCTCTCAAGGCAAAATCTAGAAGGTGTGGCAGGAGAAAGGGGAAAGGATGTTTGGGAGGTTACCTCTGAGTATTTACTCAACATTATCATCACTACTATTTTGATAAAGGCCAAGCTGAATGAATAAGAAGCCTTTTGTTCAGAGCCCAGATGTATCTTCTTCCAGCTAAGTCATTTCTCTCTTCAAGTCTCAGTTTCTTCATCTGGAAAGAAAAAAAAAGAATACCCCAGATAAAGGGAAAGGGGACATTCAGTAAGTGGATAAATATTATAAAACAAAATGTATGTCAATTATTGAATGAAAGCTATTGTGCTTTGTAAACTTTCACTAAATCAAATAAGAAAGAATAACCCTCTTCCAGGGAATTGTTAGAAATGTCAGGAAATTTATGTATTTGAAAAAAGTCCATTTTAGGCACTTTTGCCTTTTCTTAACGTGCCAAGTTCAGACACATCTTAGCCAAGACTGAGCTCATGTTTCCGCCCAGCAGGACAGCAGATGAGAGGAAGTGTCCCCTGGCCACCATGAGTCTGTTGGGCATGTCAGGGCCCGTCCCATGTCCTCCTCGCCAGAAAGAAGTTTCACTGGTTCAGAACCAACCTTAAGTAGCAGGTGTTCAGGGCTAGGGTGGTGAAGTTTCAGCTTTGATTTTTCTATGAAATTGTTCAGGTTATTAAAATGTCAGCCCTATTCTCTTGTTTAAGAACTGGTTTCATTTCTAATGACACAGCACCATCATGCTATTCCTTGATTTAGTCACAAGAACCAAAACTAATGTGTGGCTAGTTTCATGTCATTTTTATAGCAGTTAGTACAGAGAACAACAGGCTCTTGTGGAAACAGATGTATTTGTTATCTATCTATCTGGCTGTCTTCTAAACGCAAAACCTGATTTCGGAGGTGATTGAAGTAAAACACGTCTTTTTCTGGCTTAGTCCTAGTGAGAGAGGAACCAACAGGAATAAGACCTCTAGAGAAGTTTCCCTCAGCATTATTGCCTATTGTGAATACAGAGGCCACCAAAACCTCACTCCTGTCTAGTCAGTTCTGACTTACAGTCACCTTCAATTGCATTTCCAAGGCTGTGAAACTTCATGAAAGGACTCTAGTGAATGCCTAGTGAATTTGACCTGCTAAACCACCTCCACCACTTAGAATACAGAGAAGTTCATTTCCTTTGATGAGTCGCTGCAAAGTTCTTAAAAACCTTCTGGCACTGAATAAGAATAGGAACATATATTTAGCATTTCCAGAAAAAGAGTAGCCTTAACAATAATAATGCTAGTACTCTCAAAATGAAAACACAGTCAGTCTCCTTACAAGTCCTCAGCGTCTCTAATGTCTCCACAAGCAGGTGAAAGAGTAAATGCTTACAGATGAGAAAACGGAGACATTGAGAAGACAATGCCTTAAAAAAAATGTCATAGAATTTCATTAGAGCCCTGGGTTAACCTCTACTGTGTATTTGCTTCATCTCTCTGCGTCTGGATTTTCTCATATGTAAAATGGAAATAATAACAGTAAATACCTCCTAGGGTGATGGTGAGGAGGATAGAAGGAGAATTGATGCCTTTGAGCTGTGATGCTGGAGAAGAGTATTGAATGTACCCTGGGCTGCCAAGGAAACAAACAGATTTATCCTGGAGAGGGTTAAGTCAGGCTGCTCCTTGGAGGCAAGGATTCTGAGGCTTCAACTGACATACTTTGGACATGTTGTAAGGAGAGACTGGTCCTTGGAGAAGGACATCATGCTTGGGAGGGTGTAGGGCAGGCGCAGGAGGGGAAGACCCTCTATGAGGTGGATTGATTCAGTGACTGGGGTAATCAGGATGGGAGTGTCAGAGACAATGCGATTGGCAGAGGACAGAGCAGAGTTTAGGGCTGTTGTACATAGGGTCGCTATGAGTCGCAAGCAACTCAACGGCACACAGTTCATTGTGTAGAGAGCATCATCTTTTTTACTATCCATTTCTCTCAACTGCAAGTGGAGTTAGTCTGCCTCTGTGACACACAAACATACACAGAGATACACATACAACCAATTACTTCTCCCCATCCATACCCTATCCTGGCCTCCTTCCAACCTCAGTTATTCACTGACTCTTAGGGTTTTCTCTATCTTGAAATTCTGTCCAAACCAACACAGTAAGGCAAACATTCTTTCCCTTGCTAGAATGCTGGCTTCCCTTTACAACAATCCCACCAGGAGTGTAGTCCATAGGAAGTGGAGCTGCTCAGCCCAAGATGGCACCTCTTTGATGGTTCAAATCCACCAATGGCAGTCTCCTCTGAAGAGCTACTGGAGGGTCAGCTAGCTATGAGTCTGTTCCACCTTGATAGTGATGAGTTTAAGCAGTATCTGAGGGGGGGAAACGGAGTTGAATACCGTGTCTAGGTAGATCCAACACACCTAGAAGACCCTGTTTGATAGCGATGCCTTTTGTTCTTTGATTTGGTTGGGAATATCTCCCATGAGTTTGTCAAGCCCAGGTAGCCTTGACCCAATTTTTAACATTTTCATCCATGTTGACTCACAAGATTCAGCTTTAATTCCTGCATTAAAAGAAATATTTCTACAAGGTGATGTTGTCTCTTGACAAGCCTTTCTTCATTTCTTTAATTCTTTATTATTTCAATCTCTATTTTCACCAGTTTTCTCTCACTGTGCTCATCTGGGCAGTTGCAATAATATTGTTGGCTATTTATGGCTTCATGCTTGGACATCTTGTCTTCTCTCCTAGGTTATAAATTTCCTGGGCCCAACTTGGGGATAACGGATAAAAACAATGTGATTGCACTGACAGGGCTTCTCATTCTTATTCCCTCTACTCAAATCCCCACTGGTTCCCCGAGGACTCTCCTGAGTTCTTTCTGTCTGACGGTAGTGACTCTTGAGCAAGTGACGCAGATTTCACTGCAGTGGAGACTCTGAGGCTGATCCTCCCCAGGGTTTGCAGGGGCCTGGTCTCAGATTCATTCTGTTGGAGCTGCTGGCAAAATACCTGCCATTTCCTCCAATGTAAGAGCACGTCTCCTCTTGTGTCTAATGTATTTCCCTCGGTCTGATCTCTCCTACCCAGTCTCTTTTGTCTGCCTTTCCTCAAGTTCCTTCCCAGCCCAGGCCTTCCTGTGGTTCTGGCCTCTGTTCATGCCTTGGCCGTTACTCTTGCTTGATCCTTCTGTGTCTCACTTTGGTTTCTGTTCCCCCTTATTCTTTTTCTTTCACTTTCCCCCACCCACCAGTCCTGTTTAACGGTGTCATCATGACTTACAGTGTGGGAACATGGTGCTCACTGTCTCCCACACTGCAGAGCTGGCCCTGGATTTCATGTGACCAACATTCTTTCCCTTAACCACTTGGGCATCATGGAAGCTTCACTCCTGCCAGATGCCAGAGCTAAGCTCTCAGAGTGAGTCCTGCCTCCCACCCACCTCCGAAAGCAAGGGGAGGACAGAAGATGAAGGTCACAGAAAATAACCCCAGACCTTCAGTCAGAATCTGCTGGGTAGTCTGAGGTAAATTCAACGCAAGACACTACTCAGTATGGGTTAGCTCTATGAAAGAGTGAAACAGGGAAGAATCACACAAAGAAATGGTGCAGGGTGCTGGAAGAGGTAGATGAGCACACAGGCCTGAGAACAGGGAAGTTTCCAGTGCTGAATGACTCGACCTCCTCATCCACAGAACTCAGCTCAAGCATTCAAGCCCAGTGAACCACACGATCCTCCCACAAGTAGAAAACACTCTCTCCCTTTTCTTCCTCATGCTCACACATGCAGATTTGTGCAACCTGTTTCTTTGCAAAGGTTTGAACCATTGTCCAAGTGAGTCTTGGGTAGGTACTGGGCTTTGGCCACACATTTTTCAGAGAACCATCGTCATCATTAGCCAGGACAAGTATAACAGTGTGTAGTGTCAGAGGCAGGGAGGTGGAGGCTGCTACTCAGGGGCCTTCTGGGACTGATTTTCAGAGTGTGAAGAGCTCTTCCTATGTCAAACATGCAGACAGGCTTTGGTTAAACACTCTCCCTGTGAGGTAGATGCCCTTTGATGCTGTAGACTAGGGTGGAAATAAAGCCCCTATCTGAGAAAAAAAATAGGTTTCTTTTAAACTCTTTTGCTGACCAATGCATTTCCTGCTGGTTTGCTGCACTGACCCTCTAGTGGCAGTGTGGGGAGTAGCGGTGGGGGTGGGGATGGGAGCTGTTAGAGCCAGAGCCCCAGCAACAGAGTGAAAGTGATTAACACTCTGAACTCTAGTGCCAGACTCTGTTCTCTACTGTTCTTTTTCTCCAGCATGATTTCCCCTCACTTTCTGTATGCAACTGCTTTGTCAGTCGAAGCCGAAGGCCACGTTGAGAAAGAAAAAGGCCAAATCTCTTGCTTATTCTCAAGTCTTACAAAAAAAACTTTAAAAACCCCTCTTTGCCATCAAGTTGGAACCAAGTCATAGCTGACCCTTCAGGAGGTTTTCAGAGGCTGTAAATCACACTGGAGGAGACTGCCTGTCATTCTCCCACAGAGCAGCTGGTGGATTTAAACCGCCTGCCTTGAGTAAACAGCGCAGCTCCTTAGCCATGAGACCACCACAGCTCTAACTAGGAAAGGAAGACCTAATTCTATTTCCTCTTCTCCCTTTCTCTTCAGGTACATGAAAGGAACCCATAGTCACATCCCAAACCTTGAATAAGTGGGGAACAAATACAAGAAAACTCAAGAGGACCATTTGCGTTAAAGATGTATTCTATCTCTATGTTATCTAGTACAGTACAGAGACTATAATTAGTATTCATGGACTCTTTCAGTATTTAAATAAGAACTTAAAAGACCCAAGGAAAAGGTAACTGAAATTTTTCCAAATAGGATAAACAAATGACATTTTTAATCAACTATTTTTAAAATCTATATTTATAAAAATTTAGCTTTAGTCAGTATCTGCCAAAGTGTGCCAATCTTATCTTTCTGACTCATATTTTAGAACTAAATGCATAATATCACTCATACTAATGATCTTGAACTAAATTTTTTTTTCTCCACAGCTAATTTTGAAAGTTCAGAGATCTGGGTTTCCTGAATCCTCATACTTTGGGCCTGGGATGCACACAAAATGGTTCACTGGATTGCAAGAAAAAATAAACTGTTTTAACTTCTATTTATATACATTTTTTAAATACAAAAATTTTTAAATTAAGTTTTACTAGTACTACAAGTCTTTGGTGGCCTAGTGGGTAAGGAGTTTGCACTACTAAAGCCAAAGGTAGTGCCTCTCCGGTGATTCAAAGGCCCCAGCTGCTCCAGGGGAGAAAGATGAGCCAGCCTCTCTCTTGTCAGTTACAGCTTCTGAAAACCCACTGAAAAGTCAGCTGTGAATTGGTTCCAATTCAACATCAGTGTGTGTATGAGTAGTAGCACTACTAGAAATACTAATTCATATTACTAATACTTACTGCCTAATACAGGTAATGGTCTTTGCAATCAGTTGGTATGCATCAGAGAGCTGGACAATGACTAGGGAGGATAGAAGAATTGATGCCTTTGAACTGTGGAACCGGAGAAGAGTATTAAATATACCATGGACTGCTAAGAAAATGAACAGGTTCATCCTGCTGTTGTTGTTGTTATGTGCCATCGAGTCGTTTGCGACTCATAGCGACCCTATGTACAACAGCCCTAAACCTTGTTCTATCCTGTGCCAATCGCATTGCCTCTGTCACACCCATCCCGATTACCCCAGTCAC
>NW_006399763.1:5966713-5972361 GCF_000299155.1 Elephantulus edwardii
TGTGTTGGAGACAGTGAGATTGGCACAGGATAGAGCAGGGCTGTGGTACATAAGGTTGCTCTGTGACTTGACGACACATATCAACAACAACAACAATAATACTTGCTATACATATTTACAAGCAAAAGAGTATAAAATAAGCAGGTAAATATGATCGGGAAGCAAGTTCAAATTTACCTTCCTGACTAAAATAACAATTGCCCCAGCTTATTCCCTTAAGAGTGAGTTCTAGTTTATAGTAGAGCAAGCACCACTTTCGGGCTCCCCCCCTCCCCTTTTAGTGAGAAAAAAATGGCATTTAGAGTTAGCCAGCCAAATTCAATTTAGAAGATTCCAATTTTGTTGGCAACATCTAAATCATCCCATTCAGGAACAAGTAAATCATATACCTTCTACTCTCCATCAGGCATAATCAAAGTGTTGGCCTTGGCCACATCAGTGTCACAGAGCTTCTTCACAGCTTGTCTGATCTAGTGCTTGTTGGTCTTGACATCCACAATGAACACACGTGTATTATTATCTTCTATCTTCTTCATGGCTGACTCAGTGGTCAGGAGAAACTTGATGACGGCATAGTGGTCAAGCTCGTTTCTCCTGGGGGTGCTCTTCCAGGGGTATTTGGGATGCTTTTGGATTCTCAGTGTCTTAGGCTTCTGGAAAGTGGATGACATGAGAATCTTCTTTTTTTGTGTGGCTGTGGATGCCCTTCAGCCTTCTTGGCCTTTGATGCCACTGCTTTAGCTTCAATTTTGGGAAGGGCAGGGGCTTCCTTCTTCACTTTCAGTGCCACCTTCATTTTAAAGGGGGAAAAAAAGTCACCACTTCTTGATGAAGCCCAGCATCCTCCCTTAGTTGAGAAGGCAGAAATGGAAGTCTTGTGAGATCAAAGGAGCTAGAGTTTGTGAAACAGTGTCATGGAAAAAAAAATAGAGCATTATAAAAAGAGAACTTAGGAGATCTGTCTTGGATTCCCTGTAAGTATTCAGCCAAATACTAATCAGCAAATGCATGTAAGCAAACTACTCAAAGACTGAGAAAGAATCATCTGAAAGAGGTAGAGAAAACAGATCCTGGAACTCACACAAAGCCGAAAATAGTACCTGCTCCTCCCAGCCAGATGAAAACCCTCATAATTCATAGAGTGTTGAAAGAGTACTTACTCAAAAAGGTCCTCCCTTAGTACAGTGGAATAATTAGCTGTACACTGAATGCTGCTTTGCTCACACCTAGCAAATACAAAATTAAAAAACCAAAAGGATCAAATCATTTTTAAGTGATTTAACTATGTACTTGGGGGGCGGAATCAAAGATATTACTAAATTTACAGAAAAATACAGTACGAAATAAGGTAAAATTAACAATGCTTAGAATCTAACAAAAGATTACATGACATTCAAGAAGAAAAATGCAATTTAGAATAAAGATCAAAATCAGTCAATTGAAGTCAACTAAGAACTGACATTAATATTAAAAACAGCAGACAAGAATATCCAAAGTCATTATGATTGTATACTATGTGTTTTAAAAGTTAATAAAATATATAGAAAATATGATAAAGATGCAGATTTAGCTTCTAGAGATGAAAACTACCATATCTGAGGTATAAAATGCAGTGATAAAACAATTGAGATTAATGATAGATGTTGTTGTTGTTATGTGCCTTCAAGTCACCTGTGACTTACAGTGACCTGTGTACAACAAGCCCTAAACCCTGCTCTATCCTGTGCCAATCTTATTGTCTCTGACATACCTAGCCTCATTACCCCAGTCACTGAATCTATTTGTCTCGAGGGTCTTCCTTCTCTTGCACTGTCCCTACACCCTCCCAAATATGATTTCCTCTCCAAGTACTGGGCCCACCTTGCAACATGCCCAAAATATGTCAGACAAAGCCTCAGAATCCTTTCCTCCAAGGAGCAGCCTGGTCTCACCCTGAACCTGTTTTTTTTCCCCTAACAGTCCATGGTATATTAAATATTCGTCTCCAGCACCATAGCTCAAAGGCATCAATTCTCCTAAGGTCCTCATCATTGTCCAGCTTTCTGATGCATAGCAAGTAATCGCAAAGACTATGATAGGCATTGTTGAAAAACATGAGTAAGCTTGAAGACAGCAATAGAAGCTATTCAAAAGGATATATAAGAAGAAAAACAATTTTTTAAAAACCCACAATATCAGTGTGCTTTACATAGGACAGCTTCTAGCAGTCTAATATATGGTAACTGAAATAATCAAAGAAGAGGAGAAAGGAGAAATACTTGAAGAAATTGTTGTTTGTTGAGTACCATTGAGTCAGAACTGACCCATAACTCACCCTCTAGCAGGTTTTCAGAGGTGAAGAAGGAGATTGTTCTCCCACAGAGTAGCTAATGGATTCAAACTGTGTACCTTTGGGATTGCTGCAGTTTCTTACCACTAAGCCGAGAGCTCCCTTTTGAACAAATAATGACCAGAAATTCTCCATGTTTGATAAACCCACAGATCTAAGAAATTAATTGAAGTGACAGCACAAGCAAAATAAAGAAAACTATACAAAAGAATGTAATAAACAAATCCTAAATCAGAGATGAGAGGGAAAGTCTTAAGTACACCAGAGAAAAAAAGACACAGTATAGAGAGGGGGGAAAAAATAAGATAAAAATGACAGAAGGATTTTCCTTGGAAGGAATGCAAGCAAGAAGATAGTGGAGAATATATCTTTAAATTATGGAAAAGGGGGAAACAAACTGTCAATTGGAATTTTATACTCAGGGGAAAAAAATCTTTGAAAATTAACATGAAATCAAGTTTTTCAGACATATAAAACCCAATTAACTATTAGCAGAAGATATGTGTTATTGTTTTTATGTGCCGTCAAGACAGAACCAACTCACAGCTGACCCTCCAGTGACTTTTTAGAGGCAGTGAATTGCATGCAAAGAGACTGTCTTTCTCTCATGGGAAGCTGGTAAATTCAAACAGCCTGCCTTTTGGGTTGACAGCACAACTCCTTACCCACTAGGCCACCACTGTGCTCTATAAACAGTACACAGAATATTAAAAGAAATCACATGAGGAAAGGAAAATGATAATGAATTGGAAATTTGGATCTACACAAAGGAACATCCAAACCACACCCAAGGTGCCATTTGAGAAGCAGCCCAGCTAGCCCCATGGGGAGGCCATGTGGGAAGGAATCATGACTTCTGCACACAACCCCAGCTGAGCTCCTGTTCTTAGCCAGTACCAGCTTGCCACCTACATAACTGAGTCATTTTTGAAGTGAATCCTTCAGCCCCAGTCAAGCTGCTCCAGCTGATGCTGCTAGGATAGAGCAAAGCTGCCCCCACTAACCCTTGCCCAAATGGTAGATCTGAGAACAAAAGAAACGACTGTGGTTTGAATAAGCCCTTACATTTGGGGGTGGGCTGTTACTCAGAAATAGATAACCAAAACAGGCTTATTACACAGTGGCCTAATTGCTGTACTATCTCAACCATCAGCCTAGCACCTCTCCCTTCCTCAAGTCTGTATTAAGGAGGGGGAAGAGACACTGGGAAAAGATAGAGGATAAAGAGACCACAGTGTTGTAAACAACTAACTCAGAAAGAAAGGCTGTGTCTTTCCCCTCCCTATTTCTCTGTAAGTTGAGTGTGGAGGGTGAAGTGTATATAGATTTTGAGAATCAGATGGCTAGATTTGAGAACACATGCAAGGGGTGTTGGCTAGTATTTAATTTTCTACTTATACTTGTCCTAAGATACAGAAATGTGGTCTCGTCATAATTTTGAAAGTGGGGTGTTATGAAGAAAATCTTAAAATTTTATTATGTAGCTCCAAAGAGTTTAAGAGCAAGTGTAAAATAGAGATCTGTGTCCATGTTTCATGAGTATTTCTGAAGGCAGGAAGCTTACTGGAAAAACTTATAACAGGATAAGTAGAATTCCACAGTGGTATTTCGGTGAGGGGGGGGAAGGGGAAGGGGAGAAATCTTCCCCCAATCTTCCATAGCCCTCAGAGAATGCAAGATGGATCTCAGTCCAGTGGTTCTCTGGACTGTCAGGGAGCTTAGGGGGTTAAAGGAAACAGAATGGGAAGGGAACTCAGAGCTGCCCTGTGTACCTGCAAAAAAAGGATATCCTTTCTACAGGTGTTTGGATCATGAACTCACAGATTAGGGAGAAATTACTAAGAACATCAGCAGGAAAATTAACAGGGTGACGGTAAACCTAAGAAAATATTCCTTGGTATCTCTGTAGAAACTACCATTCCACCAATTTGTTATTAAGGAGACCCTGTGGTCATGTGGAACCTATACCTGAACCAGGAGGCTGTTGTGTGAACAGAGCAGCGGGGTACTGCACGGTTTATAATTGAGAAGGGAGTGTGTCAGGGTTGTATTCCCTCTCCATACCTATTCAGTCTGTATGCTGAGCAAATTGCTCAAGAAGCTGGACTCTATGAAGAGGAATGTGGCATCAAGACTGGAGGGAGACTCATCAGTAACCTGTGTCGTGCAGATGACACAACTGTGCTTGCTGAAAGTGAGGAGGACAGTCTTCAGTATAAATTGCATCTCAATGTCAAAAAAACAAAGATTCTCACCAATGGACCAATAGGCAATGTCATGATGACAGAGAGAAGATTGAAACTGTCAACAGTTTCATTTTGCTTCGATCAACAATTAACACCCTTGGTACCAGCAGTCAGGAAATAAGGAGACACATTACACTGGGAAAATTCACAGTTAGAGACCTTGACAAATTATTGAGTAATGATGTCAGTTTGTGGACTAAGGTGTGTCTGATTCAGGCCTTAGTCTTTCTGATTACTTGCAATGCATCTGAGAGCTGGACAAAGAATAAGGATGAGAGAAGAATATGCCTTTGAGCTATGGTGTTGGAGATGAGCACTGAACATCCCATGGATGGCCAGAAGAACAAATGGATGTATCTTGGAGAGGGTGCAACCAGACTGCTTTTTAAAGCCAAGAATGATGAGACTTCTCCTCACATACTTTGGGCATGTTGCTATGAGGTGCTATTTCTTGAAGAAGGAAATGATGCTGGGAAGGGTGGAAGGTCAGTCAAGAAGGGGAAGACCCTCAACCAGGTGGATTGACATGGTAACTGCTGCAGTGGGCCCTTTTGTGTCTGGAAGTGTGAGGATGGTGCAGGATGAAGGAGGATTCAGATCTTTTGTTCATAGGGTCACTATGAGTAGTACTCGACAGCACCTAACAACAACAACAACAACACAATAGCCATTTTTTAAATTTCCTTCTAAGGTCACATTACAGGAGGCAGGCCCAGAGATATAGAGAGGAAAGAATAACAAACAAAAACACAAGCCCACTATACTCTCTCCCACTGCACAGTGATAGAGCGTGAAATCCGACTTCCTCCTCATCCCATCTAGGACTGAAACAACCTTGTGGCTATGTAGGGGAGAAAGAAAGGTGAGATGCAATTTAAATTGAGCATCTTTTTTTAAATTTTTTAAAAATTTTTTTTAATTGAGCATTTTTAAAAACAGCTTTGCTGAGGTATGTAATTTACACACAATACAAGTAATCCATTTTATGTGTTCTAGTAAAAGATTTTTTTTGGTGACTTGTCCTGGAGAGGGTTAAACCGGGTGGCTCCTTGGAGGCAAGGATTCTGAGGCTC
>NW_006399763.1:5972601-6003205 GCF_000299155.1 Elephantulus edwardii
GCTATGAGTTGCAGGCGACTTGACGGCACATAACAACAACAACAACAACTAATGAATTGAACACATGTTATCCTAATGTATAGCCTTGAACATTTTGATCACCTCATGAGTTTCTAAACCATCTTTCTGTTGCAGAGCAGCTGGTGGATTCAAACTGTCTGCCTTTGGATTGGTAATGCAACTCCTTCCCACTAGGCCACCAGAATGTGGTTTCCTCATCACATAGATGAGGACATTCAAGTCCAGGACAGTGTGATGGCTTACCCAACAGCACTTAAACTCACACACAGAATTGGTTCCAACTTACTATGACCCTTTGTTGTTCCAAGGCTGTAAATCACAACAGGAAGAGACTGCCCATCTTTCCCCTGAGGGGCTGCTGATGGTTTCAAACTACTAAAGATGCCTGGCTTTGGGGTTAGCAGCATTAACTAGATATGGGCTACATCACCGGAGCTCCCCCAGGCTCCTTAGTGGTAAAGTTACTGGGATTATTCTCTGTAAAACAACCTGTGAGTTAAGCTAGCTGATAAACCACAACGTCCTTCTGCAGAAGGGCCTTTTGTTTAGGGAAACATATGCGAGTCACAGAAGAGGAGCACAATGGAGCTCTAGGTGTGAAAAAGAGTGGATCCAGGAACAGAAGTAGAAACGAAGACTTGGCATGAGCAAAGTCATTTAGTGTCCTCTATGTGACCGGACATTACTCACTTCTCAAATTCGACTTTAACTTATTGGCATTGAGTTGGAAGTGACTCATAGCTAACCTCCCAGTGGGTTCCCAGAGGCTGCAAATTGCACAGGAGGTGATTGCCCATCTTTCTCATATGGAGCAGCTGGTGGATTTGAACTATTTGTCTTTGAGTTAGCAGCACAACTCTATCAACTAGGCCAGCAGAGCTTAGGCAGAGAGCCTAAAGGAGGGTTACTTTTTTTTTTTAAATTTTTATTTTTCATTTCAATGAACATCTACAAGGAGGGTTACTCTTAGCATTAGTCTTGCATGCTGACAAAGGTTCCTCAAACTTTGTAGAACACCTTGGGTTCTAGATCTCTCTAAGCTTATCTATATCTACCCAGTGCCCTAGAAACCCCAGAGTACCCTGCACGTGCCACAGCCCACCCTGTGGATGGTCACAGGCCTCAGAGGCCTGTCCCAGACCAATCCATTCCTAGTTATTTTCTAGAAAGGAGATGGCAGCACTACATGATGGGACACCCACCTCACAGTCACCAGGTAGCATAATGGTTCTCTGGGGCCCTGCAGGGAGAAGATACAGTATCCAGAGGGCTCTTGACAATCAATGGAGAACTTCAGGCTTAGAGATATAATCCATCACAGGAGGATTTTTCCTGCTCGGGATTGAAAGAGGCCCTGAGAGTGTTGTCCCATGGGATTGAAGCAATCTCATAGACTAGCTTTGACTTCTTTCTAAACTTTGGTATATGGTGAGGCAATCTCAGTTATGTCTCTGCCCACGTTTTCCCTGAGTTCTGCTTGGAAATGTTACATGTTATTAAACCCTTTCACTGCAGTTGCTCTTCAACTGACTTCTTACTCTTTAAAGTTCTTGAAAAATCAGCCCAGTTTTCTCTCTAAGCAGCACTTTGAGAAACTGATTGGAAAATTCTAGGACTTATTAATGAATGCCAATATTGCCTTGAGTTAAAAAAAAAAACACCAACCAAACAACAACAACAAAAAAACCCACAAAACAACAAACAACTTTCCTAATTTGATCCAGGCCCAGTGTAGAGAATGGACTTCTGCTTGCCTATAACTCCTGTCCCATCACCACCATGCAAAGCGGGTCCAATAATAACTGTTGTTTTAAGGATTTCTTGAGAGTCTCACAGTTTGTCAGTTTTCATCAGTGATACTGGAGCTTCATTTGGCAAATTGAAAATTAAATGACAGTTCCTTTAAAAAGGAATTTAGCAGGAAGTTATATATATGAGAGGATCCTGAATGAGAATTACTGTTTGATTTACATTTGATCTGGATGTGAATCTACTCAACACCTGGGAGCCTTGGGAAGGGGTGTATGCATAGACTCAATCTAGAGGTGGAGAGTAGACGGCTGCAGTGCTCTAGTAAGCCGTAATGCAGGGCTCTGCCACGGGAAAAAGCATGCTTCTAGTGATAGTGAAATACTTTCTATGCACTAATTACACCGAGCAACTGACAACATTATTAATTTCCATTTTATAGATCAGAAAATAAAGGCACTGAAAGGTCAAATAAGGCACCTAGTCACAGAGTGAGTCAGCAGTAAAAGCTGGGCCCAACATGCAAACACTGTGCTTCCTGGAGCTACCTTTTGATTCTGCTTTGGACTCTGGTCTTAAGAAAGGTTTTTCCCCTTATCCGTGGCGAGAGTTCTTTGCAACACTCAGTCTATGAGTGTTCTCTGTGGATCTTTTCAACAGCCAAAGCCTCTTCCTTCCTCAATCTCTCTTCACATTGTCCCTTAATCTTCCTACAGGCTATACAATTTCCACCAGCTTCTAGTAATTAATGTAAATTGAACTCCCCACTAGTTTTAATACATCCATCACCAAGTAAGTCTTTTGACCTTAGCCAGATCAACAACTTCCTTGTACACTGCTGTTGCTATGTACCATTGAGTTGCCTGTGTGTTACGACCCTATCTGAACCCTGCCCTATCCTGAGCCAATCTCATCATCTCCGACAGATCTAATCCCACTTCTCCAGTACACTGTAGTTCAGATATACAGCCCTCATTTCTAGCTCCCAGGCACTTTCCCCTTCTTACGGTTTCTATGCCCACCTAGGTCTCTTTCCAGTTCCTTCAAGTTCAGCAATTCTTTAAACCACTCTCTACATTCTCTTCCTCATCTCTACCCCATAAGACTCTCCATCTTCCATAATCAAGACTCTTCAAGAAATTTCTGACTCTACTCATCGGAGAGACATGCAACATCTCCAGCAGTTATTTGTCCATAGATAGAATTTATTTTCAACTCTTTACCAGGGCCTCAAATTTATATTTAAGATCATATAGTCAACAAAATTCAAAGATGGTCCTCAAGATGTCCAGTCTCTGCTTGTGTACACACACTGTGAATATGAAGGATTTTACTTCCCTGATTAGGTTATGTTAATGACATAGTTTAAGGAGAGGAGATGATTTGAATAACTTGACTTAACCACATGAGCCTTTTAAAAGCAAAGAGTGTTCTGTCAGTGGTGGAAGAAAAGGAAGTCAGAGGAACATATTGACAGGGCCTGAGAGAAAGCAAATATCCACAGTGTGAACTGCCAGTGGAGTAGGCTGACCTCTGAGAGCTGAGCACGACCCTTGACCTAACAGGAGACTGAGACCCTAGCCCTACAACAGTAAGAAACTGAGTGCTAGCAACAACTACAACAAGTTGGAAAGCAGATATAATTATTTCCTTTTTTTAAAAAAAAAGGTCTGAAATTCTCCATAAAAGACATAAACTGATCCTAACACCTTGATTTTAGTCTATGACATATACTGAGCTGAGAATTCAGCCACTTCATGTTGGACTTGTGATATGCAGAAACTGTGAGCAAATAAAACTCATTCAAACTCAATGCTGTTAAGTCAGAACCAATTCAGAGCTGAGAGCTGACCCTCCACTGGGTTTCCAAGGGTATGAAATCTTAGGGGAGGAGATTGCCTTTCTTTCTCCCAAGGAGATATTGGTGAATTCGAACTGCCAGAGAGGCACGATTTTTGAATTAGCAGTCCCACTTCATACAAATTACGTCACCAGAGCTCAAATAATGCATATTATTTCAAGCCACTAAATAAACAATTTCTTACGGAAATTGTATAGAAAACGAGTGTAGGTGAATACTTAATTGTGTTGGAGTTGTGGAATTTACCATGTTTATGCCAGTATCATAGGTTTTTGTAAAGGGACTGCTGCCATGTTTGAGGAGACTCCAAGCAGAAAAATCTGGTCAGATGACACATTCTAGCAGCAAGTATGATTTCTGGATTTCTTGAACTCTGTTGCTGGTTCAAAGACAAAGATGAACTTGGTCTTTCTACCTCCAAGGTCTTCTAGTCAAGAAATTAGAACAGCACACAAATAAGTTCAATATTAGGTATGGAGAAGACAAGGAACAGACTACTGGGTAAAGATCAAGACAAGGGATTTTAAATTCAATAGGTGAGTTTGAAAATGCCATGGAGGATAGCGTATTTTATATGGGCCTTGAAGACTGTTGTTATTAGATACCATCAAGTCAGCCATGACTCTTTTTTAAAAAAATTTTTTTTTATTTTTCCCCCCATGACTCTTATGACCCCTATGATCTCAACCTTGGCCTAGTCTCATGATCTCTGATACACTTGAGCCCTTTGTGACAGTCACTGTGCCAATCTAGCTTGTTGAAAATTGAGTAGATTTTATTTCAGGGATGAAAGCGGAAATAGGTTACATTTAGAAAAAATAGTGTTACTTGAGTGTGTAGAATGTTGGACGTTTGGTACATCATGGGAAGTATGAGTTGGGACATTAGGAGTGTTCTGAGGCCATAGCATGATTAAACAGAAGTAGATTTTTTGGATGTTGTTATTGTATTGTGTCTCTGTTAGTGGAGACAGAAAAGATGAATGTTACATTCACACACCCTGTGAATATGATGATTTTGTTCCCCTGGGTAAATCCACTGCTGCTGAGTCAATTCCAACTTCGAGTGACCCTATAGGACACAGGGAGCAAGAAGCTATGCCGCAATCACGAAGGCACACAGTTCAAGTCCTCCACCTGCTCCGCAGGAAAATACTGGATAATTTCCTCCTGTGCAATTAACTGCCTCTAAAAAGCCGCTGGAGGGTCAGCTATGGGTCGGTTCTGACTCAATGGTCCACAACCCACAACAACAACAACATAGACAAAGAAGGCAGCCTCATAAGGTTTCCAAGACTGTAAGAATTTATGCAAGTATACTGCCCATCTTTCTCCCACAAATCAACTAGTGGGTTCAAATCACTAACCTTTCAGTCAGTAGCAAAGGGCTTTAACCACTGTTATCACCAAGACTTCCCCTTCCATGAATACCCGCTCCCAGAAAGCCCCTTCACACCCATGGTGCCCTTCCACCAAGTTTCTAAGGCTATCAATCTCTTTAAGAGGAGATTACTTAACTTTCTGCCATGCAGTAGCTGAAAGTTTTCTTGTTTTTATTAGTTTGATTAGTTTTTAAAGAAATGAAGTTGGGATTTTTTCATAGTTCAAAAGGTTAGAAATCTTAAAAAAAAAGATTAGAAATCTGAATTCAGGCTTAGGGGAGAACTTTCTGTCAGCTCTGAGGGAAGCTCCTTGTCTATTCCAACATTTCCTCAGTCTCTTGATGCTTCATGCAATGTGGCAGTCATCTTCCCGTGTTTGTGTCTGCAGAGGTTTATTGTTAAAATTTGTCGCCTGTCTCTAATATCTACTATTTTGTACCAGGTGCTTCCAAGAATGTCAAAGTTGCTACATTTGAAAAAGTAAGGGACAATAATACCCAGTAAGTCCTATAAGAAAGGCCTGGCTAGAGACCTGCCGGCTCTGGAGGAGAAAAGGAGCAGCCGGCTGCAGCTACAGCATCTTCAGGAAGGAAAAACAATGAGTCACTGTTTTGTTTATAGGTGGCAAATGAAATTTCTTTTTTAAATCCCAACAATGGATAGAAAATTATGGTACATTCACATACTGGGATATTATGCATCATTGAAAACCAATAAACTAATAAAACATTACACAGAATGGGTGAGCCTGGAAGACATTAGGCTGAGTGAAATATCTGTCACAAAAGGACAAATACTGCATAATACTGTTCTAAAATAAGACTGACATGGCAGTGGTTAGGGGGAAGAATAGGAAAAGAGTGGATGGATAATGACCCAGCATTGGCACAGATGAGGGGAAGGACTGTCTGAAAGGAACGTATGATTAGGCGTTATGGGTATGACAATAATCTCGAACAAGAGGTGCCTTACAAGGTGGACTAGGGGAAAGGGAAGGGCTGAGAAGGGAGGAAAATGTACAACAATGAAGGATTGAAACCCCAACCTTTCTGTAAACTTTCTTTAAAATAATAATTAAAAAATGTAAAAATAAAAAAAAAAGAACCCATGCATTTGTCCTCTTAACTCATTTCCACGCATATACATACTTAACTAAAGTCCCCTGGCTAGAGCTCTTATGACTTGCAGAATAACAAAGAGAAACAATTATATCTGCAAAAACTTAGTTTTGGTGGATCTTGAAGGGAATTGGCCACCATAAAGTGGTCCGTTGGGCCATTCCTCAGACACTGGCTTCCTATACCTTCCTCCCTATCTCCCCAAGCAGTGGGTTGTTACACCCTAATCATGATTTTATGGGACAAGAGCCACATAGTGTTGTCTTTGTTAAACCATCACCCGGACCATTCAAGGGCAGCCTAGGCCAAGAAGGCTGTTCCTCCTTCCTCCTTGGTTCTGGGTAAGCACACATCTTCCACCCTTACTTTAAAGGCAGACAATTTGTTTTTATCATTTGCCAACACAGCTGAGGATGATTATTAATTAATCAAAAACACTGACTTTTAACTTCCCACGCTCTCTCCAGAGATGCTCCAGTGACAGCTTGCATCTGGACTTCAGAGCCGTTCAGATAGAAGCGGGCACCATGCAACAGAGACTTAGGGTTTTGTTTTTTTTTTATGGTTTATTCTTTTTAAAACACCACCCTCACTTAATCCCATTTAGCCAGTAAACTCGGTTTTAAGGTGGTCTAGTTTTTGTGGGGTTTCTGTTTGTTGGTCTTTTCAGACAGCTTCCTTTGAAACCAGAAATGCTGTGTCAGGGTTTAGCAAAAAAGAAAATGAGTTTAGAGCACATTCTCTGTTCATCAAAAGCTAAAACTGAAGCACACCAGCAGCATGTTTCCATGAATCATGAACCACCATTGTGCTACTCTGCTTGCAAGCTTGTGTTCTGCTATTACTCGTCCAGCCCAGGGTCTCAGCAATGAATACCTAACAGTTCCCAAGAGCAAGTTTGAAATGTTACATATGGGAAAAAAAGAAGAAAAAAAAGAAAAAGATGATCTGATTGAAGCCTCTGAATCCTCTTTACTCCTCCTTGACATGGCACTTCTGGGCAGCCATTCTCCAACTCACAGTTCATCTTTGTGGCTATGCAGTGGTTTTCAATGAAAAAAGAAAAGGGGATGCAGAAAGTCACTCGCCTCAAATTACACATCAAAGCAGAATGGCTACCCTCGAAAGGCTGCTGCTGTGTGGTGGGGCTTCTGCTGATTCCTCTACCTAGCATAGCCTGGAACCCAAACCCAACGCCTGGATGTATTGATAAAATTTTTATGAGAATTGAAATTTAGGAGAAAAAACTGGTGTTGCTTCCTTCTAGTGAAGGCCACGTCTTCAGACACTTTGGTCTTTGTGAGGAGTGTGTTGTTAGGGAATGCAGGGGCCAAACTTTGAAAATGTGAAGGAAGGCATCTCTGGTTTCTTTCAGCCATCTTTAGGGAATACTTGTTGCCCACCTTATGCCTTCCTGAATACTCCTGGGATCTCTTTTGCTGGGACATAAACTAACCAGGTTTTTGTTTCTTCTCTTTACTCTCCTGTCACCTGTCTTTCTTTCCCTTGTCATTGCTCATTAGCATCTCTACTAGAGGTGTGTAAGGGAAATAAAAGGAGATAAAACCTCTTCTAGTCACAGTCCATTTGCTTCTTGTCAACAGCCCTGGTAAAAGACAGAAGAGGAAGCTGTGGGCCTAGATAAGAATGGAGATAAAGTTTGGGGATTATTGGGTAAAATTCATTTACTGGTGGTTACCCTCCCAATCATCACCTGAGGGTAATGGGGAGTTGTCCTTATCGTGCATTTTTTTTTTGGAAGCTGAGAGCAAACTTCTTCAGTCATTTTTAAGAGCTGCTCAAAAGAACTTGATGATAAACTAGTGTAGAGTACCTGCGTTAAGTCTTGGTGATATTGGAGTAACAAAGCCACTAAATAGCTACTTAGTTGTTTAACTCATTGAAATCAGTGGAAAAAGAGGATTTCATATCTTTGGTTAGACAGAGAAAGATTTTTAACCTGCTCTCAAGTTAATAGGTATTTCTGGGCAGCTCTGCAAATCTTTTGAGTGAGTGGGAAGAAAACAAGGGGAAGAGATAGTTTGACTCTTTGAGGAAAAGAGTAAGTCATAGTGGTACAGTGGTTAAAGCACTCAGTTATTAATGGAAACTTTAGTGGCTCAAACACACCAACCACCCCACGTGAGAAAGATCTAGCAGTGAGCTTCCACAGAGATTTACAGCCTTGGAAACCCTATGGGACAGTTTTACTTTGTCTTTTAGGGTCGTTATGAGTCAGAATTGACTTGACAGCAGTGGGTTTGGTTTTGGGTTTGAGTGCAAGTAATAGAAAACAACTGAAACCAATTTAAGCTTAAAAAGGTCAGTGTATTATGGGGAACTAGTATGGAGCTCTCATGAGACCTCAGAGTCAGATCTCGGCAAAGAGTGGCTGAAAACTGGAAAAATTTCAAGACTTGAAGCCCAGCGATGTGGTGGTAAATAGTCAGCAGTTCAAACCCACCAGCCACTGCACAGGAGGAAGATGTGACAGTCAGCTTCTTTAAAGACTACCGTGTTGAATGAAAGCCATGAGGCAGCTCTACTCATCTTAGAGCATCACTATGAGTCAGAATTGATCTGATAGCAATGGCTTTGGGTTTGGGGCCTATTTTTAAAAATTCCCTTCAGTCCTATGACTTATTTCCTCTTGGATCTTTTTCCCTCCTAACTTCTCTCACCCTACCCCTCTTCCATACACAGCAAACAGATTTGGCTTAGGCTCCCAACTTGCTACGAAGAGTCACACACCACTCTTCTGTGATATGTGTTGAAATTGTCAGGAGAGAGATTCTAAATATCACAGCTTGAGTAAAGAGTGTATGTCTGACCCAATCAGTCAAGTTACAGTACAGGCTTAGAAGAGAATGCATATGGCTGCTGGATCAGTGAGATGTGGTTCTCAGAAAAAGTAGGTTGGTTCTGAGGCAGGACCCCTCCAATAGCTATTAAGACGACAAAAGAAAAGAAAACAAAAGAAAAGAAAAGAGACATGCCTGTGTCCTTCCTGTTCACAATTTGCAGAAAAAGGTGTATATCTGTAGAAAGACAGATATGTAAAACCATTTGGTGCCAATGACAATGAGAAAAAAAAATGCTAGTTAGAATGAACACTCTTAGGAAATAACTGAAGTGGCTCACCTTGAGCAGAATAGGTAAGTATATCTGTTGTTGTTAGGTGCTGTCAAGTTGCGTACAACTCATAGCAACCCTACGAATAACAGATCTTGTCCTTGTCCTATCCTGTGCCATCCTTATCATCCTCAACACACTTGAACCCATTGCCACAATTCACTGTAGCTCAATCCATCTCATTGAGTATCTTCCTTTCTTTAGCTGACCCTCCACCTTTCCAAACAGGAAGTCCCTTTCTAAAAAACAAACTCTCCTAACAATGTGCCCAAAGTATTTATGATGAAGCCTTGTCATCCTTGTCTGCAAGAACTATTCTGGCTGCATCTTCTCCAAGATATATCTGTTTGTTCCTTTGACAATACATGGTACATTCTGTACTTCTTTTCAACACAACTCACAAGCATCAATTCTTCTATCATTCTCATTCTCAGCTACGTAACAGATGATTAGAAAAATTGGTACTTGAATCAGGTGCACCTTAGTCTTTAAACTGAAGTCCTTGCTCTGCAGGACTTTGGAGTGGTCCCTGATAGCAGCCTTTTCAGTGCCATACATCTCCTGGTCACCTGTCTGCTGGTACAAAGGGTGTTGATTGTGGATCCAAGTGAGATGAAATAATTGATAATGCCAATCTTTTCTCCATCTATCATGATATTGCCTATAAGTCCAGTGGTGAAGATTTTTGTTTTCTTGATATTGAAATGCAATGAATATTGAAGGCAGTATATTTTTAAATCTTCTACAGCAAGTGCTTCACATTCACCTCTGTTTCAACCAGCAAGGTTGTGCAATGTGCATAACACAGGTCTTCCTCCAAGCCTTATACCACATTCTTCTTCATAGAATACAATTTCTTGAATGATTTGCTCAACAAACAGAGTAAATATATATGAAGAAATGATACAGCCCTCTCACAGGCCTTTTCCTGATTTTAAACCATACTATGTTACCTTGCTCTGTTCACACAACAGCGTCTTTGTCTAGGTAGAGATTTCATATAAGCATAATTACTTGTTCTGGGATTCCCAGAATGTTCTTCTCAATGTTAGCCATAGCTTGATACGATCCACACAGTCATATGCCTTGGCATAAAATGTGCATAAAATAGAACCTACAAGGAGGTGGGCAGGGAGAAAAGTGCAACAATGAATGACTGGAAACCCTAAGCCTCTGTAAAATTAATTTTTTAAAAAGGAAAAAATAGAACCTACAAAAGAGCAGTGAAAATGAATGGACTGTAGTCACACATTTCAGTGTGAATGCATCTCAAAAGCATAATGATGTGTGCAAAATGCAAGTTAGATAAATGCATACCAGATGCACATCCAAAACCTTCTTCAACAGGGTAAAAAGTGAAACCACAGACTGGGAAAACATATTTGGTAAAGACACGTCTGATAATGGACTTAAATGTAGAATTTATAAAATACTCAAGCACCACAACAAGATAAACAACCCAATTGAAAAATAGGCACAGATATGAACAGCCATTTCACCAAAAAAGACATTCAGATGGCAAACACATGAAGAAATGGTCAAAATCCCTAGTTCTAAGAGAGATGCAAATCAAAACAATTATGAGATATCATCTCACCCCAGTAAGAATAGCTAAATTTAACAGAAGAGCAAACAACAAATGCTGGTGAGGTTGTGGAGAGATTGGAACTCTTACTGTTGGTGAGAGTGTAAAATGGTGCAGCCACTATGGAAGGCAGTATGGCATTTTCTCAAAAAGTTGGAAATAGAAATATCATTTGACCCAGCAATTCCAATACTAGGAATATACCCTAAAGAAACCATAACCGCCACCCAAGCAGATGTATACATATCCACCTTTATTGTGGCTTTGTTCACAATAGCATAGAGTTGAAACAATCCAAATTCTCATAAAAAAAAATGAATGGATAGAGAAGCTCTCGTATAATCACACAATGGAATACTATGCTGCATTGAAAAACAAGAAACTCATGAAATATTATACAAAATGGGTGACCTTGGAGGACATTATGCTGAGTGCAATATCTCAGCACAAAAGGACAAGTACTGCATAGTGCCACTGTTGTAAAGTGGGACTGACATCAGTATTGGGAGGAAAATAAGAGGGGATAAATAATGTAAACTGCATTGAGAGAACTGTTTAGAAGGAATATATGATTAGGTATTATTGTCATGACAAGTGTCCAGAATAAAAGCTGCATAATGGAGTGGACTGGGGAGCAGGCAGATTGTATAACAATGAAAGTTTGGTGGGTTTTTTTTTTTTACTTTGCAAAGAGAAAAGCGAACTGGCGGGGAGGGTGGAGAGCAAAGAAAGCGTGCAACAATGAATGAATGGAAATCCAAAGTCTCTGTCAACTTTCATTAAAATAAATTTTAAAAACATGCATACCAGATGATGGTACTTATGTAAAGCTCAGAAACATGCAAAATTCGACAACATATTTTATGTATGTGTGTATATGTCATGTTGAGTTTTCAGTCACATTTAATCACATGAGAAGAGATTGCCAATCCAGGGGAACATTTTTTAACCTTGTGCCTTTGGGACTACAGTGCATCTTTTTACCAGCAGGCCACCAGAGATCCGTGTGTGTGTGTGTGTGTGTGTGTGTGTGTGCGGTATTTGTTGTTATTGCTGTTTACCTTCAAGTTGGAACCAACCTATGGCTGACCCTCCAGCGGGTTTCCAGCAGGTAGTTCTCTGGAAGGAGACTGCCCATTCTTCTTTCCCTGAGCGGCTGGTGGATTAGAATTGCATGCCTTTGGGATTGTAGCACAGCTTCTTATCATTAGGCCCTCAGAGATGTAAACTATTTTTAAAGAACAAGAGCATAATAAGCAAAATTTAGGATCTCTTCTATTATAGGGGAGTATGTTCTTAAATAACGGGCCTTTGGAAACTCTATGAACATTAGAGAAACAATGTTAGCTATAGAACAGGCTTCAGATCTTTTGGGTTGCTATGAGTTGTACTCAACTAGATGGCACTTAACAACAACAACAATGTGTTCAGGGTAGAATAAGGAGAGAACTGTAAAAATGTTGGTATATTCTTAAACTGGGTAGTAGATTTAGCAGCATTGATTCTATCATCATTTAATCTCTACTTAGGTACATGTTTTATTTCTATTACATATTATGTAATTCCAGGCTAGAAACCATTCTGAGTGCTCACATGTCCAACACTGAGTGTAGAAATAGCCACTTCCTCTTTGCCCCATGCCTCAGGTACAGCCCAATGGCCATACTGGTGGTGCTGACAGGTCCAGGGAAGCATATTTTGAAATTTTTATTAAAATATCAGGAAGCAGGAGTGGCATCCACCTTCTAAACCACAGGCCTCTGGAAACTCTATGAACTTTGATAAATGACGATAGTTATAGAAAGGCTTCAGGCCTTTTGTTCATAGGGTCATTATGAGTTGTGCTCAACTCGACAGTAATCAACATGGCATCAGTGAATGCTGTTAAGCAGGAGTTCTGTATGACGAAACCATTTCTCTGTCTTGGGTGATGGTCAGCAACATGGGGCTGGCTTGATGGGAGGATGGTAGTGAGTGGTTCTGTTCCTTACCTGCTTTCTGTCCATGTGACTACCATCCTGAAAAGGAAAGTGTCTGGGGCGGATTGTCAGTACTAGTGTCCTGAGAAGGCCTGAAATTGAACAATGCTTTTCTCAGTTCCTCTGGTCCCATATCGAACTGCGTCATTAGTCATCACTAGGGGTCAGGAGCTGTGCCGGCAACTCAAAGTACATGGTCCTAATCCACCAGCGGTTCCATGAGAGAAAGACAGGCAATCAACTCCTGTGCAATTTACTGCCTCTGAAAACCCACTGGAGGCTCTGCAACAGAGAAAGTGAACTCACTTCTGAGCAGTTCCTTAAAAACTCAATTACGTTAAAACATGGATGAGAAGATTGAGAGGCAGGGAGTTTAAGTTTACGGGAGTGAAACAAGTAGAACAGAAGTAATCGAGAATGTTGAAACAGCGTGAAGAATGTAAACAATGTCGCTGATCATGAGGTCTAGAAACTGCACAACGGAAGTGAGTTTTGCTGCGTATAGAGTTTCACCAAAATGAAAATAAAATATCAATTAAAAATAACTAAATACCCAATTACATAGCATCATAAAAGAGACACATATGGAGGAGAAAGATGGAACTGGGGACAGCTGGATGAGTTCAAGGCATCCCTTTTCTTTTCTGAGATTTCTACCTACATTGTTGTTGTGTGCCTCTAGTCAGAACTGACCCGTAGCAGACTCAGAGGTGGTAAATCACATGGGAGGAGATTGCTCATCCTCCTCCAGTGGAGCAGCTGGTGGATTCGAACTGAGTGCCTTTGGAATTGCAGCACAACTCCTTACCACTAGACCACCAGAGCACCCTTCTTCCTACATTCGCCTTGCTAATTCCTTGCAGAATAACTGAATATCAATTTCTTAATCCAATCCTATAGTCTGAGAACATAATTTCCAGCAACAATGCCACAAAATGAGAACATATGTGAACTTGGTGGAAATTGAAGCTGGGAGATCTTGTCTGTGGTGGAGATCAGTACATGGGCAAAGGCAAAGGGCTACCAGAAAGCCCAAACTTCCCTTCTGCCTGGATGTTAGCAATGGGTCAGGGCTGAGTGAAGACAAGAGGCCTTGAAGGTGTTAGTTCTAAGGAGTTGCCAACTAATAAATACTGGGTTGGATGCCTCGTAGCTTTTCAGGGTTTCAGAAGAAGAGGTGAGGAAAGTGTATTTGGTCAAGTCCCTCTACTTTGTTTTTAAGTAAAGAAAGAGTTTTTGTCATGGATGGTAGATTCAGAATGGACTCCTAGCTGACCTTCTGGTGGGTTTTAAGAGTCTATAAATGTCTTGGGAGGAGATTCTCTGTCTTTCTCCTGAGGAGCAGCTGGTGGATTTGAACTGCCTGGCTTCAGGTTGGCAGCACAACTCCTTACCATTGGGCTCCCAGAGCTCCCCTTGGAGAGTGGAAGTTAGAGAGTGTCTTGTATTTGTTTAGACAGGTAAAGACTCCTCAAGTCCACAGAAGGAGAAAACTATTCTGACTGGATAATTTAAGCACTTTGGTTATAAGTCATCATACACACTTGAAAACCACCCAAATTATAAAGGAATCTCTCTTGGGAGCCAAGGTATGAACACAGCCAAGCTTTTCAACAGCCCTGGGCACTGTTTGCTGACACACTTTAACAATAATACAGTTTTAAATGCTTCAACCCCTTTTTTCCCCTTTTAGGCAAAATTTATTTATTTTTGTAGGCCATAAAAACTGTAAGGTTGAGTTTGTGTCACTGTTGTGAGAAAAAAACCCCAAAACATTTCCACTGGCCCCCAAGAATCATGGACCTCAGAACTGTGCCTACTATGTGTAATAGGTGCTCAGCCCTGGGAGGTATTTCCATTTCACAGAAGATAAGCACTTAACTACTAACCAAAAGGTTGTTGATTTGATCCCACCTAGTGGCTTGTGTGAGAAAGACCTGGGAGCTTCCATAAACATCGTTGTTTGTTGTTGTTGTTGTTGTTGTTGTTGTTGAAAACCCTGTAGGGGAGTTCTCATATGTGGTTGGTATGAGTCAGATTCTGCTCGCAGCACCTAACAACAACCAAAGATGAGAAAATAAATTCTGATGCCTGGGAAACACATTTTCAGTTGTCTGGTTTATGACAGGTTAGGACAATAAAGGAACCCTATTGATTCATCTTTTGTTCGTAGGGTTGCTATGAGTCAACATGAAGGCCGTTAACAACGATGATTCCTTAGACTGAACTATAAAACTGCAGGATATAAAGAGAGGAAGTAACACAGCGGATTACATTTAAATTGCATTAAAAGAAAATCCTGTCTTCCCCTGTAGAAAGTGAATAATTTGCATTTGGCCTGGAAGCAGCTCACTTAACAGTTTGAACTGGAAGGGCAAGATCACATTTCACCTACCATAATTTTTTCCCCTGAACTTTTGGAGAAATATCTCTTTTTTGGGGGGTGTGAATGTATACACGTATGCATGCATTCTTAAGTCTTTGGAGAGAGACAGGTATGAGCCAAGCCTAGGACTAAGAGACAAGGAAGTCCAAATTTTAATTTCAGGTAGGATCCTGAGTCCCTGTGTGGCCTTGAAAAAGCCACTTAACCTCCTGGCCTCAGTTTCCCTGTCTACAAAATAAGGCTCATAATCCAAGCTTCGATGCCACACAGGGCTGCTGTGTGCATTAATTATTGTTTATGGCACAAGTGGAAGTCGAGTTGTGTTAATTATTATTATCATTCCTGGGCCTTCTAGCCAAGTTGAAGCCAAGCCCTTGCCTCCCTTTAGTTCCTGAGATCTGGCAAGATACAGCTCAGGGCTGTGAGGAAGGCCATAAATCAAAGACTAATCAGCAGTTTATGCCCATGTCCTCTGGTTGAAGCAAAGGGCTCCAAGTTGCTCTGCCAGCCACAAGTTGCTCTGCCAGTCTCCAAATTGGGTGTGGGGAATCTTTGCGAGCCACTTGTTTGGCAGGACATCATCCTAATAGAGCGAGATTTTGAAGCTGCTGCCATGCTCCTGTCCCTCTCCTCTCTGTGTACCTGCCACTTAATTTAGGAAGAAGTCTGGAGATCAATAAAAGCAGCTCACCCTGTCATTAGACAAGGCCCTAAATTGTAAGTTGCAGGTGGAGAAGCCTCAGAAGTATTGTGATCACTCATGAAGAAAGATGACTAATCGCTTTCTTCTGGTCACTTACTTGGCTTACGACTTTGGTTTCTACTCTATCAAGTACAACAGTTACCAGATTTCTATATAACCAGGAGGTTGACAATTGATGCATCTGGCTTCTTTTAATACACATGTGGGTTCTGCCACTTCACCTCATCCAAATTGCTTCTCTGTACTTCTGTCTGCTGTCATTTAAAGTTCAAGAGACAGGTGAAAGAGAGAAAGCTCACCTCACCTCTCCGGTCACCATCTCCATCAGCATCAGCATCACTCTTGAGTGTCCCTGAGATACCTTGTATTTAACCCTTTGCAGAGAGGTTAATTTCAACATACCCAGTGGAAGAGGGATAAGCCGCCCAGCAGGTTTGATTCTTGGCTGTGCACACAACCCTATAGTTTAAGGAAACAAAAATATAGGACCCCCCCCCCAAAATTCAAGGGAATTCATACTGTAGCAAAGATTTGAACGAGACTGACAAGGGTACAGGAGTTCCTGGGTGGCACAAGTGGTCAAGTGAACTAACTACTAACAGAAAGACTGGGGGTTCAAACCCACCTTCAGGTGCCTTGGAAGAAAGGCCTGAGCACCTGTTTCTGAAAAGCCACTGCCATGATGATCCCATAGAGAACAGTTCTACACTGGAACACACAGGGACATCATGAGTCGGACTCAACTCAATAGCAACTCGTGAGTTTGGGATTTTTCCTGGTGGTTCTCTCTGCCCCACACCCAGGGAAACGTATCTTCTCTGTTAGCTCACTTAACAGGGCCTGGAGCGGTCTCTTTAAGGACCTCCGAAGCCCTCTGCGAGGCGCCATGGTTACCACTCAGGACCAAAGCTGGTTGTCTGAGGACAGACTCTGTCCCTGCATGCGTACTTGACATATTTTCAAGGAATGTACCCACGTCTACTTGTGCTGATTCACAGCCGCCTCTTCCTGAGTTCAGTGTCGTCTTCCTGGCCCCAGTCGTCACCCTGCATGCCCAGCCCTCACTTTCCCTGAGCTCTGCAATCCCCTGGCAAACAGGCAGGTCCACCTGGTTCTTTTGTCTGCTCAGCACAGCAGGCAGACGTCGGGGTGGCGGTGGGTGCTAGTTAACTAATTAATGATTGTAAAGCACTTTGAAAACATAAAGAACTAGATAAATGCCGAGTATTATTGTTATTAATTATGATGAGGAGGATGTTTAGTCATCCTTCGCCCTGCACTCAGCTCGCTGCCACCACTATGGCCTCAGGCTGAGCTGTGAGCTGGGATGAAAACCCTCTTCTCTGAAGGCGCTGTTTCATACTGAGTCAGTGACCAAGGTGAAGGGCAGGGGCCAGGAAACCTCCTCTCCTCATCTCCCACCTGCTCTCTAAGCATGGCCTGCTTTGCAGCTGTAACACCAGCATTTACCGAAAGTCAGAGTCTCTGAAACTGCCTCTCTGGTTCCCATTCACCTGTTCAGTAAGTTCACCGGTGTTTATTTGCGGTGCTTGATTCTGGTGATTAGACCCTATCTCAGGACAGGATGGAGCCCAACGTGAACCCCCACTTTCCATTTAATAGATAGACTCACTTAAACAGATAATAATTATTTTATCTTACATGTTTTAAGGACATGGGCTGTCCTAATGTCCTAAATGCTTCTATATCCATCTAGGCATCTGAAAGAAGTAAAAAAAAATAAAAGACTTCTGTTGGCTGGGCAAATCAGATATAATTTCTTTATCATTCTTAGAATACTTCATAGATGGAGAACCTGAGCTTTGGAGAAGTTTTGAACTCTGTGTAGGGCCTCAGGGCCTCTGGACGTTAATGATGGTGCCAGGGTTCATTCTTGCTCTCCTGCCCCTCAGGCTGAGCAGTGTGCCCTCAGACGCATGAGGTCACCGCAACCGACTCCAGACATCTGGCAGGACGTGCCAGGAAATGTTCAAGAGGCTCTGCAATCTATTTATGCAAGTCAAGGACTTTCAGGGCACCCTGGTCTCCACACAGTCCTCTTACCGGAAGCCCTAGCCACGGGCAAGCATTTGGAAGTTCTCTGCGTCCTCCTAAACGCCTTGTAATTCTAGAATTTTATATCCTGTAAAATGAATGCCAAAAAGACCTTAGAATCCATTCATCTCCCGCCCGCCCACCCTCCCTTCGTGTACAATGAATCTGCGGTCCAGAGAAGTCAAATTACTCATCAAAGATATTAAAGCCAGTTAAGGAATGAGCTTGAGGTATGCTTTGCCCACTCTCCAGCACAGTTCTCTCCTCGCAGCCAACCAAAACTCAGCATCAATTTCTCTGTTGCTGGGTGGTGAGGTGTCAGATAGTGTCACATTCTTTTCTTCTGTATTTGCCAATATTTCTGCATTGTTTTCCAAAATTCTGAAATGAATTAGCAAAGTGGCGAAAAAACATCATTAATAAACGGGCATGAGTGTTAGTATATACTCAAGAGTGGGATTCTGCAAATCACTCTTCCTTGTTTTGATTCCTTTTCAGGTGAGGCTCTTTTGCTGGTTGTCTTCTACCATTTTAAGTCTGGAAAGAGGAGATATTAAAATGGACCTACAACTCGACAACGTGGTTCTAGAGCTGATGCTGGGTGCTGTCACGTAGATTCTGATGTGCTGTGACTCCATATGACAGAGTAGAGCTGTCCCATTGGGTTTTCCTGGCTAAATCGTTTTTCAGAACAGATAACCAGGTCTTTCTTCTGGGAAGCAGCTGGATAATTTCCAATGACCAACATTTTTATTAGCAGCTGAGCACTTAAGAGCTGCACTATCAGGGCTCCTTTTGTTCTGAGTCTAAGCGCCCAAAAGTGGGACCGCGGAGCCTAGGAATGAGAAAGGATGAGTGGCCTGAGTCTCAAGAGAGAGAGAGAGACCCTTACTCTGTGGTGGAGCCACCATATCATAGCTTCTTAGGTGATCATAAGGTGCAACTATATGTCTCTGTTAATACCACACTCTCATTGTATTATTTGGCCAAGATCTGTGGTCTAGTTCTGTGGCCCAAGGTGCTGTGGGATTTCCTTTTTTAAGTAGAGTTCATGAGGTGGCTATGTTTCTTAAAACTGCAGCATCAAAACACACGGAAGTTCAGCTATACATTAAAAAAATGTTGCCCTTTTCTGGACTGGGACTATTAAAGGAGGTTCAAGCAGCCGCAGTCAAGGCTTTGCATTCCCCCTCTTCTTGTTCTCTACCCCTCTTATTTGTTCAGAGTGGCCCCGTGAGCTGCTCACCACCCCAGGGGGTACAGCATGATGTGCTCATGAGGTGGGTGAAGTAGACACATCCAGGTGTGATTCTTTTAATTTACTTTTGAGCAGATACTTCATTCAGAAGAGTGATGTAAGTAGAGAAGGCAGAGGAGAAACAGCAGCTGGGAGAGAAATGTCATCAACTAGGCTGGGCAAGCAAGGGATACTAGCTTACTGGTCAGTTCTCTTTTAAAAAAAATAATTTAAATGAGCATTTACAGAGATTTTGGATTTCCATTCATTCATTGCTGCACTTCTCTCCCTGCCCAGCCCTACCCACCCCCCCCAGTTCGCTCCTCTCTTTCAAAAGTAAAAGAAACACTCCCTCCCTGGTACACAATCCCCCCACACCCCTCCCACCACCCCAAGTACATTCCACTATGCAACCTTAATTGTGGACTCTTGTGATAACCATAATACCCTATCATACATCACCTTTAAATTATTCACTCCCTGATCTGTTTCAGTGCAGTATACACAATTTATCCAGTTTTTCTCAGTCTTACCCCAACCCTGATATCAGTCCCATTTTACAACAGTGGCACCATGCAATATTTGTCCTTTTGCGACTGAGATATTTCATTCAGCATAATGTCCTCCAGGGTCACCCATTTTGCATAATATTGCATGAGTTCCTTGTTTTTCAATACAGTGTAGTATTCCATTGTGTGAATATACCACAGCTTCCAACTCCTTGCTATTGTGAACAAAGCCGCGATAAACATGGGTGTGCATATATCTGCTTGGATGTCAGTTATGGTCTCTTTGGGATATATTCCCAGTAGTGGAATTGCTGGGTTAAATGGTATCTCTATTTGCAACTTTTTGAGAAAGCGCCACATCGCTTTCCACAGTGGTTGCACCATTTTACACTCCCACCAACTGTGAATCAGGGTTCCAGTCTCTCCACAACCTCACCAGCATTTGTTGCTTGACTGGTCAGTTCTTGGGGGTTGAGTGGAAAGTAGTTCAAGAGTGTCCCAGAGAAAGAAAAACTCCCTTTGTCCTTTGGGATTTTATGTCATGGGCATAGTATAATTCATGTGACCCAAAAATTTTTAAAAAAGGAAAAGTTTTCCCCAATGTAGAATCATCATCCATCATAGCATCCATTCCTTCCTTCCTTTCTCAGACTGACTACACTGAATTGATGATATTAAAGGTGCCATCTTCTAATTAGACATATCAGCCTTAAAGTTCTAGTTTACAAGTGAGGAAACTACAGCACAGATTGCATAAGTCTCGCACAGGGATTCAGAGCTTATAAGTAATAGAGTTGGGATTTGAGCTTGGGTTTCCTGGCTCCAAAGCCCAGACTCTTCTCTCCTTGGTATTTCTTGATTACAACTCTGTTCTCCTAGTCTGGAGCAGAACAGAAGTGGAAGAGATTCTTTGAATTTTTATAATCCTGAAAGAATTGCCCAAGAGATGTTAGGAACTAGAGGTGCTGGTGCAGACTCCCCACCTCCACCACTATGTTGAGTCACTAGGGATTTCTGGCTAAGGATGATGTCTTGGTGCTAGGAGTGCAGACTGACCATTAGAAGAGCAAGATCTCGGTGTGTGTCTGGGTGTAATCTTAATGCTTGAGACAGAGAAATTTCCGTCGCACACAGAAATATTAGTCTAGAATGGCCTCTGCGATTTAACAGCTCAGCAAAGTTTCTTCTTCTATCAAAATCTACTTACTTACTGGTTTACTCAGCCTAATTTTCTTCTTCTGTCAAAATCCACTTACTTACTGGCTTAATAAGCCCAATTTTACAAACACAAAGACAGAACTTTGAGAAAAATATAGTTCTGAAATTCGGGCCACACATCTGAAGTTTTACAGATGCTGTAGTGCCTTTGCCTAGCTGCACCTGGCTGGACGGTCATTGACTGACTCTCATTCAACTACACCTATATCATGAACATTCCACCATAGAAAATGCAGCTTAGATAGCCTATGTTATTTAAAGCAGCTGGGAATAGTCTATGTTATGAGCTCTGGTAGACTAGTGGGTAAGGAACTGTGCTGCCAACCTAGAGGCAGGCAGTTTGAATCCACCAGTTGCTCCATGGGAGAAAGTTGTGCAGTCTCCCCTGACCTTCTAAAGGGATCAGTTATGAGTTAGTTCCAAGTAAATGGCACCTAACAACAACAATGTTAAGAATGTTGGCGTCTGCCCTGGATATTGATCCTGTTACACATCTACCTCATCAGCATAGAAGCATTCCTGTCCCTGAAGTGATGTTGATGGAATGTGACTGGCAGGAAAGCTCAGAGCTGAAGGGAAGAATTATGCTCATAATACTATTTACCATAGAAAGCCTTTCATCTGATGATGTCAAAGCACGTTAGGGGCAGTAATTAATCCACACAACACCTCTGCTTGGTAGTTAAGTATGATTACTCCATTTTATAGATTGGGGCATGGAGACAATTGTACCTCTCTGAAATAGAGAAACAGTAGAGAGGAAGGCCAGGCTCTGCAAGTAGAAGCCAGGCCCTTGCCACCTTGTCACCCTTTCTTACCCGGTGCATACTAAATATGGCTATTATCTGGGAGGAGTTCAAGAACAGTCTCAGAGATTCAAGTCAAAGAGAGAGTAAGGAGTAGAATAGAATGAAAATGAAAAGCAATAAATAGCCCAGGAGGAGGTTAGAGGTTCTCTCTAACTTCCTGTAAGTATAATCCTGCCAGCCACATGTGAGGGAAATCAAATGTCATGCAAAATAGTGAAATTGTCACCCTCTGGAGGTGGGACCCTGTAGGCAAAAGGTCAGAATGATCCCTTCTCTAACAAAGCAGAAGACCCAATGCTATTTTTAGAAACTCTTAGAATTTGCCACCTTCTTATGATGTGAAACAGCCAAATAATTAGTTTCTCACCATGGAGGATCGCACCACATTTCTCTCCACCTCAGCTGAAGGGCTTCCAAGAAGCTGTGAAGAGAACAGATGTTAGTATAGTGAATCACACCTTGAACCCACTGGGGCTCCTGATTGTTAAGGGACTTGGATGGAGAATCAAGGCAAAGCACAGTCATCACCCAACCTGTGCAGCTTTTAAGTTTAGCCTAGTGGTTAGGAGTGTGGGCTTTGAAGTCACGTAGACCAGAGGCACTCCACCTCAAGCCCCAACCCCCAAACTAAGCTGTGCTCCCTGCCAAGGGGCCTGACCTCTTTGAGCCTCAGTTTCCTCATCTCAATAATTAAGAGCAGTCATGCCCTTGCTCTTGGAGTTGTTGGAAGAACTGCATGGAATAATACTAATTCTTAGTAACCATTTAATGAACAGCTTCTGTTATTATGCTCTTACGTTTTACTAATTGATTTACCTTTATTGAAAGGATATCTTTCCAGACAACTGGGAAGATGATTTCTTATTCAAATTCTATGGGAATCTAAAATAGATCATCTCTCCAACCTACTTCAGCGTGGCCTCCAAATCCACATCTATGAAACATAGCTGATTTTACTTTGCTTAGAAGACTCTTGTTCTTAATTTCTCTCAGGACAACACAGTTTAAACAGGGTAGCCAGTGTGCTTGCTAATCTCTTCCCTCCAAAATAAACCCCGGCCACCCAGCTGATTCTAACTCATGGCAACCCTCCATGAGGTTTCCAAGTTCATACTATTTATGGAGGAGAGGCTATTTCTTTCTCCCAGCGAGTGACTAGTGAACTACAGTGACTGGCCTTTTGGCTTAAAACCTAACATTTAACACACTACGCCATCAATGTTACTTAGTGTGGTCTCTAGGCTGATGCATGTAGACATTGAAGGTACTCCTAAACTTATTCAAAACGACCAGAATCCTTATAATAGAAGGTCTAAAGTAATTGAATCTTTTCCACGACTCCCCTGAACATATAAACATTACAGTCTTCTCCCTCCTCCCAAATACACAAACATACAGAACATCTAAAGTGTATAGAAACCAATCATAAAGGAATTTGGGCAAAATAAAGCTTTTCCCCTCCTTTGCCAACCATGACAGCCTAGATAAAGTAAGAACAAGTGAAATATCTTTCTGTAAAAGTATAAGCATTTTTTATGACATTTCCATTTTCCTCTTCACTGATACTGTAGAGTTAGAGTTTGCTCAAAGTGGACCAAATGAAAATATAAGCATTCAGAAAAATGAATTCATTTTTAAAATACTTGAGTGCTTTTTAATATTTAATATTATTGGTTTTATTATTGTTTATCTTTCTTCACACAAGTTATGTGAAAATATATTTATCAAGAAAGATTGAAGAGGAAAAAAAAAAGATTGAAGAGGGAGCTCTGGTGGCCTAGTGGCAAGAAGCCGTACTGCAATCCCAGTGGTATACGGTTCAAATCTATCAGATGCTCTGCTGGAGAAGGAGGGGTAATCTCCTCCTGTACCAGTCAGATCTGATTTGATGGTACACACACAAAAAAACAATAAAATAAAATAAAAATTAAATATGTAAGATAAATTTATTAAAAAAAGAAAGATTGAGGGACACAAAGAAAAATAAAAACAGTTGTTGAAGTGGCTGAGTCTGAAATAATTTTTTCCTTTTGCAACATACTCCTTAATGTTGATGTTATATGATATCAGATATAAAGAAACTTAATAAAAAACTCAATTAAAACATTATGCCTGAGAGTAACAAAACACCCAATGAGAACATTTAAGCACAGGGGAATTTATAATCTTTGATCATTTCTCCTTTGGAAATTGATCCACATTGATTAAAAAACGACTGAGTACTCTGTTTTACCCATCATTTCAATTCTGCAGGATTCTCTGAAGGCCATGTGATTCCTTTGCAGGAAGGCTTTTGTAACATCTTAAGCCTTTTTTGGGCAATCTCATTCTTGCAGCTGCTGAGACAGAAAGCATAAAACTTTAATAGTTAAGATGTAAATGACACTAAAACATCACTAGGGTGTTTCTGGGAAACTAGACACTCAACAACATGTGATTTTATAGAATTCTCAAGGTCCAGAGAGAATTGCCAGAAAGTATGCAGACAATACTACCTGTTTCAGGCAAGCTGAGCCACAGGTAGGATCTGTTGTTGTGTGCTATTGAGAGTTGGAATCAACTCATAGCTGTCCCTTCGGAGAGTTTTCAGAGGCAGTGAATTCCATGGGAGGAGATTGCCCATCCTTCTTCAGCGGAGCAAATGATAGATTCAAACTGTGTGCCTTTTGGGATTGCAGCACAGTTTCTTACCACTAGGCCACCAGAGCTTCCAGGGATCTGGAGTCTGTGAAATGAAATCTGATGCAATTAATGGACTCAAATGCCTTGAAAAGATTCTTCCTGAAGACCATAGCCATCAACCAGTGCAGGTCTGAGCACTATTTATATGCTAGTCTGTGCTACACTTGACAGGTACCAACAAAAATAAAGCTCAGTTCCTTACAGCCTATCTGGAAAGACAGAATTCCGAAGACAGTATTCAGCCATCAATAGGCGCTGGCTATGTAAGAGAGCCAGAGGAACAAGACACTGAGATCGTACTAGTGCCAGGTCAATAGGCTGTGCTCTGAAGACATGCTAGTGAGCAAGAGAAAGTTGTTGACTTCTGGGGCTCACATTCTTGTCAGAGACGTAGACAATGAACAGGAAAACAAATACATAAGCATGATCATGTCAGACAGTGATAAACACAAAATGGCACTATAATAAAGAATGCTGGGCCTCATTGAGAAGACAGCCTTTGAACACTGGATAATGGAAAGAACCACATGTGACAGAGAATAATATATGGTGTCCACGGCAGATCAGGAGGAGCTGAAACTAAGGAATTCTACAGGGAGTAGGGGATATGAAGTGCTGTACTTCATTCTGTATGTCAGAGATCTTGCTACTCCCTACCTCTACGCTCATGACAGACATTGCCAATCCAATGCAATACTCGACTACCTGACCCAGTGACATCTCTCAAATAGGCACTCCAATCATCTAGAGTTGATGTGTAAGTGAAAGGTGATTTATTACCTGTACTGAAAAAAAGAAAGGAGCACTAGTGGCCTGGTGCAAGATGCTGCACTGCAATCCCAAGGGCACACAGTTCAAATCCACCCATCTCCTCTTGTATCATTAACTCCCTCTGAAAACCCACTGGAGGGTCAGCTATGGGTTAGTTCAGACTCTACGGTACACAGCAACAACTACAGAAAGATTGTGGGCAGCATGAGGACAGCTTTAACTGACCTCTATTAACTTCGCAAAGGAGACCAGTATTTATCAGCAATATCCACATTTCAAAACTTTATGGGTAAAGTCAGACATGGCCTCCACGCTCTCACACCTACTAATTCCAACATAAATCACACTACTTTACTACTGGTTTGAAATCTGTTACAATTACCACATTGATCTCACAAAACCATATCCATGGTTATGGGGGAAGTTAACCCTTTATAATTCAAGTTGGAAGCAAGATATAATTCCTCAATTGGGACAGCTTCTTAAGTGTGTTAATAGATCTTTTGACATTTATTCTCTCAGATCAGTGTAACAACGATCTCTTAATCCTGCTTATTATAATATCCTTCCCCAGTCCTCCAGCAAGCCCAAGAGAAGGCCCCTAGCTCTGGCTCTACAGGGTAGCAGTCCCAAGTCAGCTCTGTCTTTTGTTGGTCTCTGGTTCTCCACTGAATCTGCTACAGCTGCTTTCCTGTAGATTCTGGTCTGGCTGGCACAGGAATCTCTAGTCCTGAAGAACATGTACAAAATTCTCTACTTCTTTCTTGTTGAAAGTGAAATTACCTCTTCACTGCTGAATTTAAACCTGGTAGGATGTCAAAACTGACAAATCCCATTATGACTCATTTATATACACTGTATTTTATATTCTCACCCAGTCATATGGTAAAAGTAAAACCTGACAGCTAGGTAGGCCGTTTTGGACAATAAACCCATGCCATCACACATACTATAAAAATAGGAAGCCTTTGACACATTTAGAGCAAGAGATTATCAAAATAAAAACAATCTTTAAAAATATTAGTCTGACCATAGTATGCAAGATAATAATACTAAAATGAATGTTCTTGTAAATAATTTTCATCAACCTTGCAAGGTAGCTATTTGAGCAGATCAGAACATTAAGGAGCAAAGAAAGTTAGTCATTTACCCAAGACTCGAACTTAAGCCATTTGTTTTTGGGTTTTTTTTTGTTATTAAATTTTTTTTAATATAATTTAGTTTGTTTATTTTTCATTTCAATGCATCTACAGAGATTTTGGAATTCCATTCATTCATTGTTGCACCCTTCTCCCCGCACAAACCACTCCCCCCCCCCCCACCCCCCACCCCCGTTTGCTCCTCTCCTTGAAAAGCAAAAGAAAAACTCCCTCATTGGAACTTAAGCCATTTGGTTTCAAAGTTCTTGTTCATTTCAGTTGGGAATATTAGTATCCAAAATGGAAAGAATAAGGACCATAAAGGAAAAATTAATGGCAGGTAAAGACAGATTAGATACTGCAGTTCCTATGTGGTACAAATGATTAAATGCTTCACTACTAAGAAAAAGACTGACATTTTGAACCTGCCCAGAGGTGCCTCTGAAGGAAGACTTGGGGATATCCTGATGAAAGATCACCGCTATAAAACCCTGTAAACTCAAGTTCTGCCCTGACATGATGGCAATGAGATTAACCCAATGTTGTTGTTGTTATGTGCCATCAAGTCATCTGCGACCCAGCCACCCTATGTACAACAGCGCTAAATCCTGCTCTGT
Source organism: Elephantulus edwardii (assembly GCF_000299155.1). Taxonomy (NCBI): domain Eukaryota; kingdom Metazoa; phylum Chordata; class Mammalia; order Macroscelidea; family Macroscelididae; genus Elephantulus; species Elephantulus edwardii. The sequence continues at coordinate 5,999,554 of NW_006399763.1, forward strand.
CCTGTGCCAGTCGCACTGCCTCTGACACACCCATCCCGATTACCCCAATCACTGGAGATCAATCCACCTCATAGAGGGTCTTCCCTTCCTGCGCTGTCCCTCCACCCTTCCAAGCATGATGTCCCTCTCCAAGGACCTGTCCCTCCTTGCAACATGTCCAAAGTATGTCAGACGAAGCCTCAGAATCCTTGCCTCCAAGGAACAGCCTGGTTTAACCCTCTCCAGGATGAATCTGTTTGTTTTCTTTGCAGTCCATGGTATATTCAATACTCTTCTCCAGCACCACAGCTCAAAGGCATCAATTCTCCTTCTATCCTCCCTAGTCATTGCCCAACTCTCTGATGCATAACAAGTGATTGCAAAGACCATGGCCTGTATCAGGCGCACCTTGTTCTCCAGAGTGACACCAACTTTGTTTTATGTATTTCAAGGGAGGCAAACTATGTGTCAAGGGTTGAATTGGATCCTACAAAAATCTATGTATGTAATGATATAGTGTGGAAAACTATTTAACAATCCCCCATGAATGAAATGATTGTAAAGGGATTAAGGATGGGATACAGCGTCCCTTAGTCCCATGACAGCCTTACCAAAACATAAGGGATGTTTCCACAGTGTATGGTCTATAATACCTTCCTCTTAACTCACTAGAAATTAAGAGGAAGGAAAACAAACTGATGTAGGGATGGGCACCTGCCTACCATTAAGAAGGAGTTGCCCAGAGTGATGTATGCATTTTTGGACCAGGCTTTTTATTCAAGGAAACTCTTTGACATCAGAGAAGGTCAAGGCACGTGGAGGTCTCCACAAAATATCGGGCCTACAGATACTAAAGGAAATGAAGACTTTTCTGCATAACCAAGGGAATGAGAGCAAGTAGGCCTTCTCCTAGAGCTGGCAGCATGAATTTGAGTTTGCCTGACACAGAAGAATTTAATTAAACAACATATGATCAAGAGGCAATAGTGATGAAGGAACTCCAAGCTGCTCTGAAGGAACTGGAACAAAAGCAAGGCCCCAGGAATTGATGGAGCACTAATTGACATATTTCAGCAAACAGATGCTTCCTTGGATGCACTCACTAGGTTGTGCCAAGAGATCTGGAGGACAACTACCTGGCCAACAGACTGGAAGAGATCTATATGTATTCCCATTCCAAAAACTAAAAGTGACTTTACAGAGTCTGGAAATTTTAGAACAATATCACATACAAACAAAATCCTGGCAAAGATTATCCAAAAATAACTGTAATAGTACATGAGCAGAGAACTGTCAGATGTGCAAGCTGGGTTTAGAAGAGGCCATGGCACTAGGAACATCATAGCCAACATTAGATGGATCTTGGCCGAAAGCAGAGAGTACCAGAGGAATGTCTGTCTATGTTTCATTGACCATGCAAAGGCATTTGACTGTATGTATCGCAACAAATTATAGCTAATGGGAATTCAACAACACTTAAATGTGCTCATGTGAAACCTATACTTGGACCAGAAAGCAATAGTCAGAATAGAGCAGGGAAATACTGCATGGTTCAGGATCAGGAAAAGTATGCATTAAGGATTATTTCCATACCTTTGCAATCTATATGCAGAACAGACCATTCAGGAGGTTGGACTTTATGAGGAAGAATATGGTATCAGGATTGGAGGAAGACTCATCAACAACCTGTGTTATTCAGATGACACAACCTTGCCTGCTGAAATTGAGGAGGACATGAGGCATATGTAACAGAAGATCAAGGACTATAGTCTTCAATATGGATTGAAGCACAACATCAAGAAAACAAAGATTCTGACCACTGCACTAGTTGGCAGCTTCATGATAGACTGGGAAGAGATTGAGATTGTTAGCAACTTAGTTTGCTTGGTTTCACAATCAATACTCTCGGCACCAGCAGTCAGGAAATCAAAAGACAATTGCATTGGAGAAGTCTACTGTCAGGGACCTCTCTAGAGTACTGAAAAGCAATGATGTCAGACTGGAGACTAAAGTGCAATTGATATAGGCCATGGTTTTTCCAGTTACTTACATCAGACAGCTGGACAATGACTAAGAATGACAGAAGAAGAATTGATGCCTTTGAGTTGTGGTGTTGGAGAAGAGTGTTAAACATACCATGGACTGCCAGGAGAACAAACAGTTCTGTCCTGGAGAGGGTGAAACCAGGCTGCTCCTTGTAAGCAAGGATTTTGAAGCTCTGTCTCACATACTTTGGGCATGTGGCTAGGAGGGACCAGTCCTTAGAGAGGAACATCATGCTTGGATGGGTAGAGGGACAGCACAACAGAAGAAGACCCAATATGAGATGGATTGACTTAGTGACTGGAGAAATGGGATTGAGTTTGTCTGATGATATTGTCTCAGGACAGGGCAGGCTTCAGAGCTGTTGTACATAGGGTTGCTATGAGTCAAGGGTGACTCGATGGAGCATAACAACAACAACAAATAGTAAGAGAATAAATTTCTTTTGCTAAAGCCATTCATTTGTGGTATCTCTGTTATGGTAGCTCTAGATAACTAAGACAGTACGGTCAAAGATATATAGAACTATACAAAAAAAAACACAACTAACAAAAAAAAATGTACCTTAATTTATGCATGGAAATTAAGTCCTGAATGTTCTACCCCTCGTGACAACTTCTCAGGAGTAGAATGGAAAGTAGTAGTTGGGGACATTTTTACTTGTCACTTAATATGATTCTTTCCTTCCCCCTCCCCGCATTAAGTATTTAGTTTTAAAATTTCAACTAAAACAATGTCCTAATTTTTCAATAGTGCTATAAAACAGTAGATGGTTTTAACAAATAGAAATGTGTTCTGTTACGGTTTAGGAGGCTAGACATACGAACTCTCAGTGTGCCATTTCTAGGAAAAGAAACGGTTTCCGGTTTCCTTCAGCATCTACAAGACCCGGCCGGCATTCCTAGCTTTCGTTCATGTCAAAGAACTTCCTTTCCTCACGCAAAGGAGTCCGAAAAGATGTACCACACTCCTGGCAATGAATTCTTGGTGGTTCTGAGGGCTTCTCCTCTTTTATCTCTAGCAAAAGAAAACTAGTACCACACCCTAAGAAAACATTCTTGACATGAGATTTGGGCTGTGATAGGATAAAGGGGTGTTTCAGTCTACCCTTAATTCTTTTACAGCCAATTTGTTCATTGGGTTCATTGGGATTCAAGTCATACTTCCACATTATATAATTATATAAATTTATTTTATTTTGAGGGAAAATTCAATCTATGATAAAGATATATCTAGGAGTAATAAAACAATAACAAATATTTGATGCATTAAATATTAATGTCCAAAGACTAGGCAAGTTTGGAATAACATCAAACTGATGAAGTAAGAAAATCACACAAAAAATTTCAAGGACAGCTTGAGAAGACAAAGTGAGTATTAAAATAAAGTATTCCAAGATCTGGAGTCAGAAAACCAAAAGGGAACACAAGCTGGAAACATTCTCAAAGCTGAAAAAAATCCACAAGCACACAAGCTGAAAAAATTTCTCAAGCTGAAAAAATTCAAGAAGGATTTAAGCCTCCAGTTGCAATACTGAAAGATTCTGTGAGCAAAATATTGAATGAACAATTGATGTAATTCATCATATTAACAAAACAAAGAACAAAAACCACATGATCCTATCAATTGA
>NW_006399763.1:6005470-6082107 GCF_000299155.1 Elephantulus edwardii
GGTGCAACAATGAATGAATGGAATTCCAAAATCTCTGTAGATGTTCATTGAAATGAAAAATAAAGAAATTTAAAAAAATATTGAATGAGGCAAGAAGTGTCAAAAGAAGATGAAAACAATATACAGAGTCATTATACCAAAAGAATTGTATGACGCTGAACCATTTCTGGATTTCAGGAAGTAGCATATGATTAAGAACCAATGATCCTAGAACCAACGATTTCACAAAATGCTATATAACATAAGGAAGCCTAGGGAGCATTACACTGAGTGGACTAATTCAGTCTCATAAGAATAAATACTGCACAAAATCATTACTGTAAAAGTAGGAGAACAACTACTAAGAGATGTATAATTGTCCAGAAGGGGGAAGGAGAAAAAGAGGGGAGGTATGACAAGGATATCAGTGTTTAGCAGGCAGATGAGAGGGTGGGTGTGAAGGAATGGGAAAGATTCAATGGGGACTCAAAAAGGCATAGATCAATAGTAATTAATTTTATAAAATATTATGTATATGAATGATTATATGAAAGATTGTGAAAAACACAATATACATGAATGATGAATAATGTATACAATTTATTTTATGCAAGCAATTTTTTTTAAAAAAAATAAGAAACAATGATCCTGAAGGAAAAAAATTCAGGCTTCATTGAAGGCTCTAGGAATAAGACCCCAGAAATCTAAAGAGCAGCAATTGAAGTGTTTCCACAAACAGATAAACTCTGGAAGCATTCACTTGTTTGAGCTTAGACATTTGAAATCTGGCCATCTGACTGCAAGAGATTCCTATTTGTGCTCCTCCCCAAAAAGGTAATCCAATAGAATGGAGATATAATTGAACACTACAGCATGAAAATAAATTATGCCAAAAATAATTAAAAACTACTTGGAGCAGCACATTGATAGAGAACTATTAGAAATTCAAGCCAGGGTCAGAAGAAAGTGTGAAATTAGCGATACCTTTGTTTATGTTGCATGGATCTTGGCTTTAAGATCCAGAATGTATTTCCCTATGTTTTACTTTCTGTGTAAAGGCATTCAACTTTGTGGATCATAGCAAATTATGGATAGTATTACAAAGAATTCCAGAACACTTAATTGTGCTCACAGAGAACCTGTATGGGGACCAAGAAAAACAGACTGAATTAGTCCACTCAGTGTAATGCTGCCTAGGCTTCCTTATGTTATATAGCATTTTATGAAACCGTTGGTTCTAGGATCATTGGTTCTTAATCATATGCTACTTCCTGAAATCCAGAAATGGTTCAGCGTCATACAATTCTTTTGGTATAATGACTCTGTATATTGTTTTCATCTTCTTTTGATTCTTCTTGCCTCATTCAATGTATTTTTTTTTATTTTATTTTTTCTCTCTTCGGAGGGGGAAGCAAGCTGGTGGGGAGGAGTGGGCAGGGAGAAAATTGCGGCAATGAATGAATGGAAATCCAAAACCTCCGTAAAAAAGAAATAAATAAACAAACAAATAAATAATAAACAAACAAACAGATAAATAAATAAATAAAAAATCCATCTAACATTAGCTTCAATATCCCTAGTATCCATGGCCTCTTCTAAACCCAACCTGCACTTCTGGCAGTTCTCCTGATGTGCTGTTCCAGGCGTTTTCATAAAATCTTCAGTAGAATCTTGCTTGCATGTGATATTAATGATATTGTTCAATAATTTCTGCACTCTATTGGATCACCTTTCTTTGGAATGGGAAAAAAGAAAGATCTCTTCCAGTCAGTTGGAAAGAAAGAAAGAAAGAGAGAGAGAGAGACAAAGAAAGAAAGAAAGAAAATGAAGTATGTCTTAGTGTTGCCATGTTACAAACCTATTCAATATTTATGATAAGCAAACAATCTGAGAAACTTAACTATAAAAAGAAGACTGCCCCATCAGGATTTGAGGAAGACACATTAACAACTTGTAATATGCAAATGACACAATCTTGTTTGCTGAAAACAAAGAGAACTTCAAGTATTTCCTGTTGAAGAAACACAGTCTTCAGTATGTCCAACACCTCAAAATAGAGACAAATCTTCACAATTCAGCTTGTAAGCAGAATCGTGATCCATAGGGAACGTACTGAAGTCAAGGATTTAATTTTTTTTGGATCCACAAGCAACACCCATGGAAGCTGCAGTGAAGAAATTATTACAATTAATAATTTCAATTACTACATTGAGAGATCTGTTGCAAAAGTCTCTTTTTAAAAAATTTCATTTTTAAAGGATGAAAGTTTCAAAGAACAGAATAAAAAAAATTAAAACCATTCAAACAAAAAGCGTCTTTAAAATATTGAAAGACAAAGATGTCATCTTGAGGCTTGTTATGGTATTGCATTGCCAATACAAAGGCAGGAGGTTCAAATCCACCATCTGCTCTGTGGGAGAAAGATGGGCAGTCTCCAGTGTGATACTATGTCTGAAAACCCACTGCAGGATCAACTATGAGTCAGTTCTGACTCAAAGGTACATAAGCATATGAAAGCTGGGTAACAACTAAAGAAGACCAAAGAAGAATTGATGCTTTTGAATTACAGCATTGGTAAAGAATTAAGTACATTGTAGGTGTCCTGCCAGAAGAACAAATGAATCAGTGTTGCAAGCACAACCAGAGGGCTCCTTATAAGCAAGGATGATGAGACTTCATCATGTTCTCAGAAGGGTTAGTCCCTGGAGAAATACATCACACTTGGTAAAGCAGAGGTTATTTAAAAAAAAAAAAAAAAAAAGATAAAAACTCATTCTTTTCATCCCAGTGCTAGTGTTATGGCCCCACAAAGAAAGCTGGAGAGAAGAAAGGCCATTCTGTCATCAACGAAGTAGTGACCAGAGAACACACTATCAACATTCACAGCACATCCACAGAGTGGGCTTTAAGAAGCATGCCCCTTGGACACTCGAGGAGATACAGAGATTTGTCAGGAAGGAGATGGGAACACCAGATGTTTGTATTGACACCAGACTTTAACAAAGCTGTCTGGGCCAAAGGAATAAAGAATGTCCCATGCAGCATCTATGTACAGTTGCCCAGAAAACGTAATGAGGTCAAAGATTCCCCAAACAAGTTTTATACATGGGTTATCTATGTACCTGTCGCCACTTAAAAAAAAAATAAATAAATTTGCAGTCAGTGTGGGTGAAAACTAATAGCTGATTGTCAAGTAAATTTATAAAACTGTCAAAAAAAGGAAAACTCTCAACTAGATAAACTGGCACAGTTGTGGTCACAACTGGCTTAAGCAGAGCAACATTTGTGAGGACGGCACAAGGACAGGCAGTGTCCCTGTCCCATTCCGTCATACATAGAAGATTGGCATGACTCAGAACCAAATCAGTGGTGCCAACAATAACATGCATTTTTATAACAGAAAAAGTAGCTATTTCTTTAAAAAGTATTTTATCCCCCCTCCCCAGTGACTAAGAGAAGCCAGATGTTGGGTGGAAGGTAACGATAATATATTGGATTTATATATGTTGAGTAGAGGCGATGGTGAGGCAACCATATGGAAAGGTCCCCTAGTATTTTAATATTCAGGCATATTTGGGGTTCTTTCTATGGGAGTGTAGTCATCCCAGGACATATGACCTGACCCCTGACTTTCCCTACTTACACAGCAGTGTATAAAACCAAATGTACCAAAGACTCATGGCAAAACTTTAGCACTAACTTGGTCTGGTCCCTGGGATCAAGGATGGACCTAAAACTAGGATGAACCTATATTGGGCATATTGGTGAAGCTGACCCGACTCTGGGCATATATTGTTCGTCGTAGGTTTGTCTTGGAGAGGGTGAAACCAGGTTTCTCCTTGGAGGCTAGGATTTTGAAGTTCCATCTCACATATTTTGGCCTTGTTGCCAGGAAGGGTTGATCTTTGGAGAAGGACATCATGTTCTGAAGGGTGGAGGGACAGCATAGGAGAGGAAGACCCTAGATGAGATGGACTGATAACAGTGACGGGGGCAATGGGGAGTCGGTGAGACTGGCTCAGGACAGGGAAGGCTTCAGAGCTGTTGTACCTAGGGTTGCTATGAGTATCAGGAAACCTGATGGCACATAACAACAACAACAGCAATTTGCTCAGAGTTCCCCAGAGGGTCCTAGTAAGGTGGTTGGGAAGAGGAAACAAAGAGGCTCCCTGCTGGTAATCCTGGCCCCTGGCCTGACAAGAGAGACCTTACTGGGGGTACTTGACCTTTCTGTGCCCTGTATGGGCATCATCCTATATCTCTTTACCTCAAAGCCATATGGCTGTGAGCAATCACTAATAAAAAGAGCCATTGGACAACTAGCAGTTTACATAATCACATCCATAACAATAATAATGATATGCCCAGGAAAAACAACAGTTCACTGAAAATTTGAGAGTAGATTCCTGAGGCAGGAATAAGATGCTTCTATAATCATCTTACTCAAGATGGTCTTTAACAGAAGGTAATAACCAGAAATGAAACCATCAACACAATGTATGCCATGCCATAAAAAATAATTGTTGGGTCTGTCCGGCTCCCGGCAGCAAGCCTTCCTCTGCCCTGCTTTCTTGTCAGCTGCTAACTTGCTTTCCACCCTCACTTTGGAGGGAGTAACCTGTCTGTCTTAGGGGGCAGAATCTGAATCAGGGTAGAGGGAGCCTGTGTAGTCACACATGTTTTCCCAGCTCCCGAGCAGTCAGGAGACTTTGAACTTCAGGCGTGGGCTGTTTCCTCTGTGGGAGAGGAGAGCATGGGCAGAACCGGGATGAACACATGTCCCTCCTGCTTGTTTACCACATGTGTGCCTTTCAACCAGTCTGGCCTGAAACGGGTAAGCTGCTAACACTGCCCGGGTGGGCTTTCTTGTGGGACCCCCCAGCACTGCCTCCTTCTAGCTCATATGGTCATATAGTCAGTCATATGGTCATTTCCCAACTATAAAGTGTAGAAATGTGTCATTACTTTGGAAACCAGCCTTAACACAGCTACCTAAACATACAAGCTTTCTGAACATGCTAAAGGCTGCATTGGCCCATGGGGCAGGGGAGCACATGAGTCATGTCCTGCTAGCTTGCACAAGTGTCACTGGGACAGTTTACAGGCTGACATTTGACTTGCAGCTTCTCTGTCCCCATGATCAACACTCTGTGACCCTTGAACTCTACTTTCCGTTTTAGAAGACATGATTCAAAAGCATCACTTCAGCTAGGTGGCCTTTGGAAGGGAGATTCCTCCTAACAGCAGAAAGCAAATCTTGTGGTTGCTAGGTGTGACGTAGCACTTTTACTTGGGTCAGGATCCCTTTGAACCTGTGAAATTTGGGAAAGATCCCAGTTCTCTTTAGGAAACACCAGCCTGAGAGTAGAGCCCTGCCCTGTGTTACTCAGAGTCTCGAAGCTGATTCATTTCAGTGATACAGAGACTTGGGGAAACTGGCCACCTTCTATTACACATCTCTGTCTCATTTAATCACTTAGAATCATCTGATGTAATTTGGATTTTCTTTTTTACAACATGCTAGTTTTTTTAAAAAAATGCTTGTTTTAGTGTAGTAAAAATATTTAGACAAAAGTATTTGCAAAGCCAATAAATTTTACATGGACAAGACAGTAAAATTGGTTTTGTCCATTATGTTGTGCAACCATCACCACTGTCCACTGCTCAATTGCTGTACCACCATTAATAGGGTCTTAGGAATTCCTAAACTAGGACATCCTCCTTCCCCCTCACTCCTACCCCTGATCCAACTAAAAAAACCGCAGACTTATCACTGTTGAGTCAGAACCAACTCACAGCTGACTCTCCAGTGGATTTTCAGAGGCTGGAAATCACGTGGGAAGAGATTGCCCATCTTTCTCTTGAAGAGATGGTGGATTTGAACCATTATTAGAGACACACCATTTTTGGGCTGGAAGTAGAACTCTATAAACTATATCACCAGAGCTGTCTATACATTTGCCTTTTTCAAATTAAGTGGGGTTATCTGGCATTTGTCCCTTTGTGACTGACTTAATTTCACTTAGCATGTGATGTTTTCATTGTAGAGAATCAGTGAAGAAGGAGATGACCCTTCACAAGAAGGACTGACCCAGGAACTGCAAGAAGAAAGAAATACAGCAACAATGGAGGATGGTGCACGCCCGGCAGTGTTTTTCTTGGTTGAGCAATGGGGTCAATATAACCCCCAATATTGTTGTCAGAACTGATTCAACAGTACCCCGCAACAATAACAACAATGATATCCTCAAGGTGGGTCTATGCTGTAGTGTGTATCAGTACTTCTCAGATTTTATTTATGAAAACTGGAGAATAGGTCCTCAACTGAGACCTCATGGTTAGAGGTGTCAGTGGTAGCTATGGGCCCAGATGAACAAATTTCACTCTGTGATTTCATGTTTAACTCATCCCCCAAATCTGTTCTTCCTCTTTGAGCTGGTAAGTGACATTCCTTTCATCTCTTGAACAGATCTTTCTAATGTGACTGTTATTGCCTTCCTTCCTTGGTAAACTTCATGAGCGATAGGTAGACAGGATCTTGTCTAAGGAGTCCTTACCAGAGTCAAGTTTAGCAAATTGCCTCTTGCCTCCCTTATTTCTTCTTCCTCCCCTGGGTCTACCCAAGCCTGTCATGTCTCTTTCTTGACAGCTCACAGTCCTAACATGACTTAGATTTACAACCTCCAATGGAATATTTGAACCTCAAAATCAACAAAGGAAAATAACTTCCACTCTCAACATTCAACATTGCCTTCAGAGTTGACCCTTCTTGACAGGAGGGATGTTCAAGCAGCTCAGTGGGCATCAAGAAGGACAGAGTTTAGACATTTTTCCTTACTTAGCATTCAAGTTCTGAATTCCCATGGACTCTGCTAAATTTTGGAAAGAATCTCTTCATCTCAGTGGCCAGCAAATGTCCCCAGCTGAGAGACTCACCAGCCTCTTCCCAGAGAGACTAGTCCTGCCCTGTCCACTTGGGTGCCTGTTGAACACATGGCATGCAATTGGTCTTAACTAAAACATGGTGTAAGGATTAAAATACCTCCTAGATTTTGAAGATTTAGAACAAAACAATTTCAAATATCTATTTAATTATCTTCATATTGATTACATGTCAAATTGATATTTACTATGCTGTTGTTGTTGTTATGTTCCGTCAAGTCATTTGCGACTCATAGTGACCCTATGTACAACAGCCCTAAACCCTGCTCTATCCTGTGCCAATCGCATTGCCTCTGACACACCCATCATGATTACCCCAGTCACTGAATCAATTCACCTCATAGAGGGTCTTCCCCTCCTGCGTTATCCCTACACCCTACCAAGCATGATGTCCTTCTCCAAGGACCTGTCTCTCCTTACAACATGTCCAAAGTATGTCAGACGAAGCCCCAGAATCCTTGCCTCCAAGGAGTAGCCTGGTTTCACCCTCTCCAGGATGAATCTGTTTGTTTTCTTGGCAGTCCAGGGTACATTCAATACTCTTCTCCAGCACCACAGCTCAAAGGCATCAATTCTTCTGTCCTCCCTAGTCATTGTCCAACTCTCTGATACATAACAAGTGATTTCAAAGACCATGGTCTGTATCAGGTGCACCTTAGTCTCCAGAGACACACCGTTGCTCTTGAGGACTTTAGAGAGGTCCCTAACAGCAGACTTTCCCATCGCAATACTTTTTTTGATTTCCTGGATGCTGGTGCCAAGAGTGTTGACCATGGAGCCAAGCAAACTGAAGCTGTGAACAATCTCAGTCTCAATCTCTTTGCCATCCATCCTGATGCTACCAATTGGTCCAGTGGTGAGAATCTTTGTCTTCTTGACATTGAACCTCAGTCCATACTGAAGGCTGCAGTCCTTTCTATTATTTGGATCAATGTTAATAATGATTATAATAATCCTCTTTTGAGCCAGAATAAACAAAATATTCCACAAGACTGAGTTGCACATCCATTAATTCTGGGCACTGAAGTTCACACTTGGAACGCCAAGCCCTTCTAAGAATGAAACAATACTTCTGAGTCCTGAAAGAGTTAATGAGAAAGAATATGCTGCCAGCACATTCCTGAACTCCAGGCAGGTTCCAGGAGGTGTCCATGCACAGGCACACCTACGGAAGAGTTGCTGGCTGTGTCGCTGCAACTCCATTTCTTACAGCGTGTCAGAAGCAGCCCCAGCTGTACTCAACAGAAGTAGCTGAGATGCAAGCGCACAGCGCATGAGCCTATCTCAGGTTCCTGGAGGGCTTGAGGGGACTTCACATTGAGGCTCTGCCAGTAGTGTAGCTTCTTACTTACTGATGCTACCTGCTTCAATTCTCCTTTCCCCTCAACCATCCACCTGGATTCCATGTTAATCTTCCCAAAATGTATAAGGACCCAGGAGAGATAACTCTGCTCTAAAACTTTTACTGTGTCTCTGCTGTGTAAAGGAAAAATTTCAAACTCCTTTGAATTAAAGGTCTTAAGTTATCTATCTATAACTTGGTTCCTTCTCTCACTTTGTTTCTCACCACTGTGTACATGATTTGACCCAGTTCATGCATTCACTCTACAGTCCACAGATATACATTAAAGCCTTGCAGTGTATCTTGTACTTTATTAAGCCTTGAAGACACACACAGCAGACACCATTTATGCTCTCTGAAATCTACTCTCTAGTGGAGAAATAATCACACGAATAACAAATTCTTTTTATAGTAACTGCTATTAAGCAGAAGTTACAAGGGCTGGGAGAAGCGTTATTTTATCCTTAAGTCTTTGTTAAAGGCATGTGGTTCAAATCCACCAGCTGTCTCGTGGAAAAAAGATGGACAATCTCCTTCCATGCAATTTACAGCCTCTGAAAATCTGCTGAAGGGTCAGCTATGCGTCCAACCTTTTGTTAGGAAGCCCTGGTGGCATAGTGTTTAAGTTATAACCAAAAGGTGGCTAATTTGAATCTACCAGGGAGAAAGATGTGGTAATCTCCTCCTACAAATATTTATAGCTTTGAAAACTTGTAGGGCTATTCTCTATAGCAGAATAACCTTAGAGGCTATTCTGTTCTGTAGGATTGTTTTGAGTCAAAATAGACTTCGTAGTGCTCAGCTTAGCATGTGGTGAATGCTCTATCTATTCTTGGCAGAGATGGCTACATATTAGAAGTGGACAAGCTCTTCCAAGTTGCATGGTCAGTGGTTGCTCATCTCTGTACAGTAGCTCAGGGTCCAGAAGCACCTGCGAGGAATGGCAGCTTGATGTTGCTAGATAGGCTGTAGGACTGTGAACTACTCCTGCCGGGCTTTGAGTAAGATGTTCAATAGTGATATTTCTCTTGTGACTCCTGCCCACCAGTCTAGGTAAATGTACTAAACATTATCTGAATACGCCTCACTCGTGGCTTTTCACCAAATTATTTTTCATCACAGCATGTTTTTATTAGGAGAATACTTTTGTGACATATTTTTTCTTCTTTTAAAATACACTTTAGATCTTTTGATAGGTCTGGCCACAGAAAGGGAAATGATAGCTCCTACCTTTTCCTTATTCAAATACCAAAGACGACGTGCTGTTTATGGGCACATCAGAGGGGGAATGAAGTGTATGATGCTCTTCAAAGTCATGGTGTCCCGCCCACAGATTGTCAACCAAAAGCATGTAAAGCAGGAACCTAGGTGACAATATCCGCCCATTGAGACACCAATGTTACATCACTCAAGTCCAGGAGGAGTTTCTGCGGAACCAGAACAATTGAGTTTCTTAGTAGCTATTGTGAGCTGTTTAATGAGTTTAAGTGAACATGGATCTTACGAAATCTTAACTTGCATTTTCTTCTTCATGCTGGACTCAGTAGGTCAAGCAATAGTTTTCTATCTTATCTTTTAAAAAGAAATATTTTATTGCATTTTTGGTGACAGTTTACTTAGTAAATTGTAACCATTTCACAATTTCTGTAGAAATTGTTCAGTGGCTTTAGTTACATTTTTCACATCAACTTTCTCCTTAATTGCATTCTGATGGTTCCGTTTCCTGTGCTCTAGTTTTCCTGTCTCCTTATCTGCTCATCTTTGTTTCAGAGTAACTATTGACCTTTTGGTCTCATAGAGATGTTTTTTCAATGGAGCATTGCACTCACAAATGATATCCTTTCTTTTGTATGCCAATCTGTTATTTCATTAAAAGGTAACATCGGGAGAAAATTTCAGTCCAAGGTTTAAAGAGTTCTCTTGTCTCAACTAGTCCAGTGAGTCTGGACTTCTTCAGAATCTGACTTCTGTTTCATGTTTTACTCCAACTTCTGCAGGGATCCAGCTATTCTGGCCCAGATCAGCATAGTTAGCAGGAGCAGCCAGGCACTATCTAGTACTTCTTGTATCAGGCAGGGTAGGTGAGGATATGGCTTATGCAAGTTTATATAGTGTTATACACTAATGATGCAGTTTTCTAAAAGAAGCTCTCACATCACGTGTCAGAATCACTTCACTCCAATTCTTACAGACTAAATTCTCTGGGGTAAGAGCCAGTAATCTCACTCTAATGGATTTTGTGCAAACTCACTTAGTGTTTAAGCACTAATGTTGGGGGGGGGGAAGAACTAATGTTGGGTGAATCCATTCCCCACTGGAGGAGATATTTTGCCTTTCCTGCTCTCAGAGCATACTGTCTGCAACAAAAATGGCCCACCCTGTGATGGCAGCCCTGACCCATTGCTAACACCCAGGCAGGAGGGAAGTTGGGGCTTGCTGGTAGCCCTATGCCTTTGCCCACGTACTGATTTCTACCACAAACAAGATCTCCCAGCTTCAATCTCCACCAAGTTCACATATGTGTGGTTCTGCTATTGCCTTAAACTTTCCAGAATTGTGAGGGTCGTTTGGTGGTAACGAGCATTTATTCTACCTGTGCATAGCCAACAAAACACAGGTAAGCATCTCTGTAATACGATCTTCTTTCACCCAAGATTCATCTGACATCAGCAGTGATATTCCTGGTTCTATATTCTCTTTGAAATCTGGTTTAAATTTCTGGTGATTCCTTGTTGATAGACAAGGAATTGTTGAAATTATTTTTACATTTTCTTTGGCAAAATTTTACTTGCGTGTGATAGTAATGACTTTGATAACTTCTACACTCTATATGATCACCTTTCTTTGGCATGGCCACAAATATGGTTCTCTTCCAGTTGTTGGCCAGGTATCTGTCTTCCCAAGGTTTTGGTATAGATGAATGAGCACCTCTGGTGTTGTGTTTGTTGAACTATGTCAATTGGCATTCTATCAATTCCTGGAGACTTGGTATTAATAGGTGCCATCGGTGCTGGTTGGACTTCTTCCTTCAATAGCATCGGTTCTTGATCAAATGCAGCCTCCTGAAATGGTTGCACATTGACCAGTTCTTTTTACTGTAGTGACTCTGTATGTTTCTGTCTTCTTTTGATCCTATCCACATTGTCAAATATTAAGTCACAAAATCCTTCTATACTGCAACTCAATACTTGAATATTTCTTTCATTCTTTAGCTTGGGAAATTTTTTATTTTTATCCTCCCTTTTTGTTTTCTACTCTATATATTTTCACATTTCATTACAAAATTACAATTTATTTTCTCAAGATAGCCTTTAAAACTTTCTTTTCAGCTATTTTATATCATCATTCTTCCATTCTCTTTAGCTACTCTATGTTCAAGAGTAAGTTTTAGAGTTTCTTTTAACATACATTTTGTTCTTTTCTGTCTTGTCTTTATTATGACCTTTTACTTTCTTTTTCTGTGATTTCTTTGAAGTCAACACACAATTAGTCTGGTCTTCATACGTTAGTGTTGTATGTGCAAAACCTATTCTTGAGATGTGCTAAAAACTCAGGTGAGATTTTTCAAAGTTGTATTCTGGATTGTGGACTTGTTTTCTTCAGCTTTAATTTGAACTATATATGAGAAATTGATGTTTCCTGCAGTAGGTCCCTGGCCGTCTTCTGAGTAATCTTATTGAACTTCTCCATAGTCTCTCTTCACACATGTAATTGATTTTATTACTGTATTTAACCTAGAAAGGCCCATGTGTATAGTCACTGTTTATGTTGAGTTGGTTTTTTTTAAAGGTACTTGCAATAAATAAGTTGTTGATCTTGCAAAATTCTATCATGTGATCTCTGGCATCACTTCTATCACCAACAACACTTCTATTTCTCAACAATTGATCCATCTTCTTTGTGTTCACTTTTTACACTCCATTCACCAATAATTATAAATGCAAGTTGATTGCATGTTTGATCATTTCCAGACTTCAAAAATCGGTAAAAACGTTCAGTTTCTTCATCTTTGGCATGAATGACTGATAACAATTAATTTGACTAATTCATCAACTTTTTTCCTTGTAAGTATGGATATATCCTATCACTGACAGAGTTGTATTTCAGGATAGATCTTGAAATGTTCATTTTGAAAATGAATGTGATACTACTCTTCTTATTTGTAATTCACTAGACCATTTGATTAGATTTTAAATGGCCCTAATCAGCTCATTTCAGCTCAGTTATGCCTAGGATATAGATCTTTAGCATTCCTTTATGATTTTCCCCCCTCAGTGTTAGATGGGTGAGCTTGAGCCTGTATGGAGCAAGCTGGCCCTAGACTTTTCCAAGTCCTATTTCTTTGCCTCCAATTCTTCCATGTCCAAGGACAGAAAGCACAGACATGTCTTTGTAGGAGGATTGCTTTATGATTTTTTTATGACTTGTAATTTTCTAGATTTGTGCTTCTGGCATTTCATTTTCTGATTATTAACAGATATTTGCAGCCATTCTCATTTGAATTTTCCTATATAGCAAATGAAGCTCCCAAAGCTCTATCTACCTCATACAGGTAGACTCTAAGGATGCAGCTCTTACCCAGTCCTATTATGATTGTTTTCCAGCCTGAGGAGGTTATCTTCCAGCATTATATCAGACAGTGTGCTGCTACCATTCATAAGATATTCTACTGGTCAGTCTTTTTAGAGGTAGATCTTTAGAGGTAGGGCTTTTCTGCCTTTCTAAGTCTATCTTAGCCTGGAAGCTTCCTTGAATGAACCTGTCCACCACTGATAACCCTACTGGTAACCATGGGACAATCAAGTCACCACATTAAGATAGACTGACAGACAAATATTCTATTCTGGAAGAATGTCATTTGATAAAAATAAACTCTTACCAAGGTTTCAGGAATGTTACTAATGTTCCTACTAGGAACATTTGTATTTTAAAAGAAAACTTGAAAGAAAAACTTCTGGGTACCAGCAACCAATATTTTCCATGGACTGCCAAAAACCCAAATAGGTCTGTTTTGGAGAGAGTGAAACCAACTTTCTCCTTGGAGGTGAAGATTTTGAAGCTCTGTCTCACATACTTTGGGCATGTTGGTAGGAGGAAACAATCCTAAGAGCAGTACATCATGCTTGGAAGAGTGGAACAACAGCACAGAAGAGGGAGATTCTGGATGAGATGGATTGACTCAGTGACTGGGTCAATGGGGGTTGGTGTGTCAGAATTAGTGACACTGGCTCAGAACAGGGCAAGGTTCAAAGCTGCTGTACATAGAGTCGCTATGGGTCACAGGTAACTCGATGGCACATAACTACAACAACAACTGGAAAACTGAAATAGGAGGAGCTTCATGTCATCAGGCTAAGGCACATTGTTCAAGACTGATAAAGTACTGAGAGTAGTTAAAGTTGAGTGATTGTTACCTAGAGGTTCCTTACACCAAACTACTTTTGACAATTTCTATGTTCAAAAAATGTTTAAAAATACACTTTAACTTAAAGTTAGGGGAGGAAGTTGGAATATTGAATGTGTATATGTTGGAAAAGTGATCATAAAGATTCTATTGATTTTGAAATATATTGCTCCATTTGGTAGTTTGTAAATTACAAGTTCATTTTGAATATTGGAAATTACCTTAAATCACTGCTCAAAAATGTGACACAAATCCAGTTCCTTTCTCTTTCGTATGATAATAGTTTTCTAATCCAGGAAGTAAAGTGCCATTTGTGAAAAGGGAGGGATCTTTGTACATAGTCCAGGCTCTCCGAAGACATGACCAGACTTTCTGTGTATATAAGATAACCACTGTCCTAGACTGACTCCACTCTTCATGAAAACAGAAAGATGCTTTAGCGACTTGTGAAGTTAAGGCTACTTAGGGTTTCATAATCTGAGAAATGTAATTTGATGATAAAGTTAGATTCATCAGAACCTATTTTAATAGGTGACAGTGCACGTGGCTTAGCTCTGGGAATGCTTTCATGCAGAATATACAAAGTAAAACCTGGCCTTCCAGAAATCTTAGGGACTGAGTCACTCTTCTCATTTTGGTGTTACTATTATGTTTTAGGCAAAAAAAAAAAAAAACCAAACTATTATAAGTAGAAATTCCCTGAAAAAGTTGTGACCCTCTTTATCATGTTACAGTCACTTGCCTCAGTGACTTAGGATATGCTGATGAACACAGTTGCTATATTCTTGGCATTGAAGAAGCTATGGACACAACTGTCATCTCTTACCCTAACTGCTCTAACACTGATGCCTTTGTGAAGTCCCTCCACCAGCTATCAGCGGCCTCTGCTAACCTTTATTCCATACTAAAGCTGAGTAGTCTGGTTCCCAGCATCTTTACTTCTACACCTGCCTTTTAATTTGCTTTTTTATAGTCTTTGGTGGGCTGGACCACCGGACTTTTTAGAATTGTGTGTAAAGATTAAAAAGAGTCAGAACAATAACTAATCATATAAGTGTTGCGTTTTAATAGAAAACCTTTATGAAACCTTCTTTAGGAGAGCTGTTGTTTGTCGTTCTTGTCATGTGCCATTGAGTCACTTGCGACTCATAGAGACTCTATGTACAAGTGCCCTAAACGCCATTTTATCCTGTGTCAACCTTGCCCTCTCAAACACACTCATTCCTACCACTCCACTCACAGAATTGATCCCTCTCGTCGAAGGTCTTCCTCTCCTGTGCCGTCCCTCCACTCTCCCAAACATGATGTCCCTCTCCAAGGTCCATTCCCTCCTTGAAATATGCCCAAAGTATGTCAGACGAAGCTTCAGAATCCTTGACTCCAAGGAGCATTCTGGCTTCACCCTCTCCAGGACAAACCTGTTTGTTTTCCTAGCAGTCCGTGGTATATTCCATACTCTTCTCCAGCACCACAGCTCAAAGGCATCAATTCTCTTTCTACCATCCCTATTCGTTGTCCCACTCTCCAAGGCATAGCACGTAATTGCAAATACTATAGTCTGGATCAGGCGCACCTTAGTCTCCAGCCTGATGTCATTGCTCTTCTGTACTCTTGAGAGGTCCCTCACAGCTGATTTTCCCAATGCAATTCGTCTCCTGATTTCCTGGCTGCTCTTACCAAGAATGTTGACTGTGGAACCAAGTAAACAAAAACTGTTAACTATCTCAATCTCTTAACCATCCATACTGATGCTTCCAATTGGCCCAGTGGTGAGAATCTTTTTTTTCTTGATGTTGAGCTTCAATCCATATTGAAGACTGCAGTCCTTGACCTTCTGCAGCAAGCGCTTCAGGTCCTTCTGTTTCAGCAAGCAGGGTTGTGTCATCCACATAACGCAGGTTGTTGATGATTCTTCCACCAATCCTATGGTGATGAAGGAGGAAGTTCAAGTTGCTCTGAAGGAATTGGCAAAAAACAAGGCTCCAAGGAGTTGACAGCATACCAATTGATTTAGTTCAACAAACAGATGCTGCCCTGGATGTGCTCACTAGGTTGTGCCAGGAAATCTGGAGGATAGCCAGCTGGCCAACTGACTGTAAGAGATCGATATTTGTTCCCATTCCAAAGAAAGGTGACCCAACAGAGTGTGGAAATTATCGAACAATAGCACTGATATCACATGCAAAATTTAGGGGAGTTGAAGTCCATATTCTGAGTGGGAAGATCTTATTGTCAAAAAAATGGCATAATTTTGCCAAGTATAACATTTCTGTTATACTTTTGACTGTGTGGATCATAACAATCTGTGGCTGACTCTGTGAAGAATGGGAATCCCAGAACACTTGATTGTGCTAATGCAAAACCTTGGACCAACATAATGCATACTTGAACCAACAGGCAGTTGTCAGAACAGAGCAAGGACATGCTACAATACAAAAGGGGGTTAGTCAGGGATGTATTCTCTCTCCATACATTTTCAATCTGTATGCAGAACAGATCATCCGAGATGCTGGGATGTACGGAGAGGAATGTGGCATTAGGATTGGTGGAAGAGTACTGAAGAGCAACGATGTCAGACTGGAGACTAAGGTGCACCTGATCCAGGCTATAGTCTTTGCAATTGCGTGCATCAGAGAGTTGGACAGTGAATAGGGTTGATAGATAATTGATGCCTTTGAGCTGTGGTGCTGGAGAAGAGTATGGAATATACCATGGACTGCTAGGAAAACAAACAGGTTTGTCTTGGAGAGGGTGAAGCTGGAAGGCTCTTTGGAGTCAAGGATTCTGAAGCTTCATTGGGCATATTTCAAGGAGGGAACGGTCCTTGGAGAGGGACATCATGTTTGGCAGAGTGGTGAGGCGGTGAAGGAGAGGAAGACCTTCGATGAGATGGATCGATTCTGTGACTGGAGCGGTGGGAATAAGTGCATTTGAGATGGCTAGGTTGGCACAGGATAGAAGAGCGTTTAGAGCTCTTGTACATAGGGTCGCCATGTGTCGCAAGCAACTAGATGGCACATAACAACAAATAACAACAATAACATTTCTGTGCTATACTTTGAGCTCTATGAAGCTTTTCTTCATTTATCAGCATTTTGGTGATTTCAATACTAGGTTTTACTACTGCGGACAAAATACCAGAATCTAAGAGATCAAACTACTGAAGGGAGTCAATAGCTATGGATTCAAATTATAGATGTTTTTAAAAGTTTATAATATTTTGTTGTTGCTGTATGTTGTTTTTTTAATTGGCTAATAAACTATCAGAAAGGATATCAGAACTCAGAGTCAAGGTAATATAATATTAAGAAAATAGAGCTAGACCCAGATTATTTCCTTGAGAAAACGGTGGCAAGTCTGACAAGGAAATGGTTGTTGGACACTCACTGAGTTAGTATCTGTAAAGCAGTCAGTAAACATGGGATTTTACTTTCAGGCAGGGAGGAGCATAAACTAGGACTTAAAATTCATTCTAGATCAGAAGTAAATTGCTGCCTTGCCTCACCTTTTTTGCTTCAGGGAAAGAAGAAAAAGTAATAGTGACGATGGAGGAGAAGCAATGGAGATAGATGCTTTGTAATGGTGTCTACTTATAAAATGTATTTCACCCTACATGAAATTAGTAACTAGCCTCTAACTGAAATCCTGATGGCACCTCAATACCCAGTCAACATGTGACACATAAAAACACAGACAAGGGAAAGAATGAGTGAGATGATATTGAAAGAGGAGACATAGGATTAGAATCAACAAGAAAAGTAAATGTGACTTTTGGAGTGCAGGATCTCACTGTTCCTTCTGGAATACTTCCTTTATGTGTGCAGCAAGCCCTAAAGAGAAATAAGAAATGAAAGTACACAAGGTCAGGCCTCCTTGAGGAAGCCACGGACTGTAAGGGCTTTTTCTTTAGTTTTATGGTCTCAGGAAACACAAACTCATCTGCAAAGAAGTTCAGTCTTGAGCTGTTAATGAAATACCAATACAATAAGTGAAAAGACAGGGCTGAAGATGTGGCATAATTAATTTAGTGGCGCAGTCCCTCCGCCCCTCCTATCTCTTAGATGAGTCATTTGCAGACAGCCTTCCAAACTTTGAGCTCCTAGTAGAAATGAAGAATGAAGGTTAGCTGACATCTTTCATTTATCACAACCTAGGACACTGGACATAGGGTAGACCTTCCAAAATGTTCTGCGAGCACCCAACAATAATCAAGAAAAATCAAGGAATGAGTAGATTCTGTTCCACTGAGTAGGAAAAAGAGGCCCTTTCATTGCTGTCAAACTTCCAGACTGGTCAAAACATGACAAAACAAGATGGTTGGTGGTTTTTGTTGTAAACATTTCCCTCTAAACAAATACTTCAATTTGCTAAGGAGTCAGACGTGGAGGATCATCCATTTTGACTCATGCTGTCTCAGAGCTGGAAATCCCACTGAAAGCAGCAGGAGGAATTAGATGAGACTAAATTAACTCAGGTGTCTGTGGAAACAGGTGGGAGGAGGCAGTGATTCATGACCGGGACTGAGATAAGCTGGCTCTTGTCATCATAAACTCCAAGTGGTCCAGAGTTCATTTTCTGAAGTCATTATGTAAAAGAGGAAGTGCACTTGTAATAAATTGAAAGTAAAACAATTCCAAGTTACCCAGGTGAGACGCTGAGTGAGACATTAGAGGTCATCATCCAGGAGTGACGAAGTATGTGGAAACCCAATCTGTGGACTCTGGTGCCCAGAGATGTAACTCGATCACGAAGACATTAGGGAGATGGCAAAAACAGACACAACATCAAGCTGAGGTGGACACTGGCCTTTAAAACATCTCTTACAAAATTAGTAATTTATTTAGGTTTTATTATTAGGGTGGGTTTTTTTTCCCTTCAGTGAAAAAGAAACAAATGTTATCAATGTCTTACCCCTATAATATGATTTCTATATCCATGTTTATAGGGGATTTTATACAACATCACTGATAAAGACTGCTAAACGGAGTATAGCATTTTTGGAGTAGAAATATTTTATGCTAAAACTCATTAACAAACCATGTTATGCAGATGATATAAGCTTGCTTGCTGAAACTGAGGAGAATCTGAGGCTTTTTCTTCAGTCTTCAATATGAATTGAAGCTCAATATAAAAAAAAACAATGACTCTCACCACTGGACCAATTGGCAGCATCATGATAGACAGAGAGGAGCTTGAGATTGTTTACAATTTCAGCTTGTTGGTTCCATATCAATGCTCTTGGTATCACCAGGCAGGAAATCTACTGCACCACTGCACTGGGAAAATCTGTTGTCAGGGACTTCTCCAAAGTACTGGAGAAAAACAAAGTCAGTCTAGAGACTAAGGTGTGCCTGATCCAAGCCATGGTCTTAGCATTTACTTGCTATGTCTCAAAAAACTGGACAATGGCTAAGGATGATAGAAGAAGAATCAATGCCTTTGAGTTGTGGTGCTGGAGAAGAGTATTGAACATACCATGGTCTGCCAAGAGAACAACAGGGTGTCCTGTACAGGGTGAAACCAAGCTTCTCTTTGGAGGCAAGGATTTAACAATTTCTGCTCAGATCCACAATCAACACTCTGACACCACCAGTCAAGAAATCAAAAGATGAGTTGGGAAAATCTGTTGTCAAGGACTTCTCCAGAGTGCTAAAGAGCAGTCAGTCTAGGGACCAAGGTGCACATGATCATGTCATGGTCAATTGCTTGTGATACATCTGCAAGCTGGAAAATGAATAAGGATTACAGAAGAACTGATGCCTTTGGGTGTGGTGCTGAAGAGAGTATTGAAAATATCATGGACTGCCAAGAGAACAAACAGGTCTGTCCTGGAGACGGTCAAAGGTTGTTCCTTGGAGAAGCTCCATCTCACATACTTCGGGCACATGGCCACGAGAGCCTGGTCCTTGGAGAAGATCCTTGGAGAAGCTCCATCTCACATACTTTGAGTGTAGTTGTCAGGAAGAATCATATTTGAAAGGGTAGAGCATCAGCACAGATGAGGAAGACCCTGGATAAGATGGATTGACACAGTGACTGTGGCACTGAGATCAGGTGTATCAGAGACAGTGAGGTTGATCTAGGATAGGGTAAAGTTCAGAGCCATTGTTCATAGGCTCACTATGATTTGGAATCTATTCAATGGCACAACAAAAACAAACTGTAAGATGAGAGACTAGTGATTAACTCTTGTTTCGTCTTCCTACCAAGATTCTTTTAGTCTCTGAAGTGCTTTCACCAATGGTAGCAAAGATTTGATGAGCCAAAATAGCCCTCTGAGAATGCCTCAGTAAGAGCTCTGAACTGAGAAGATAGGCCCTCTCCTAGACCCCTTATATGGCTGCATATCTAGTTAACACAGGATATCTACAGATGTGACAATTATATGACAAACTCAGCACAAATTCTTGGGGAAGGAAGATTCTTCTAACTCTGCTAACAACACTCTCTACTTGCTCTTCTATGTTCCCCAAATCTCCTCATTCAACAATGTCTCCTACCTTTTTAAATAATTATGGTGAAATGGTGTCTTAAAATGAAAAGTCAGATAATACTATGTTCTAGGAACTTTCTTTTATTCTGCTAATAATCAAAAGTCCGTTGGTTTGAATCCACCAGCCATTCAGTAAGAAAAAAATGTGGCTGTTTGCCTCTGTGTAGACTAAAGCCTTGGGAACACTGTGAGACATTTCTACTCTCTCCTCCAGGGCTGCTGGGAGTTGGAATCAATTCCACAGCTCTGAGTTTGGTTTCGGGTTTTGATATGTCAGAAATACCAGGTTGGAAATGACCTGAAGGGGTCAGGGGACACTCCAGTGAATAATTTAAAAATCTTTTAGAGGGGAGACTCTAGTCCATTTTTCAGACCTCAACAAAACCAAGTTCTGTTTACCATATCTTACTATTTACCAGCCATCACTGCTAAGAGTTAGACCAGAGCCCAAGGGTATATTTTAAAAACAATTTTTTTCTATTAAAAAATTTTTATAACATATGTACCATGGCAAAATTAAAGACATGAGAAAAATACTTACTACTGAACCAATAGACAACACCATGATAGATGAAGAAAACATTGAAACTGTCAATGATTTCATCTTACTTGGATCCACAATCGATACCCTTGGAACTAGCAATCAGGAGATCAGGAGACATATTGCAATGGTTAAGTCTGTTGTCAGGGACCTCTCCAGATTACTGAGGAGCAATGATGTCAGTTTGAGGACCAAGGTGTGCCTGATTCTGGCCATGATCTTTTCAATCATGTGCTATGCATCTGAAAATTGGACAATAAATAAGGATGACAGAAGAATTGAGATCTTTGAACTGTGGTGTTGGAGAAGAGTATTGAATATCTCATGAACAGCCAAAAGAACAAACAAATACATCTCAGAGAAGGTGTATCCAGAGTGCTCCTTGGAGACAAAGATGATTACAGCTTCACCTCATATACTTTGGGGATGTTGCTAGGAAAGGTTATTACTCAGAGAGGGACATCATGCTTAGAAAGGTGGAGGGTCGGTGGAAGAGAGGAAACCCTCAACCAGATGGATTGAGACTCTGGCTGCTGTGATGGTATGTGTCAGGAATTGTGAGGATGGCACAGGATAGGACAGGATTCATATCTGTTGTTTTGCAGCGTTACTATGGGTTGTACTTGACCTAGAGGTACCTACAACAAAAACAACAGCAGTGTCTTGCACTGTTAGTTTTCTTTTCATGTATAACTGTTTGGTTTTTCAATTGAGTTTTTAAGCACCTTAGGACCGTAGCTGATCTCTTGCTGTACTATGAAAAAACTAAAATACAGCACTGAGCAAACAGATCAGACATACTAAATGTTGCTTGATTGGATTAAAGCAACTAACTATGCCAATGATAGTTTAGACATAAATGATTAACAATTCAAAGGTTAAATGACTTGCTTAAACCACAACGAACCAGTCAAAAGAAGCACCAATATAATTAACCAAGATACTATAAGATATTGAGGATGCGTTCCAAAAGTGGAATATGTTTTGAAATTTTATAAGCACACTTAGATTGACCCTTGTCTACTCTTACAAGATAAGTAAACTATTCCTCTGGGAAAATCTGCCATCTTGGGAAAGAGGCAGGCATCCACAGTCATTGGAATTCTACTTAGTGTTGACTCCAGTTCACAAAACGGTGTCCCAGTGACCTGGAAAAGTTAGGGTTGGTCAGTGAGGAGACATTTCCTCATTTTAAAGAATCTAGTTCAGCTCAGAGGAAGATGAAGAAGGAGAAGGACGAACACAAGAGGAAAACTACACTCTGACTAGATGACAGCTCAAGAGTAAATCAGGAAAGAGAGAGAATGAGAGGATGGCGTTAATTGTCCTACATCAGCTGTCATCAGTGATACACGAAGAGAATGCCCCTTTGTTAATAAACAAGGCGGATGCTGTTATCATGATATTTAATGAACACTCATTATAACCTGGTAGTGTGACATGTGTGGTCTGATTGGCTGAGCTCAAAACAATTATGTTGACATCTCAGTTTACACATCACACAGCGTTGTAGTTTCACAACTTATTCTCCCTTAAAAACATACGTAGTTTTCCATACAAATAGGTAATATGTGAGTCTTCATGAAAACTTTTCAGAATTTCCAAGATATTTATATAGAATGACCAAAGGGCAGACAGCAGGTTTGGTTTTTGTTTTGGTGGTAGTAAGTTTCCTCTGCCCCTAAATTGCCAAGAGTACAGAGTTATTTAGTTCTGTGCTTTTTCCATGGTGGTGTTGTTATGTACCAACAAATCAGAACCCACCCTTCATTCCAGGGGTGGGGGCGGTTTCAGAGACAAAAAAAAAACCCACAGGAGGAGACTGTCCTTCTTCCTCTCATGGAGCAGCTGGTACAGTCAAACCTTGTACCTTTGTGTTGGCAGCACAATTCCTTAGCACTAAGATACAGAGCTTTCTCTGTGTACATTTGCTTATTTCTATGCTTCCCCCTTTTTTTTCTTTTTAATAATCTGGAAGATCAGCCTGGATTTAGAAAGAGTATCTTGATTCACTCTTAATTCTACCACTCAACCAGTCATACCTTTCTATCAAGTTTATGGGCTGGAAAACAACAAGTAAATCATACAATATTATGGAATAGGAAGCATGTATGCCACACAGCACTGAAATACAAGATCATTTAAGGAGTATAATTATCCAACGTTGCAGTCTGATGAGAGGATGGAAGTTGACACTCCTAAGCTTGAGTAAAGTGTCCTGGAATCTGAGTGGTTATAAATGGTCCACATTTTCAAGTTCCTGCCTCACCCCAAAGTGCTGGCAGCTCCTGCATAACAAGGCCCACCTGGACACCTGCTTCCCTGACCTAGAGGGCAGAGTGCCATGTGCTGAGTCATCAATACCTCCCAAAGCTCTGAGCAAAGAGCTACAGGGCAGCTCCATCCTGTTTTCTTCTGCCACCCTGACCAAAACACAGTGCTGGCAGAGTGGCTAGAAGGAAGTACCACCAGCTGATGTTTAACAAGATCTGTTCATGTTAATATAACTTTATTAAAAGGAGCATCAAACTTTTACAATCATTGTTGAAATGAACTTTGAGGTCATCTGCATTAACTGCTATATTTTACAGATGTAGAAACAGACCTAGAAAGGTTACATGTCTTGCTAAAGTCACTCAGCTGGTCTAACCAGGAATAAACCCAGGTCGCTTGATCATTTGTCCACCAACTTCCCTCCCTGACCCCTCCTGCCCCAATCTGTGTTCTTCCCATTTCATGACTCCAGCATCTCCTCCCTTCCCCCACATTATTGGAGTGAAGTCTTTTAAAATAGAACTTGATATGAATGTAAATGTCTTTACCAGTTACTTCGTGGTTACATGTAAAAATTTAAGACATCTCAGCACAGAATGTGTCATGTAATGTTATAAAAAATTTAGAGCTTCTTTTGGCTTTGCTTATGATCTTATAACTAGAAACTCATGTTTCTGAAGATTACCTAGAAATTCATGTTTCTGAAGATTTACTTAGACACTGTAATGCTATTTCAAGCAATCATCTAATCTACTTCTAGACTATCAGGAACTTGTTCTTGCTAAGTGTTGATGTTGTTCTAGTTGAAATGGGCCCATAGCTGACCCTCCCCGCCCCCGGTTCTCAAAGCCAGTTTAATTGCTTGAGAAGAGATTGCCCACCCTTCTCGCATAGAGCAGCTGGTGGATTCAAACCATGTGCCTCTGTGATTATAGCACAGTTTCTCATCACTTGGTTCCAATTCATAGGAATCTCATGTACAACAGAACAATGACTGTCCAGTCCTAAGCCAGCTTCACAAGTGTTGCAATGGTTGAGCTGTGTCAATCTATCTCATTGAGGGTCTTCCTCTTTTTTGTTGACCTTCTCCCATAAGCAATGTCCTCATCCAGGGACAGGTTCCTCCTGATAATATCTTTATGAAGTATTATTACCAATTTGTAACAACTTAAGTTCTTACTTAGAATCTGACGACATAGCCAGATTTAACAATTATTGTTATTCTGTTCTAGCATTGCTCCATGGGGGCCAGGATGAATATAACAAGTTGTTGTTGTTGTTGTTATGTGCCGTCGAGTCGCCTGTGACTCATAGCGACCCTATGTACAACAGCCCTAAACTCCGCTCTGTCCTGTGCCAATCGCACTGTCTCTGACACTCCCATCCCAATTATCCCAGTCACTGAATCAATCCACCTCATAGAGGGCCTTCCTCTCCTGTGCTGTCCCTCCACCCTCCCAAGCATAATGTCCCTCTCTAAGGACCGGTTTCTCCTCACAACATGTCCAAAGTATGTTAGACGGAACCTCAGAATCCTTGCCTCCAAGGAGCCACCCGGTTTAACCCTTTCCAGGACAAATCTGTTTGTTTTCCTAGCAGTCCATGGTATTCTCAATACTCTTCTCCAGCACCACAGCTCAAAGGCATCAATTCTCCTTCTATCCTCCTTGGTCATTGTCCAACTCTCTGATGCATAACAGGTTTGTGTCATCTGCATAACGCAGATTGTTGATAAA
This sequence comes from Elephantulus edwardii, assembly GCF_000299155.1. Classification (NCBI taxonomy): domain Eukaryota; kingdom Metazoa; phylum Chordata; class Mammalia; order Macroscelidea; family Macroscelididae; genus Elephantulus; species Elephantulus edwardii. The sequence goes on from NW_006399763.1 coordinate 6,030,182, forward strand.
TCATCCACCAACAAATAGGACATGGAATTTTCTGTAGACATAAAACCCCGTATATGGTCAGAATATACTATTTCCCCCCCCCTTTTTTTTAAATTTATTATTCGTTTCAGTACAAATTTACAGAGACTTTGGACTTCCATTCATTCATTGTTGCACTTTTCTTCCCTCCCCCCCTCCCCCCCCAGAATGTATTCTTACATATTCTTTATGAGCCAAAGAAAAATTAAAATGGGAGGGGTACTAAAAATGCCTATAGGAGTAAATGCTACAAAATCTGGGTATCAGCATTTCTAATTAACTTGTATTCCTTTTAGCAGACAGCAGGGTGCTCTGATGGTGTAGTCTGTAGGAAGTTGTGTGGCTGAGCCAAAAGTGGTGCCTCTGTGGTAGTAGTTCTAATTCCACCAGCTTCTCAGTGGGTAAAAGATGATCAATTTCCTTTCATAAAGTTCATAATGTCCAGAAACTCAACCTAAAGGTCAGTTACGAGTGGCAATGCCAATTTATTTTTAAAGACCTATTTTTATGGACCAAGGCTGCTGTGCTGAAATGGAGAGAACCGTGGCCGTGGTATAGGAAGGTCAAGGTCTTAGATACAGTGTCTAGTTGTGTGACCTTAAACAAGTTATTTAAGGATAGTTATTGTTTGTAGAGTGCTTACAATGTTCACTGTGCTAAAGCTTTCCCCCTGCATCATCTCATTTGTTTAACCTCTTTGGGCCTCTGTTTCCTTGTATGTAAAATGAGGATAGTAAAACCTACCTCAAAGCATATTTGTGAGGATAAAATAAGATAATTACTGGGCCAGAGCCTACAAACTTATATAGTGTAAAACAAATGAGAGGCATTATTTTCATAATTATTAATGTATTGCAGCAGCGCCAAAATCAGGATTTAAGGTTCATTTTTACTTTCTATTTCTTCTGTTGGAACAATGCCATTTCTGATGAATACTATAGAGAAAAATATAGACATGACTCACCAGTCATATGCTCTCTGGAACCTTAATCTCTTGCTCTCTTCATTTATCTCATGAAGGAAATGAACTAGAGAAGCGGGGGGGGGGGGGGGGGGGGGCCGGAGAAAACAAGACAGGAGTGCGAGACAATAAAGAGTCCTGTACAAAGTCCCTGCTAATTTCTAGAAAGCTTCTCATCTACAAGCGGTCGAGTTGTTCAATGTTTTAAAGGGTCTGTAGGACTATTAGAATGTGATTTGTAATCTATTCCTGCACTTTATTTCTCTCACATTTCTATTCTCTTAGGAGTCTCGACATAAGAAGTACATCGTAAAAGTCTGAAAGCTTTGTTCTGGGCGGGAGAAAATGGTCTATTGAAAAACAAGCCAACCTCATTCTGGGCCTTGAAGCTCAACAGTGTCATTTATGGAGTGACACAGTCATGCTGTAAATGACCAGAGACATTCCAGAGTTCATGACTGTTGTGTAACAACAACACTTCAAGGGTGGCTGCAGGCACGAGGCACCACACGCCCCAGTGTGCGGTGAATGTGGAGGAACCACTCGCCCTGGAATGTGGCGTTGCTTAAAAGTGATTGGCCTTCATCTTCTTCCTCACCAACCAAACACACCGGGGCTGGGAACTGGACAGACTGGAGGGGTGACTCTATTTCAAGGAATGACAAATTGATTGTGCTGATTGGGTGAGAGTACTTACCTGCCTCTTGCTCTGGTTCCAAGGACAACCTGCAGGGAAGATCTATTTAAGAGTGGCTTATATGAGGAAGTGTCACAGAGCAGCAAGAACTCAAATAACCTGCCACCAAAGAGGACCTCAAGCAACCCTTGACTGGGAAACTCAAGGCAAGGGACATCTTCCTCCCTGTGTTCATGCTGTCACCAATTTTCTGGAGAGGACATTCCATTCTCCTGAGGAAGAGAGGGAGACAAGATGGCAGCTCTAAATTACATGTGCAATAGCCCAGGAGGCTTGTAAACATTTAAGGAGTTGATTGTTATTTTCATTCCTGACTGGTTTGGTGGTGCAAAAAACAACTCCATAAACTGCTGAAGCCCAGCTGAAATGCTGAGGACATGCTTTTGTGAACGTGATCCATAGCAAGTGATGAATATTCATGGCAGAGTGAATCTGAACTGCTGCTCCCTGAACAGGCTGACTGGCTGGTGTATGAACTCAACATATAGGTCTCAGTATGGAAATCAACTTTATAGACATAACCGAAGAAAAACATTCATGATTAGCAGCAGGGTCAAGAAGTGTCAGCAGAGTCTGCCCTAAACAGCTCAAACCAGATATACAGCAGTGCTCCAAGCTTTCTTTTCCTTTTAACTCATCATCCAGTACCAGTACTAGACAGCCTAGTACAAGCCCTTCTGCAGTGTCACTGAGGTCACTGTAGCTCCTCTCTGGCCCTCCCAGAACTACAGAACTTCTTAAAGTGATTGTTCTTTACTTTATTCCCCCAGTGCACCAAGATGTTTAGAGGCATGGTGGACAACCAAATAAATGTGCTGTGTTACGGCTCCCATGGGGTGGATATCCCCTCCTAGCTGGAGATACAAGCTTAATAATGACCTTTCCTGTCTCCACTCTCCAGTATACCCCGCCTCCTCTGGCCCCTAACACCTTCTACCCCATTTGCACCATCAAAAGGGACTTTCCCTCTCTAACCACCAGGGTCTCCAGTGGTGAGCAAAGACAGTGACAAAAGACGTGATGTGGTTTCTACTCAGTTAGAAGAACAGGAAAAACTTTCAAACAGCCCTTAGAAGGAAGAAAAACCCAAGTACGGAAGGAAGTCTGTACACCTCGAGCACAGGCTTTACTGCCCCCCCCTCCCCGGTCCTTCAGAAATAAATACCTTTTATTTTGGAGAAGCCCAGACATCTAATGGGGCCCAGCAGAGCCCACAGAAAAATGGGATTGTGAGTCTCTATTAGTAAATGTTCACTTCCATTCTATCACTTTCAACTCTCATTTCTCTGACAAGAACAAGATTCAGACTTGAATTTAAGAGATGCTTTTCTCATTTCTAAGTTATATAGCCAGTCTTAGAAGCTTCCTTCCTTTTCTTTCTTTAATTTTTTTTTATCCAATCCTCTTAAGAGCATATAATTCTTTAGGCTATAGATGAGCAATAATATATTATGTTATTACATTAATGTTGGAGGGAAGGTTGAAACAGCTGTAACCTATCTGAGATGGGCTGAGTGGTTTTGCTTTGGGTAATGTAATTTTCAGTCTGGAATCCACGTGTAGGTCAAGACTAGAGAAGACAAAAACTACCAATTTGGAGCAATACTACTATAAATCTTCTAGGGTTTCTGTTGGTTGCAAAAGCTGTATAACAGGTGGGCATCCTGAAAGTCTTCAGATACTTCTTAGGGGAGTTAGGCCTGTTGGGATTACGTTGCCTAGTGGAGGAAAAAAGATGGAACAGATGGCTCTTTCTCAACTTTCATCTTTGTCTCCAGGTACATTGGTTAACTGTGTATGGGCAATATTTAAAACAGAGCACATAACTCCTTCAACTCAGAAGCAACAACTTTTTTTTATGTGCACTTGAAGCAAAAAATATGTCCGTTTACACATTTCCTCTCCTTTGTAGAAAACACACACCCTTTGTACTTTAAAGCGGAATGAAACCATTTCCCTATAATGGCATTTGAATTTTTGCAATTGTCCAGGGCCTTCTATCTGAGGACTATCACATCCTTTAGCTGCATTCCATGTCTCTGAAGATTACTTTGAGATGAGGTTAGCTCTTTACCTCAGTTTCCTCTTTGGTACATGGTTGACTTAAGGCTGACACAGATCACTGAAGCCTAACACCCAGCTTTCTGCTAAAGCACACGGAAATGCCACCTCAAGCTGACACTTCACAGGGAACCGGCCACCCCCAGAGTGAATGAGAACTTTTCAATGAGGGAGGCATGTGGAATGAGCTCAGCTTCTAAGCCACAGATAGTGTGAGGAACTAGTAGTGGGATGGATGAAAAATAATGATGGGCCACAGATTCTGGTTTCTGAGCCTCTTCATCTCTTCCTTTCTTTACTCAAATGTCTGCAGAACTAGTTAACAAGTTACTGACAAGGCAAAATACTGCAATCTAATGCTATAAAAGTCTGCTGTTTTGGCAAGCCTGCCATAAGTACAAACACCACCAGTGGCTCCTTTGGGCCCTGCCCAGCTTGGCAATAGGAGCATTGTCTAATCTGCTAACGTAGGAAGCAGAGTCAGGAAGTTGGAATTCGGCTTCCAGTTCCAGCATGAACTAGTTAGGTGGCTTGGGCATCTCCCTTGATCTCTTATGCCTTTATTTTCCCGTTTCTGCTATGGAGATACTCAAAGTCCAGCCCTATGTACCTCCCTCATGAAAAAACTCATGGAGGAAATCAGAAAGCCTTAAATTTTCCTACCTGCAGGAAGCCAGGTACTTCTGGCCAGCAACAGTTTTTGACCAGATGCATGAACTACAGGCTCATCCTGGTTATTAATAATGAAACAGAATCATTAAAATTGGTCTTCACACTTTGTATTCACAACTGTTTGTGGGTTGCTACTCCAAGCATCACCTGGGTCAAATGTTCCCTTAGACCAGCTTCCACAGACTAGAGGGTTACCTGCCTCCCCAGAGCATTCTACAGGGGTAAGGGTGTCCTCAGAGCGGACTAACGCTTGCCCACAAGGTACTCAGCAAGTGCCCCCTGACTCCATGGATTCCTATCTCCTTTCTTCTATATTTTGAGGATAATAAATAAAATTATTTTATTTTTACAGAAAGTCTGAAAAAAATACCCTTCATGGAATTTTGATTAGTAAAGATATTTCAAAGATCCAATTTGCAGAAATTTTTTTTTAAGGTGAAGTAAGGTTGTGGAAAAACTGGAACCCTTATTCACTGCTGGTGGGAGTGTAAAATGGTGCAACCACTATGGAAAGCTGTATGGCACTTTCTCAAAAAGTTGTAAATAGAAATACCATTTGACCCAGAAATTCCACTACTGAGAATATACCCTAAGGAAACCATAAAGGCCACCCAGGCAGATATACGCATACCCATGTTTATCACAGCTTTGTTCACAATAGCAAAGAGTAGGAAACAACCTAAGTGCCCATCAACAAACGAATGGATAGAGAAGCTGTGATATATTCACACAATGGAATACTACGCTGCATTGAAAAACAAGGGACTCATGCAATATTGTTCAAAATAGGTGACCTTGGAGGACATTAGGCTGAGTGAAATATCTCAGTCACAAAAGGATAGGTGCTGCATGGTGCCACTATTTTAGAATGGGAGTGACATCAGGATTGGGGTGAGACTGAGAAAAATTGGATAAATTATCCATTGAAAAAGATGAGGGAGAGAATAGTTTAAAAGTGATATATGATTGGCTATTATGGTTATGACAAGAGTCCAGAAAGAAGGTTGCATAGTGGAGTGTACTGGGGAGGGGGAGGGGAATTGTATACCAATGAAAGAATTTTTCTTTTACTTTTTCAAAGAGAAGTATGAACTGGGGGGAGAGGTGGGCGGGGAGAAAAATGCAACAATGAATGTATGAAAATCCAAGATCTCTGTAAATGTTCATTAAAATGAATTTTAAAAAATTTTTACCTACCTCCTTTCTTTTGGAGCAAACAATCAAAAATAGCTGAGGTAGCAGTTCAGATACACAAGTGTGTGTCTACCCTTATAGTTCTTGAGTGATGCAAACAGTTGCTAACCTTAGGTTGGAGGTTTGAATCCACCCTGAGGCACCTTGGATGGCAATCCTGATAATCTACTTTCCAAAATTCAGCTGTTGAAACCCCCCTAGAGAACAGTTCTACTCTGACACACATGGGGTCTCCATGAGATGAATCCACTGAATGACAATTGGACAACCGGTTCTATAATTGAAATAAGAAAGGGAGCAACCCTTACAGCTGAGGAAATGACCTGCACCACTTGGCACACATACATCGGCCTCACAGTTTGGCCTGTTCTCCGATGGGGCCCAGAGCACTTCCATTCCATCATCCTTCTTCCTGAGGGCTGGGAGGGTGGAGCCACACTGGTTGAACTGGTCTATTTCCTCACAAGTCCTGTACTTCCTCGAGTATGCAAAGGAGTGTAGTGTGAGAGCTGCCATGCCTGGTATTTGATTTGCTAGGCCTGAGTCCCGAGGTAACCTGAGAGGGGCATTCCGACTGCTCTTAGCATGGAAGAGGCTAGTCAGAGAGGCACCAGGAAAGGAGAGGTATACAGAGCCAGGCTAACCCTCACATACTACATGCTACCGCCGTCTTGAAGGAGACAGTTTCCACTTTCAGAAAAAGGCAATGACAGGCCGCGGCCCTGTGAGGTTAGGCCTCGTGCACCGCGGAGCTGCTTCTTTGAAATCTAGGGTTTGCTCGCCTTTCCCTCACCCTCATGGCTTGGCTGGTCGATGTCCTTCACCTCTTCTGGAAGCTATCACCTTCCTTGTAGTGTCAGCAGGATGGAGAGATGGCCAAGTCATGTTTTGCAGAGTGCGAGGCGGTAAGATGGCCCACATGCGATGGAGGGTAATCACAATGAAACTGAATACTCATGTAGAAAACGGGGGCCGCCCACAAGAACGGCCGTGCACCAACTGCTGCAATGTAGGTTAGGCGCGGAGTTGCCGCTCGGGTCAGGTCTGGCTTCCACCGGTTCGTGATTCAGTAATAACTGGAAGCACAATTGCTTTTTTCACTCACTATTTTTTAACAGTTTATTCATAAAGTAATTTTTCACTTTTCACTTATTTTCAACCCCTTTCACATCTATCTGCTCACAGTTTCTGTCTTGGCTTAACCTTTCCCTGTCTCCTCTCCCCCTTTCTGTCTTACTTTTCTTTACTCCTTTTTTTAAACCTTGAGCCGTTAAAACAGTGCTGATTGCTTTGCTAACTGAAATGTGTCTTTCAACGTCTTCTTTGGTTCTTAATTATTAACTCATTCTCTTGGTACTCCCCTTTTTTCTATTTATGACAACCAGCTTCAATGTTTCCTGGCCATCTCAGAATTATGATTTTACTTTCAAAAAAAAAAAAATAACCCACTAACCTAAACATCCTATAATTCATGGCATTTTATTCTAGTAGAAGTTCCATTTAAGCACAACCCATTACTTTCATTAAAAGAATCTTGATTCCTTTCAGATGAGCATATTAATTCTTGGGGAAAGTTCATGGTTCTCGCAAATTAGCAGAGGCTTTGCAAGCCCACTCTCATTTGCCAAAAGAAGCCACAAGAGTTGTTTCCACACAAGATCGCCCCTCATTTCCATTTTCTCTGACATCTGCTCTCTAAATTACAACAGTCAGAGTTCCAAGGAAAACAAACAAAAAGGAAACAAGAGAAATATAGACTCTTAGTATTATTGAGATATAGGGCTCCTGAAAGAGCTGGAAGGCAACCCAGGTATGACTCTTATTTTGTGAATGAGGTCTAGGGAGGTTCCAGGACTTTTTCAACAGCTCGCAGTTGGCTAGGGGCGGATCCAGGGCTGAAACCAAGCATCCTGTCTTCTGGCTCACTACTCTTTCCATGGGAACAGGTATAAATTCAGTTTCCACCTTGGATGTACTTTTATGCTCTGGCCTTAGGAGCAGAAGCATATATATGGCAAATACCATCCATGTAATTAGTTTTAACCTGCTGAATGATTTCTTGCAGCTGGCAATAGAAACTACCACAGCTAAAGCTAACTGCTCCTTGGCACACCACTTCAAGTGCCACCCAGGACATATGCCATACCTGCACACCATGCATGTGCCTCTGCCTGAGAGCCATGCAAGGAGGTGAATTCACTCCATTACTGCTCCTCGGTTGGTTAGTCTCAAAACAAATGACTGTTGATTACTTCTATTGAACTGGAGAGACAAGAGAAGGTTAAATGGGACAAGACCACGGTGTGTCCCACTTCCTTTTCCTGTGCACATGGGAAGTACTACCAAAGGAAGTAGTAATGTTTATGGGGAAAGAAAATAGGGAAATGGTCCCCCTCCCTTCCCAAGTAACAGCTGTGCTGGAAGGTCTCAGGGTTGGTGTACAGAATGCCAGGCACAATGCTATGGAATATGATACTATGTCTCATTTTCCATTTCCTTTCCGGATTCTGAGGAATTAACTGTATGGGAATTTCTCAAATACTTTACAAACATACTAACCCAAACTAAACATTGTCATCAAATTAATTTCAATTCATAGGACCCTCCTGTGGATTTCTGAGGCTGTAAGTATTAATGGGAGCTGTCTTATTTTTCTCCATGAACTACCAACCTTTCAGTTAGCAGCCAAGCACATAAGACACTCCTACACCACCTGGCATCCTACACAATATATAGCACAGCTCATTTCATGACACCATGGATGTTTCCTCAGAATTGAATAGAATCTTCTTCAAGTGTATATTTTGTATCAGTATTAAAATATACATATTGCACTTAGATTTCTGGTGGCATAGTCTATAGTGAGTTGTGTTGCTAACCGAAAGGCTGTGTGAATCCTGAGGTTTGAATGTACCAGCTGCTCTAAGGAATAAAGATGCACAGTCTCCTCCTATTACCGTTTATGGCCTTAGAAGTCCAATGGAGGGTGATTGAGAACTGATTCAGAGCAGAGAGGAAGTGAGGAAGCCTTGGGAAGATTACTGAACTAGTTACCATCGTGTCAATTGCAACTCATGGCTAAGGTGTGTGTGATTAACACTCCAGATGGTTTTTAATGGCTGATTTTTGACCAGGCCTTTCTTTGGAGGTGCCTGTAAGTAAATTAGGGTCCCAAAGTCACAGTGGTTAAACACTAAACTGCTCCCTGAAGGTCTGAGGTTTAAATCCACCAGCTGCCAATGGGATAAAGATGTGGCACTCTGCTTCATTAAAGATTATAGCCTTGGAAACCCTGTGGGGCAGTTCAACTCTGCCTGCGGAGTCACTGTGAGTTGGAATGACTTGGCTTATTTGTTTGTTTTTCTAATGGTTTGCTTGCTTTGGTTGGGTGACTTAGAGCTTCAAATCTTTCTATTAGCAGCTGAAGGCATCAAACATTTATGCTATTCAAGAAAAAAATTTACATTTTCTACCCAAGTTCATCATCTATCTTGCTTCCTGGTGAATACAATCTTTGAATTATAGGCCTAGAAAGTGATTACCAGAGTATCTAGTTCAACCCATGCTTTAACACAAAAGAACTGGTCTCTATGGAAGGAGACTCTATAACTTTTTGTGAAAAAAGAATTCATTTTTTTAAACAAATGGTAGACATTACCCTATGTGTTTTAAACGAAAGTCCCATTCCACAGTTAAATCAATAGCGACCAGCTGGTTACCATCAACTACAGGTAAATCCTTCAGGTACCTGAAGGTGAGAAGTGCCACAATTCGATTAGGATAACTGTTAACACACTGAAAAGTTTCTTACCAAAACTACCTCACCTACCACTTCCTCTTCTTTTTGAAATAGGTAGAGGAGGAAAAGTACAAGATGATTACATTCATGTTTAAATACTTACATACATACATACATACCTCTTAGAAAGAAAAAAATTTGCACATGCCCCAACTCTGGTTCAGACTTTGCAAGCCTGTAGGGAAGCAAAACTAGGAGAGGGTTTTTTAGTTTATAGCATTCTGTGAATTAGACAATGAAGATTATTTGTGCAAGTCCAGCTAAAAATAACTGAGTTAGAGTCTGCCTGAATTACATGATCAAGACTGTATTGAAAGTAAAATTAGTTCTTACTTATTTAGAGAACTGCTGTCAGCAGCACTTTGAGCAAATGGACTTGTTTGTATGCTTTGAGGATGTGAAGCTTGAAAAAAAATGTGAAGGGAATTTTGTCCATGGATCCTGAAAGTTTTCTCACAGCTGCACTCTACCCAAAAGTTAGCTCTAAACTAGACACACATGATCGCAATGAACTGATTTCTTCTGGTCAGAGGCTAGTACTGAAATGGGCATATTGTGAACAAAGAACTCAATGGTGTCTTAAAGGTAATGGAACTGTTTTCTGGACTGGTTCAATAGACACACTATCTAATTTTTCTCCTAGTCGTTGATTCTTTAAGCTGCCTCCCTCTGGTACAGCTACTTCTTCTAGACTGTATGCTAGAGGCCTACTTTTACACTTGAAGCCTTCCTGTACATGCTAAACGCCTACTTTTACACTTGAAGCCTTCTTGCCATGGGCATCCAATTACTTTCTCTGTTCTGACCTCTCCCTTTATCTCCTTTTAAAGATGGGTTGGGAAGGAACTGTTTCCTCTACCCGCATCCACAAAACACACACACACACACACACGAATAAGGTCACTTATAGCAAATTTTCACTTAGATAAAATCTGTTGAATTAATTAAAAAAATGAATTTTGTTGCCTAACATTAATATTTCTTCATGTCTTCACTCATTTGTGTTCAAGACCTCAAACCTGTTCTTGAGATGGTTCTGAAATTCAGGTGGGATAGACTCAAAGTTATATTTTGGTTCTCACGGATTCGGTTTAATTTTCCTCAGCTTCAGCTTGAACTTGCATATGAGTAGTTGGTGGTCTGTTCCACAATCAGCTCCGGGCCTACTATTCACAGCTGATATTGAGCTTCTCCAGCGGTTCCTTCTGCAGAGGTAATCGATCTGATTCCTACGCATAACATCAGGTGAGATCCATGTGTATAACCTGCGTTTATGTCTCTTAAAAAATTTGTTTGCGATGAATAAGTCATTGATTGTGCAAGATTCAATCATTCTATCTCCAGCTCCAGTTCTGTTTCTGAGTCCATGTTTTGGGAAGGGCATACTCCAGGGATGTGTCCTATCTCCATACCTTTTCAACCTGTATGCAGAACAGATCATCTGGGAGGCTGGGCTCTATGAGGAGAAATGTGGCGTCAGGATTGGTGGAAGATCTATCAACAATCTGCATTATGCAGATGACACAACTCTGCTTGCTGAAACTGAGGAGGACCTGAAGAATCTGCCGCAGAGGGTCAAGGACTGCAGCTTTCAATATGGATTGAGGCTCAATGTCAAGAAGACAAAGATTCTCATCACTGAACCAATTGGCAGCATCAGGATGGATGGTGAAGAGATTGAGATTGTACACAGTTTTAGTCTGTTTGGCTCCACAATCAACACTCTTGGCACCAGCAGCCAGGAAATTAAAAGACGTATTGTGATGGGAAAGTTTGCTGTTATGGACCTCTCTAAAGTACTCAAGAGCAACGATGTGTCTCTGGAGACTAAGGCGCATCTGGTACAGGCCATGGTCTTTGCAATCACTTGTTATGCATCAGAGAGCTGGACAATGACCAGGGAGGATAGAAGGAGAATTGATGCTTTTAAGCTTTGGTGTTGGAGAAGAGTGCTGAGAGTGCCATGGACTGCTAAGAAAACAAACAGATTCACCCTGGAGAGGGTTAAACCGGGCTGCTCCTTGGAGGCAAAGATTCTGAGGCTTCGTCTGACATACTTTGGTCATGTTGTAAGGAGGGACCGCTCCTTGGAGAGGCACATCATGCTTGGGAGGGTGGAGGGCAGGCGCAGGAGGGGATCTAGGAGATGGATTGATTTGGTGACTGGGGCAATCAGGATGAGTATGTCAGAGACAATGAGATTGGCACAGGACAGAGCAGAGTTTAGAGCTGTTGTACATAGAGTTGCTATGAGTCGCAAGTGACTCGACAGCACATAACAACAACAACAACAACAACACTAATATTCAACTGGCCAACATAAGCTAGTAAAGGGGGAGGATTTTTAAAAGCTTTATTGGCATGGTACCTAATGGATAAGATGGAATCTTCAGATATCCTAAAGAGAAATAAGTATGCTGTTGTCACTGTGCCTTTGAGTCAAAACCAATTTATATGTGACCCTCCAGTGGGTTTTCAGAGGCAGTAAATAGCATAGGAGGGGATTGTTCATCCTTTTGTGGAGAAATTGGTGGATTTTAAATACATGCTTTTGAGATTGCAGCATAGCTTCTTACCACCAGGCCACCAGGGTTTCCTCCATGCCTATTTAATCTGTTTGATGGGCAAATTATTCAAGAAGCTGGATTTTATGAAGAAGAATTGGAGGAAGACTCATCAATAATCTATGTTTTGGGTATGACATACCCTTGCTTGCTGAAAATGAGGCCTTGAAATGCTTGCTGCAAAAGATCAAACACCACAGCCTTCAGTACAGATTGCATCTCAATGTCAAGGAAACAAAAATTCTAACTATTGGACTAATGGGCAATATCATAACAGATGGAGAAAAGATTGAAATTGTCAATTACTTCACCTTGCTTAGATCCATAATCAATATACTTGGTACCAGCAGCCAGGAAATAAAGTGATATATTGCATTGGGGAAATCTGGGACCTTTCCAAATTATTGAGGAACAATGATGTCAATTTGAAGACTAAGGTGTGCATGATTCAGGCAATGGTCTTTTCAATCACTTGCTATGCTTCTGAGAGCTGGACAATAACTAAAGAATGACAGAAGAAGAATTGATGCCTTTGAACTCTGGGTTGGAGAAGAGTAATGAATATCCAATAGACTGCTAAAAGAACAAACAGGTATTTCTTGCAGAAGGGGCAGCCAGAATCCTCCTTGGAGGCAAGGATGATAAAGCTTCATCTCTAATACTTTGGGCATGTTACTAGGAGATGATATTCCTTGGAGAGGGACATTATGTTTGGAAAGGTGAAGGGATGGTGAAAGGACCCTCTACCAGGTGGACTCACACAGTGACTGCAGGAATAGGCTTCAGTGTGCTAGAGATTGTGAGGATGTCATTGAATAGGACATGGTTCAGATCTGAAGTCCATAAAGTTACTGAGTCATACTTGACTAACAACGTATCAACTTATTCATTGTCATTGAGCTGGAACCAATTCACAGCTGACCCTCCAGTAGATTTTGTTCTTGTTAAGTGCTGTTGAGTATGACTCATAGCAACCCTATGAACAACAGTTCTGAACCATGTCCTATCCTGTGCCATCCTCAGTCTCTGTGACACTCAAGCCCATTGCTGCAGTCACTGTGTCAATCCACCTGGTTAAGGGTCTTCCTTTCCTTTGCTGTCCCTCTACCTTTCCAATCATCATGTCCCTCTCCAAGAAATAGCCTCCCTTAGAAACATGTCCAAAATGTGTGAGACGAAGCTTTATTAGTTTTAGGAGGCTGTAAATTGCACAGGAGGAGATAGCCTATCTTTCTCCCATGGAACTACTGGTGGATTAGAACCTCCAGAGTGGTGCCACTTTGGGTTAGCAGTGTTAACTCCCTATGAATTACACCACTAGAGCTCTTCTAAGTACAACCTAGGTGCTTCTTAGAGGTAAAGATGGTGGAAATTTTGTCTCATATACTGAGCATGCTATCAGTAGTTGTCACTCCTTGGAAAAAGTTATCCTGGGAAAGAGAGGGAGACAATCAATGAGATGGCTTGACACAGTGACTGGCAATGAGCTCAAGATACTGGAGATCATGAAGATGGCACAGACAGGGCAAGATTCCAACTACTGTTCCTAGGCTATTTGTAAATTTCGAGCTCTGGCACTGAGTGTTAAGGAGTTGTACTGCCAACCCAAAGATAGGCCATTCAAATCCACCAGCTGCTTTGCAGAAGAAAGATGGATCCCTTCCTCTGTGCAATTTACTGCCTGTGAAAACCTGCTAGAGGGTCAGATTTCAGTTGATTCTGACTTAATGCTGTATAACAACATATGAGTTGTAGTCAACTCCCTAGTACCCTAGTACTCCATCATACCTATTTATGAAACCTAAATTCATTCATTTCCCCAAGGAGGGGGGAGGAAAACACCTAGAAATGTTGCATTTCTATTGCCCTATGGGAAATAAAAGATATCATCTTTACCTAGGGCCTTGTGTTGAAGACAGACTCAGTAAAAAATAGTCTTCATTATTCTCGTCTAACAAACAGCTGTCCAAACCTCAGTCCAACAGTATGAACTTTGGCCTACAGGACTTGGGTGCTTAGTGAAACAGTATTTTTTCATGTAGTATTTCTTTAACAGCTAAGCCTACAAGTGCTTCCAAGATTTCTCTCAAATTCTTTACCAAATAGAAAAACTATGATTTAGCATCATTACTTGTTACTCTCTAAATCTTACTGGGTTTTGTTTTAAAAATTATTACTACAATGGTCCTATAGAATTTAGGAGGGCAACCAGAACCATTCAGCACATTTAGGATAATAGGGTTCTACTAACTCCAGTCACTTGTTAGTATCAATGCAAATTCTTGGTACAGATACGTAAATGAACTTAACAAAGAGGCATTAAAAAGAAATCAGGCATCTCTGAGTGTTCAAAGGACTTTTTAAAAGAAGTAATGTACTATGGAATCATGAATGTGGTAATGGAGTATTAATACCATTTGCAAAGGTTGTGGTACTTTTTTATTGAAGGTATTACCACTTTTCTAGTAGTGATTATGCGTATTTACTAACTGCAACTCAAATTTAATTCTGCCATTTTATTCTGTACACCTTTTGGTTTCTAGAACATCACTGGGCAAGCCAGTGGGCTCATTCCCACCTTGGCTATGTGACCATCCCACCATGATCCTTGGATTTGATACAAACAATGCCCAGACTCTGTTAAAAGCTTTCTAGGCATTTGTTTTAAATGGGCAGAAATAAATCTACTTCCCAAAATAAGATGTGAAAGAAAAATATTATCATTGGATATAGCGCACAGACTATGAAAAGCTTAAAAGTCCTTATCCTATTTGGTGTGCTACTGAACAACAAAAATTTGGCCCTCAGGCCTGGTGTGAAAACTGATTTGCTATTAAAGTTACAAATTGGCAGTTTATTGTGTTTAAGAACATTGTTCTAATTGGCACAGTACTTGCCACTCAATTTGCTGTACTAACTTGTGAGTTGCTGTGATACTGAAGGCCAGGCCACTAGTGTGTTAAATGCCATAAGGGTTACCCATGGTGGACAGGTTTTAGTAGAGCTCCCAGATTCAGACAGACTAGGAAGCATGACTGTCCATCCATTTCTTAAATAACAGGCCTTTGAAAATCCTATGAACACTAAAGGAAACACAGAACCAAACAGTGATGTCATGAATGGAACTCTTTATCTTCCCAGAGTCCTGCAAGGCCCCTGTACCAAGTATGGAGAAAATGAAACTCACTGGCCCCTTATTCAACACACCAGACAAGCATTGGTAAAGCATGAACATTTATATTTAATTTACATTTTGACAATTTGCTCATAAATAACAATGTAAACCAGCATGTAAACATAAGATAGTTTGTTGTTCTAGCAAAGTAAAAAGCCAGTAACTTTGGTCAGTTTTGAGTAGAAGGGAAAAAAAACACAAAAAACAAAACCACTACTGATTGTGGGCTCAACATGTAAAAGGCCTAAGAGGGAAAGTCAGACAAAAGAGAAGCAGGACATCTAAAGCCACCGTGCATATCTTTGTAAAAATTGGTAAATATAAGAAAGCACAAGAGGAAAGTATTTGCGATAATGTTAGGGTAGTGATGCTTTGGTTTACCTACATTTGAGAACTATGTTTGTCAATTACTAATACATAATTTGCTAGTCTTGCTGAATTTAAAGGAACAGATCAGCAAGGCCCTTGGGTTTTCTCAGATTACCCTGTATTTGTTGTATTCTGCAGGTTGACATTAATTGCCCTGAGCAAAACTTAAGAACATATAAAATGGATTGTTTCGTGATATGTCACTCAATATGTAGGAGGGAGAAATTAGAGTGGCAAACAGTAAATTAACAGGATTTTTATTTCTGTGACTCTGGGTGTGACCAAATAATCACAGCATGGCAAAGCAAAATGAACACTGATTTAGATTGTCCTTAATAAAGAAAATTGTTTCGCTTCTCTCTTTCTCCCTGGTTGTTATGGGATCTTCACCTTTTCATCAACATCTAGATCAAGGTCAAGAACAATACTGTGATTTCTGAGGTCATTAAGAAGTCTCAGAAAAGTGGTGTTTGGGGTGGTTTTTTGTTTGTTTGTGTTTTGTCCTTGGGAAAAATAGGTTCTTTTACATGATGTGGCTCACAACTGAAGTGGTTATAAATATATATATACACACACACACACATGGTATAGTGGTATAAATAGATTTATAAATATACATCATTCTTTGCTACACCTTGAATGCCAACATGTAATCTTTGGGTTTAGGAAAACAAAACATTCCATCTTTTTGGTGTACATTTGAGTTTCTTTTCTAGGGCAGCAAATTACTGGATAAGACACCATTTCTTGCACTACTGGACATATTCAATGAGGTAACTGTTGAACAACTTTGCAATGCTCTTTCATCTTCAATTAAATTAACCATAAATGTAAAAACACAAATACTGAGGACTGTTTTACAGAACAATATAAAATTGATGAACTGGGGATAGGAATGTTCATTACCCGCTTTTGTTTACCCTAAGACAACGAGAATACCCGTTTTTCTGTTTTTGTTTTTAAAGTGTGGCCTGAGCCTATCTACTTCAAATTCCTTCCTGGTAGAGCACCATGTTTGTGCAATTTTAACATAAAATAATCAACAACAAACACAACATCCAGACTCAAAACCCCAAATCTCATACATACAAAACCATCTGTGCTTTGGGAAAGTTTCTCAGTGGTTTTAAACATGGCATTTCGTCTTAATTCACATTTTCAGATAATACCTTGGGATGCAAAAGTCATGTGGGCACTCTGAATGGTTACATGACTTTGGGGTGAGGGGAGACCCTGCTCATTACAGAGAGAGGCAGGTTGGCAAAATCCTCCTGACACCTTTCTGGGTAAAAGTGTGCAGGGAAGAAAAACCAGAATGATCTCCAGAAGCATACAAGATTCCTTTACTTGCTTCTCCTACTCAAATTATCATTGGGTAATTCTGCACACATACCCCCAAGTTATAAAATGCCATTCAAACAATATGATCCTATGAATTAACACATCAACTTTAACTTCGGCAATACTAAAACCTCATTTCAGATATCATAGAGGGAAGATAACTGAGGGAAGTAATGGGTTTGTTTTCTTAAATCTTAGGTTCTTAAGCAGATGTGCAGAAATTATCTACAAAGAATGGCCACAAGACAAAAATATAACATTTATACTCAAATTACAAGGAATTTTTTCCAGTCATTGTAAACTTTTTTTAATTATTGCTTTCTGAACGATAAATTGTATAATAAATTATGAAGTATTACCATGGAAAAAATAATTATGGCTAGGTAATAGTCATACTTATGGAAAAGCTATGCAAACATATCCACACAAATAGTCAAAATACACAGGTTCAAATATATAGATGTGTGTAAATAAGTATATATAATAAGCATATTTATATATTTATATATAATAGTCTTTGCCTCATTTATGCCCTGAGATTTCAGTAACTTTGGAGTTCCTTCTTTAATTCCAGAGAGGTGACGTTTTCCCTCACGTTTGCTGTCAGGAGAGCTTTCCAAAACTGGAATTACGTATAAGCCATCTGCTACAGGCACCCTGACTTGCCAAGTCATAAGTTAAAAAACAAAATACTTTGTATTTTCTGAAAATCTTAAGGATCCATTGCTTCAACTGTTTCTTGTTTGACCTTTACAGGTACCAGAGGTAGTGGGTGACTGTGAGGCAACTTCATGAGGGCCGGGTCCGATGATGACTCATAAAAGTTACACCCTGAGGAGAGAAGTCCATTCTCCATGTTTCTTTGCAAAGAAACTTTGAGACCAGTGTCTTCCTTCTCTTTTCTGACCATGGCCAGAATTTCTTTCTCCACCATAGAGATTACATCAACGTTATCTTCCATGTCCTCAAGCCGGTCAGCATTGTCACTGATATCAAACTTCTCGATCTCTTCATTGATGCGAGTCAGGTCCTCCATGGGTAGCCCGGCGGCTGGTGTCACAGGGCAGTTTCCCTTCAGGTGGACCTTAAGACTGCAGAGGTGGATGTAGCTCTTGTGGCACTGGGCACACTTGTGGGGCCGCTCCCGGGTGTGTAGGCGCTTGTGGAGTTTCAGGTGCACAAACTGGGTGAACTTGGCAGGGCACACCTTGCACTGGTAAGGTTTCTCTCCTGAGTGGAGGCGCAAGTGGGTCTTGAGATTGCTGGTACTACTAAATCGTTTGTGGCAAACCTACAGTGTGGGGAAGAAGGCAAAGAAGGGAGACAGGAAGACCAGAAGATTAAAAGTTGCCAATGGGAGGGGCAAGCTTAAAAACAAACACCCAGCAACCTGGGCGGCGAGGAGCCTGTAGCACCTACAGTGTGGTATTAAGCAAACAGGGCGATGCAGACATAGTACACATGAGGTGGTGTTTATTTCCCCTACCATTTTCCACCCACTGGAAGCTGCCTGTGTCATCATTTCAGCTTGTCGGCAGGGACAGAGCACAGGGAGGGGTCCACAATGCCCTTAGCCCAGAGCAAAGCAGAATTCCCTGTGTTCTGAACTACGGGCTGTGTGACAGGAGAGAACAGCCGCAGAGACATGTTCTACAAAGGCCCATGGTTTCACCTAGAAGGTACTGCCCACCTGGCATTCGTGTGGCTTTTCTCCCGTGTGGACCAGGTAGTGTTTCTGCAGGTGGGCAAGCTGAGTGAAGCCCTTGTTGCAAGTCTGACACTTGAAAGGCCGTTCTCCACTGTGCACTCGGAGGTGGACCTGGGAAGAAGGGGCAGAAGTTAGCTCCACTGTCCAACCAGCTCAGAGACCTGACGTGTCCCCTCACTCAGGCAATCAGGACTCGGGCAACTTAGGAAAAGCACCAAGCAAGACAAAGTCAAAGTGCAAACAAAGTACTGGTATTTTCAGAATGCTTTGTTTTCATCTGAGCAAAAGTAGCAACAACAAAACTACTAAACTAGTTTTAACTTATGTGATTTTGACTCATGGACATCCCATTTAGCAGGGTCTCTAAACTGAGCTGTTAGTTCACATAATCTATACATTTTTTTATTCAGAGGAAACACAGGAGAGGGGCAGTAACTTGTCCAAAGCCATTCAGCTAGAATTGGCAAGAGTAGAACCTACATCCACGGGGTCTTATACTGCTGATAATGCAATTTATGACTTGTGGAAAGTGAGCTAGACACATCTGAGAGAACATATACATATACACAGAGACAGAAAAAGAGGGGGGGAGAGAGAGACACAAGTAAAGGAGCTGAGAGCCCTTGAGGCCTACCTTCAGATTTGAGAGCTGGCCAAAAGTCTTAGCACAAACATTGCATTCATACTTAATCTTGCCATTCTGCTTCTTCAGTGGGTAGGGAAGTGTCTTATAGCCAGTCATGCTTCTTTTGCTCTTAATGAGATTCATGGCTTCATCACTGCTGGGGGCTGCCATTGCTGCTGAGGTAGCTTTGGGTTGTACCACGTGCTCTGACGTGGCGGCTGTGCCCGCGGTGGGAGATCCACTTGTGGGGCTGCACACCTTGTCCTTCATGCTGGCGGCAGCCCCTGTGAGGGAAAAGGCACTGTGGGGCGTGGGGACAAGCACGTCTCTGGGATGTTCTGGCTGAAGCAACCTCCGGGCTCCTTCTGAGGGTAGTGAGCTTGGAAGAGAAGCAGGGTTGAGCATGGGATGAGGCACATTGCCACCACTCAGGAGGTTACTGTAGACAGGATACAGCCTCGGGAAGAAACCGAAGTTGTTGATGCCATTTATGTTATTCACAGCACTCAGGCTGTTACAATTCATGCCATATGGGGGTAAAAGGAACTTGGGGTAGTGAGCATTGTATGAGGGGATGAAAGCTGGTGGGAGGTGGGGAGGAGGTGCGTATCCCGGGTAAGAGCCCAAGCCCTCGGCGCCATAGGGTGTATTCAAGTAGGAGTAGGAGTCTCGATGATCTTGAGAACCAGGAGTCAGGGGTGACACGGTATTCCCAGGGCTACTGTGAGGACTGGTACTTTTCAGGCTTTGGTCTGGGCTGCTTCTTGCTGAGGGACTTGGAGTTGTAGAGGACGGAATAGGAGAGTGAGTAATGTAAGTTGGTCTCTCCATCCCATAGGCCAGCGTTGTTTTAAAAAAGTCTTCTGGTAGATGTGTGCGGATTGGGTACACCACCCGAGGATATAGGGGCATTTCAGGGCTCCCATTTTTCCTGAAATCATCCATGTCCTTTTCTGAAGTGAGGGGTGAAATGTTGGAACGGTATAAGTCCCTTCCTTTGGAGGGGTTGGAGTCCGATTTCAGGATCTCTTTCACACTGTATTCTCTCTTTGGGGCACTCTTTGGGCAAAGTTCACTTTTCTCAGTGGTCTGCTGCTTTGAGCTGTTCTGTGTTTGTGCTGAAACAAAGAAGAGAATAATTACTCAGAGGGACAGAGAGAACTGAAGTGAGACTGCCAGAACTACTCTCTCTGAAACCATGAGCCGCAGCTGGCCACACAAGGTCAACACCTGGCTCCCGTCATGCCTTCTGCTTCTCAAGTCTCCACGCCACCATTGGAACCTCTGCTCCCCTTTCTCCTCTGCATGGTGGTGCAATGGCAGCATCTATCCAATGAATCACACTGTCTCAACCATTTTTGTTTCCATCAGTGAAAATTTTGTGATAGAAAAGTGCTGCTCAAGCTTGAACAGACAGTTTCCATCAAAATGGGGTGGAAATAATACTGGGGTGGGGAGCAGGGGGTGTCAGAAGTTAATATAAAGTCATTCTGATGTTCACAGCTTACCTAAAGGAAATCAGCACGCACCGTGAACTAGATGTAGCACGCACCGTGAACTAGATGTGAAAGATTAACATTCATTTCAAGTACTAAGCAGTCATCAGTTTTCACCTTGATTCTTATTTAATATGAATTTGATAAAAAAGAAGAAAAAAACCCAAATCCTGTTCAAACTGCCTATGCCTGAGAGGCAGATGAGCAAGGTGGATGCCACCCCTTACCCTTCATTTGCTGACAACTAAGATTCTCTCCAAAGCTTGGTCTGGTATAACCAGGCTCCCAGCAAGGCTGTCCCCTGGAATCATAAGGCGTGACACAGTCACCCCTGCCAAACCACAACAGGCACTTCCCGAGCCAGTTCAATTACTTAGAGCACCAAAGAAAACAGAGGCAGCTGAGATGAAAGCATTTACTCCAAAAGAAGGTATATGATTACTTGGTAAATATACTATTTAGTAACAGCAGCAATGAGGAGGAACAGTTCCTGACTGCCCGTTCCCTGCCCCCACCCTAAACACACAGAGCAAAGGCGTATCTTTTGTGAATGAAGATGCCTTCAGGAAAACACCAGTAAGTGCTGGGAAAACCAAAAACTCCCTGCTCAGCATTCCCTGGAAATCAAAAGTAAAACACATGTTGCTGAGTTTGAGCTCTGGCTATTGGCAAGCAGTCAGTCAAATCAGAAAGCTGGTGTCTGTGGAGCCTAGAGGTAGCAGAATGCTTGGCATTAATCAAAGGTGGGTCCTCAACACAATGTGATGTTTTTATCAAGTGTCATTCATCCTCTTAACATGTCTTTGGCTTGGTTTAACTGAGAGGGAACTCACAGCTTGATATCTGATAGGTCTAGAAATTAACTATGTGGAACTCCAGATTCTGAGCTCTTCAAATCCATTCTCTGAGCTGACAGGCTTGAGGGATTCGATTCCAGTTTGAGAGCTCCTCAGAGAATGTTATCTCCTGCTAGCTGTTATCAGTTACTCCTCAGAGAGCCAGCAGCCCCAGAATAAACATGGGGAATGGCATTATCCAGGAAGATGCTGATTGGGGGCACTGATGGAAAGATTGCTAAGGGAGAGGGATTTCTGAGGCCGCTAAACCAAAATAAATATCACCTTATCAGGCCAATATCAGTCTTTCAGTGAGGCCCAGCAGGCAGGAAGTTCAAATTGTCACTTTTGTTTTTTAAAGCTAAAATGGTAAAGGAAGAGAGAGACAATGAAGCTGGAAAACTGATAGGCAAGGCATCTCACAGCCACAGGAAGGAATTTCATGAAGGCAAAACCCAAGTGACTTGGAGGTGCCCTACACACAAGCTCCCAATACAGGACAAGAGTTTCATGCATAACTTTCTGACAGTTTTAGTCAGCAAACTGTACTTTGTTAACTCCCCTCATTTTCTCCACTGGCCTCAACATTCCACTGGTTCGAACATTCAGCAAAATAAAGCATAAAAATCTAAGTGCATTTGTAGCACTGAGCCTCATATTCAGGAATGCAGTCTTACTAATCACATTAAGTTAAGACTATAGAAATAAAACAAAGTTAATGGTAAGACCAGTACACAGAGTATAAAATCCTGTTCTGGCACACAGTCTGCACACACAAGAAAGAAAAGTGTTTGCTATGTCTTATGCCTTCAGAAAGAAAGAGATCCACATTTTACTCGAAAACAACATCCAGAAGGGAATGTTACTTTCCCTGACATGTTGTACAGGTGACACTTTGGGAGTGTGTATGATATGGTATAAAGGTACATTTTTAAAAAATCAGCTCTCAAACGGCAGCTGAGTAATCAGTGGAGCTGGTGTCATTTCTAACTCAACCACTCAGCAGCAGCTTGAGTTAATATGAAAAAGAAAATCAAGATCTGTTTTTGTTCTTAAATCTTAAATGGCTGTAGGCGGATGGAGTCATTTCAAGAGTGAACTGCTTCTGAAGGCTCTCAATGGCTTAATTATGCCGACTCACATTTTCGATCTATAATAAGAACCCCCCAAGACTATAAGAAAGAACCTAGAAGTTCTGCAGTAGGCAAAACAAAGCCTGTTTCCAACTGAAACTGAGAAAGCAGATTAACATTTAGAAGTCTATAATTTGGTCAACTGTTTTCTAGATGGGTTAGATAGATAGATAGGAAAAAAATACCCTCAAAATTGGGAGGGGGAGGGGTTGAAATTCCTAGTTTTTAGCCTTCCCTCCCCCAATTTGTTTTATTTTTAAAAAATGTCATCCAGAATTTGTGATCTCTGGTACTTATTCCTCCTTGTCTCGGTTTACTTCAAACCCCTTTTACTCAAAGCTAATTGAACTGTCACTACCAGCTAACCCTTCACGGCAATGCTGGCTCAGAACTCCACTGTGCTTTAAGCATGGAAACCCAACATAACTCATGTGTAGACACAATCAACCTATTAGGCCTGATGAAATAGTGGAAATTTTCCTGATAGAGTCTCAATCATCGGTTGCCACACCTAAGACAACTGGTTTCACAATTGGCAGCAGGAGCTTAGTGTGAATGTGACTCGCTATTGTTAACTCTCTTTTTTACAACGAGTATTGGACGGGTAACACATAATATTCAGCCACCATTTTATGACTACCAAAGTTTCTATATCAAGGAAAGGGGATATTAGAGGGAACAAAGGTGTTATTTCACAATACATATAAAAGTTGTTTCGGAACTCAAATAATAGGCATTTGAAACTTAAAATACTGTGCAAAGCCTTTAATATATGGAGCATAAAAGCACAAGGCTTTTAATACATTATGTGATTGGCAGAAGGTGAAAGAAGTGACAAAGTTTTATCATGGTTGATGCACAGCCACTGTACCGGGTCACCATAAATGGGGTTGCTGTTTTGTTTTGAAATCAAAGACTTTCTCCAACCCTATAAGTTATTAAAGCTCAATGACTTTAAAGAGACCCTCCACAGGATGTAGCTTACTCTGTGAAGAACATTAGCACACCCAGCAAACACTGCGTTGATATGCCCTGATGAAAGAAGTACCATGAAATATGATGGTGTGCCTGCCTTTCAATACCAACTCTTAGCACTAGGCCACGCACGAACAGATTTTTAAATTTCTGAACGTTCTGAAGGTGTTCCTCATGAGGTATGGGACACATAGACTCTTGGGTATTGAGGAGAGAGGAAAATAAATAAGCACCACTTATATTTTTGTTCAGTACTTAATTGTACACATCATATTCATTTTGGAAGCAAATACTCCAAGATCTTTTCCTTAAAGCTCAGGAGTGTAAACTGTGTGCATGTATCTTCTTACAGGCCCACAAACACAAAACTTCACAGAAACAAATGGCGGGAAATTGAAAAGATGACAAGATGGAGAAGATACTGGGGCTTCTGTTTTTCAGAACACTGAAAATACACAACAGTCTTGAGATCATAAGGGAGAACAAGTAAGTCTGATGGAATGGATGAGCATCAAATAACAACAGAGTTGGATTACAACCAGAATAGGGAACTGGCTTGTTCACTGGTCATAACGTTTGAGTTAAAATTTCAACATATGTTAAAATTGTTTTTTATTCCAAGTGCCTTAAAGATAAAAAAGTGAACCTTCAAATAAAGTAACTGAGAAATGACACTAGTGAATGCAGGTACATGAGGATTTCTGTGATTTTTCTTTATAGCCATGGTAACAACAGAGTTCAGAACTTTACAGTAATTCCTCAATTACTCAGAAAACACTTGCAAATGACTGAAATGAAATATATCCATCTGTAGAGAGAGGTCATGACAGTAATTTTAACCAAATGAAAAAGTAAAAGCTAAGGAACTGAGAATGTGTTCAGATAAAATGATAAGAGGCTACTATAAGACCGATTAGGAGATCAGATAATTCGGTTTTTACCATAAGTAAGGAAGCAAAGATGCAAAATCTTTAAGGCTGTCATTTAGGATAATATCTGAAAAATTATGACGAGATTTTTTTCTGAGCATCCTTACAATGTTTCACCTCACGATACATAACTTAATAACCAGATACACATACATTTTCATCATATTTTGTTGCATTTAATGCATATTTTAAACACCAGCAAATTAGCACCAATAAGGGGCTATAATCTGCACATGCAGTATGTCCAAACTAATCCAAATTAGAACTGAATTTATCTTTTTTCCTGTAACTTTCTGTACTAAGCTCTCAAAAGCAGCTCTTACTTTCTTTTCTAATGATCAAGTTTCATAAGCAGGACTAGGAATTTAAAACAATTCTTCCTTCTCTTTCTACTCAATAGTTTAAGGCACCTACTGTGGCCTAGGAAATGAAGAAGCTGTATAATTAAACAACATATTATTAGCTCATATGGACAGAACTAACATTACTGGCATTTTTTCTTTTTTATTTTTTTTTTGTTTTGTTCTGTAATCCACTTACTGAGATTCATCATTGTCAGCTCTCCGGAATAAGGGTAGTGGAGTCTTTCTGCAAAGTCCCGACAATACCACACAAGAAGTTCCTGGTTGGCAGGGATGGGCTTAATGGTGTAGAAGTAGATGTTCATCCCGTTCTGACACGCAGCCAGGTTTTGCTCCCGGGCAGAACGCGCAGGATTCACATAGCGCATCCAGTTGCTTTTCTCCTCATTAAAGCCGTCGATGAAGTGGTGAAGTTCTCCCCTGGAATAGATCTGTCCAAAAGAGCAGACAGGCGTGTAAAAGAGAAAGCCAAGCCCAAAGCCAGGAGAAGCTTCCCCAGCATCCCTTAGAATAGACACAGCCAGAGCCCTGCTTCATTTCTGGTCTCTCACTGCCTACTGAGAACATAATCAGATCTGTTTGGCCACAGCAGTCTTGAGTCAGCACAAGTCAGCGCACTTACAGGTAAGGTACACTTGGTCAATTACCTTTTCCATTTCGGTTTTATCGTTGTGGGGGGGATTGTAGAATGAAACACAAACTTTCATTTAAGGTGCTGCCTCCGATGGATTAAACCACCAGGGAGTACTATTTTGCGACAGCGGTGAAGGGCAAATGGGCGATGATACTAACTACAGTTCCGATTATGCCGACTTTTAATGCTTTGAGTCACCTGGGTAAGACTAGAACTGACTACGTCAAACTGAGTCTTTCAGTTTTTCTATGGCCTCTGTACTTGCCGTTTCCTACACCCCCGCCCAAGGCTTAAACTATGCAAACATCCTCCACCCCCAACCCTCCAAGTCCTAAAGTAACACTTGTTCATATGAATACTTGGAACTTTGCCTTTTTGTGGAAACACTGGGTGGGGCAAAGGTGAACTTCACCTGCCATAACAAAGTGAACTCTGGGACAGAAGCCAGAATTTGACAGTCTACTGAGAAGTCACTTTTCCTCTCGATAAACATGTTCAGCCTTGCGCTTTTCTTTCAAGCCAAAGGATAGGATAGGGAACCCTCTCCTCTGGGTGGAGGCTGGCTAAAACACCACACACAGAGCCATAGGCTGTGCTTTGGGAGAAAAGAACAGGAAGAAAGTATGTTGTTCTTTAAAGGCATCGCACAATGAAGAATTCAGAATTTGCCCTAAAGTAATACTACTTCTGGTTAACAGATGTACAAGATATGGAGTGAAAAAGAAAGAGGAAAGAAGAGGAAAAATGATACACTCTTATGGAAACTACTTTGTACAGAAACTCCTTATCCTTCCACAAAGTTTCTTTCTCTCTGCGGTATTACCTTTTCTTTAGACTTAAGGAATTTTCTTATACAATCAATACCTCACCATCTGCAACTTTTAAAACTCTTGCAGTCTCCTAACAGTAGGACACTGCAACAGAAACTCTGTTCAAACAAGATGGCAAGTTTTCTATTTGATCCTATTGACACACTTGTCTATGTTTGTCTAGAAATTGTTACTTTATCTCACTCAAACATTATCAAAAATTAAAAAGGAACTCTGTCCCTTTAACACAGGCAGTAAACACCAGAATCACTTTCTTTTAAGAGTAACTTCCTGTAAAT
Organism: Elephantulus edwardii; assembly: GCF_000299155.1. Classification (NCBI taxonomy): domain Eukaryota; kingdom Metazoa; phylum Chordata; class Mammalia; order Macroscelidea; family Macroscelididae; genus Elephantulus; species Elephantulus edwardii. The sequence goes on from NW_006399763.1 coordinate 6,056,839, forward strand.
TGTGAAGGGGGAAATACATGTGGCTTCATCAAAGCAGCTTGTGAGAGCTTTTGCGGTGTGTTTTGTTAAGAGAAAATGGAACAAGGCTGGGTGAATTCTGCTATCAAGAGGGGTTTTCAAGTTTGTTTACTCTGATGTGCAAACTTCCAGGAACATGGGGTTCCATCGCTCTTGCACTCTCTGCTCCGGCGGAAGCTGCTTTCTAAAGCTATGGGTAGGCTACTTCCAGTCAGCCTTCCACAGATTACAATTTACTGTATCCTCATTTAAAAACAGAAATGTCGATGCCATGAAGTCACACATACACACACCCACAAGAAAATAAAATAATGCAAGCATAAAATGAACACTGTTCTCTATCACCTCACTACATTTCCATATATTATCAAGAAGATTAAAAACGTGCTGACTCACAGTACAGTTACAAGAAATAATGCCACTGGTTTCTCAACTTGAACATCCCTTCTCTCTCCTTTGACTGTGTAATTTGCATGAAACTTTTTCTTTTAGCCACAACAGATGTGAGTATTCCTGCCAGCAGAATCAAAGTGCTTTTAATAACGTGGGATGATATCTCCCACAATATCCCTTGCATATTAAATACTGATTCAAATGAACCTCCTAAGGAAAGCCTTTCAGTTACTATGAATCTCTAACGAACCAGGCAACTGTGACAAGGACAGCAGAGGTTCTCAGGAGTTTCTCATCTTTTTTCCCCCAAATGACCATGCATTAATGAGACTTATCATATTGATGTCTTTAGTTCAGACCTCCAACTCCAAGAACGTACCCACCTCTGTAGTCCACTTCTGAGGAGGACTGGCAATAAAGGCAAAAACACACCCACTGATATTTTTTTTTACCATTAAAAACCATGTAAATTTATTTTAAGCATGAGTAACTTTCAAACATTCAATTTTTTTAGTGACTATGTAACAGCTTTCTTTTGTTTGTCTGGAAAATAATAAATTTCAAAACACACCAAAGTTTCTGGGCCCAAAACTATACTTCTTAGTAGGAACAGCTTCTGAGTTCCTTAGAAACTGATTCCTCAACATGACTTTTAGAATATGTGACAAAAGACATATTAAAGGCAAAAAAATCTTGGCCAAGATAAGCATAATTGAATTCTTGCTCTCATGCAGTCATTTCTTTAAAGAATTTAAATAATGGTTCTCCATTAGCCATGTATGTACATTTTGTGCAACTATATATATAAAGGTTTTTTATTTTTAAATTTAATAAGTGTATCTTTGTTTTCTAAGTGCAGGAAATTTCCCAGAAAGATATGCTGGGGAAGAGGAAAACAGCAGGCCTTCTCTCTTCACTCCTAATCCAACTTTCTTTTTCTTTCTCAAGGATTTTATCTCATTAGTTCACTTCTGAGATCTTTTTTTAACTCTGATATTCCAAAGGAAATTGTATTGGCCAGATCTGTTAATTGGATGTTATAGAAAAACTTACCATCTCACGTGTTTGTAAGCATTGTCCTTATGCTATGAAGCAATTTACACGCCATCAAATCCCACAGTCTTCCAGCAAAGATTCATTTATAGACAACGAGTTCTGTCCTCCTTATTCCATTTCCTAAGCCCTATCCACTTATCATTCTTTCATGTCACTTATTTTCAAGACAATTCATTTATGATAACCCCTACAATTCAATTAAGTTAACTCAGCCAGATATCAAGAAGGGGTGAATTCTAAGGCTTGGTGACTCATTACTACTTCCTTGCAGAGAAATGCAAATGAACCTACCCTTGAAGCAAGCAGCAAACTGTTTCCTTTCATCACAAAGCTTTAATGAGTTGCAAAAATTAAGATTCACATAGTGTCCATAGCTTCATCATTAACCATGCATAGGCTATGTTTCCACAGCAACCCATCTGATCAGTTTCTTCACATTTGCTCAGAATTCCCTAAACACTTGACTTGTGGGTGAGCCTCCCTATTTTTCAGGACAGGCTGGGGGTGGGGGGTGGGGGAGGCTGACTTAGCCCTTCAAGCTCCATTTCCCCCTTTAATTCTTAGTAAGTCCAGAAAAATTTAATTTACTTACCCGCCAAAAATATTTTCTGTTTGCGTTCTTAGGAACTGTATCATTAGTGTAGATTTCACCTATTAGAGGTCCAAAACGGGTTCCCTTTGGTATGTATTCTTTACTCATCACTCCAATAACCTAAAGAAGGTAAAACATAGCAAGCTGTTACTTTGACAATAACATGCTAGCCAATCTTTATTTCAATGAACTGAACTGTTAAGTGGTACCACTATGAGTAGGAATCTACCTGTCAACTATTAACTTGGTGATGTGAAGGTTTGTTGGTTTTGTTGTGCTTTTTAAAAAAAATTATTTTTATTTCTGTATTTTTTTGAGTGTGCGAGCATGTACCATCGAATGAGATCTGACTGGTACAGGAGGAGAGTGCCTCTCCTTTTCCAGCGGAGCATCTGGTGGATTTGAACCTAGGGTTTTTTTTTTTAAACACAATTACCAAGTTTAAAATTTTGAAACAGACTATCAAAATAGTTAATGGTAACATGCTTCACCTTAAAGGAAGATCTCTTTTAAACTTCCAGATGCCAAATAAATATTCATCCAAGCATTAAAAAGGTCCATAATTATTCTACAGTAACTAATGTGCCTTTCTTTTCTTTTCTTTTTACTTTAGAAGAAGGGCGCAGATAATCATTCTGTTGTAGAACGCAGGCTGAACTAAATGCTCAAGACTTGAGCAATTCCATTTTCCCAGTTTCCCAGTTCTCTTTCTCCCTCAAACCATAAACACTTGGTACTTGAGGGAAATAAAATAGTTTTAACCTCAGAAACCAAAATAATGCTCTTTGGTTTCCCCACAAAAGGCCTAAAGAACCAGAAACCAAACATTTTTTTTTCATTCCATATGAGGTGTTGGTTTTTTTCATAACTTATAAAGTCAGCGTAATAGAAAAAAAATATTCCAAGTAACTTTATTTATCCTTAGTATCTTCTAGTCAACAGTAGTCAGAAGTCTTCCTCTGAAATAGAATTTATGCTGAAGAGTGTTAGAGGTTCCAAGAGTTGTGGGTTCTGAGATCTGAGAAAATGACCTTCGCAGACTGTATGTATCACACACTTTGACTTTGCAGTCTTGCTAAAGAAATATGCTAACTATATCAATCTTTCTTGATCGTAAATTTCTTTTTTTCTTTTGGAGGTAAGGTGGTTAAAAATCATCAACCACATATCAGGAAGTCATCACTATTCAAAGGAACTCCTGTATGAGCAGTTCTTCATAAAATGTCACAGCTTTATCTTTTTCTTTATTCATTCACTTTTCCATTTTTATTTTCTTCTCATGAAGGTAGCCTATCAATGATTTACTGACTAGCTCACTGAGATGAACTGGTAGTTGAAAGGATATGATAAATTTTTTTTTTTCAGCTTTTTATTATTCCTGGTGACTTCTGTGTATTTTTGTTTCCTCCTGAGATGGCAAACTCAGGTAGCTGTATCAATATCTTTTCACAAATTACTAATAATGAAATGTTAAGATTCTGGTTATTATTATATATGTGGATAGCTCATCAAGAATTTAAATCTCAGTCTAAATTGTTATGAGATAAATACACCTATTGACTGTTTAGACTTTGTCATGTAAATTTCTTATCAACTTAAAAAAAAATACAACCGGGTACTCAATATACAAGTCAATGAAGCATAGCCAAATTGGAAAGAGAAAAAGAAAATTTCCTACACTTAACATAAGCTGAAACAAAGTTCGTGGGCTAAAGTGTTATTTTTGTCCTTTATAAATTTCTGGCAGAAAGTTGAAAAAAGCAGATGTTCATTTCATTCTTCTTTGCCTTCATTTACATCTATCTGCCCTTTCAATAACAGTTCATCATTACTGGTGTAGGGTAGCAGTACAAATATTAGGAAAAGGAACTTTTCAGAGCAATCTTAAGATAATAAATATATATGTATGTGTGTGTATATGTGTATATATATAGATATCTATATATAAATATATATAGATGTATATATAGATATCTATAGATATATCTTAAGCAGACTAAGCTCAAAGGCTCAGTGTTTAGATCTATAGATTATTATTTCAATAGTTCATGGAATTGACATCTTTGACACGCAAATCACTTGCCATTTATATTTGAATGATTGTCTCTAATATTAAAATGACAAACAGGAAGAACAAATAATGCCATTTGTTGGTCAGCCAATAATTAGCAGTTGATATTTTCAACATATCCACTTTAAAGCATTAATTTTAAGAAAGGCACTCAACTGGTTCATCAACTTTGCTTTAAATTATAGTCTCCTGCAGACAGTGTCTTGGGAGCCAGAGCCTGATTACCAACAAGTAGCATTACATTGAGGTCAAGGGTTTTCTTCCAAACTGTTTGCCTTTTTAAAAACACAAACAAATAAAGCAAAATCAAACCAGAACAAGCGTCTTAGTTTTCAGGTATCAATTGTATACTTAGAGAGTAACAACAAAACACTTTCTAGTGGCCCAAAAGAAGACAAATATAATGTAGAGAGGGCATAGCTACCCTAAACATTTGATCACAACTATGAGCAAGTCAGGGGGGAGGAGAAAGCTATACTTGAAGTAGTTCTTGTCACTTTAACCTTACAAATCCAACACAGCAGGAAAGATGAGTACAAGGGAGAGGGAAAGTAAAAAGGAACTTGTATGGTAGAAAGGTTTGTGAAAATCCCAGAATTCCAAACAAATAAAAGAACCTGTTAGATTCTCTTTTGGAGTGGAACAGAAGCCAAATCATGGGATTTTAAAGGTGGATGGAATTGTATGCTTTATGATGCTATCTAAATCTATTCCCAGACTAGCCCTTTTAATAACACAATGAAATCCTTCTTCTCAAATCAAATCAAAGTTTGCGATATTATTCAAAGAAGACTGTAATAAAAGCTGTAATCTTGAGATTTTTGGTGTCTGTCACAGGTTAAATTTAGGAGAAATTGGAGGAGAACCCAGGTTGTTTTCTAATGGGAAGAGAAAGGCCCTGGAAAGATTCTTAAGGGTTTGTTTCTGTCTTGGCCAATGCTATCTGTGTGAGCCACTTTACAACACTCCAGAGATAAGAGAATCATTGGAGCAAGCTAATGTTACAAAGGATCCTGGGGTGTGTCTTACATTCACGATGCTAAAAAAGACTAATTATGAATGTGTTCACCTAACTCAGGAAGGAAACTTCACTGGAACTGACCAGGGTCCTAAAGAATTACTGCTGGGGACAAGCTGCTGTGTGCTTTCTATAAACCTATCCGTGTGAAGACACTGAGCTTCAGCACTTCCTTGCTTCACCTGACCCACAGGAGCCCTTCCCCACCATGCTTTATGAGCACAGTCGACCCCTTTGCCACGTGGGCAGATCTGTCTCTGTCAGTTACCCCTGTCCCAGAGACACTGAGACATCCGCTGATGAAAAGAAACAGGGCTCCTTGAGCTCATTTTCCTTTTTTACAAAGCAAAGCTGATTTTACAGCTTAGGGTGAGCTGAGGAGCATGTAGAAGGAAAATCTCTTATCAAGGAGTTTTTTGGTACAATGAAAATTCTTCTTTTAGAAGCATGCAAACAAAAAAACACGTGGCAGTGGGTTTTAAGCACAAACATTATTTAGGCCTAATGTGGTATGAACATCCTCACCCCGAACTGCATTAAGATAATTTTAATTACTAGCTATCTCTCCCCCTCCCCTAACCTCACCCTGTAAAAGTGACTCATTCAATTAAAATTCTATTTTGAATATAAGGATATTTGCATTGAGATGACTAGAACTCTGTAGTGGACTGAGGCCTTCAGCCTGCAATTCATCCTATATTTTGTGTGTGTGTGTGTGTGTGTGTGTGAGTGTACCGTCAAATCAGATCTGACTGGTACAGGAGGAGATTGTCCCTCCTTCCCCGGCAGAACATCTGGTAGATTTGAACCCCTATATTTTTTTTAAAAGGGGTGGAGTGGACAGAGTTGTGTTTTGGAAGGTTTCCTCCTTAATTATCTTTATATTAAAGGACATTTAGTAATGCTGTCGTACATCAAATAAAAAGCAGTATGAAGAAGAGAGAATTGTATGTTATGGCTAGGTAGATGGCTTGAGTTAATGATGGACCGCAATCAAAATGGTCATTGAGTGAGTCCCCATGATCAGTCTGATGTTTATCACCACCCCACTTTGGGAGGCCTGATTAAGAGCCCCAGTACCTCTTAAATACAAGTGACCTTAACTGAAGCAGAAAATGACACATACTCCTGCTTCTAAAATATAAATGTCTAAATTGATCTTGTCAAGTGTTCATAGATTATTTCAGGAGGAAAAGGGGGAAAACCCCATAAGAGAATAATAACCCATCAGTTTTTATAAGTTTTGAATAGCATGTCTATCTTTGGTTTGGGTTCTGGAAATAGGAAGTAAGAACAGCCTCATTAGAGGCACAAAACGATTCTAAACCAAATCTAAAAATGAGGGTAATGAGCAGAAGTACAGTTTGTGCGCTTTGTTTTTAACCCACCCCCAAAAAAGGTGCTGACACATAGCACAAATTCATAATGAAAAATGGTTTTGTTTTTTTAAAAATCCCCAGTATGTCAGCAGAACAGTGCATAGTATAATATCTCCTGCTATTTAAGGGAGAACCAAGATAAATCAGTCAAATAAAAACTACATGTAAAAAAGTTTTTTTCCTATTTCCACGGCTCATAGGGCCCAAAGGACTAACTGAATAATGATAATGTAAACAATTCATCAACCCTAAAAAGTTTCTGTTCTGAAGCTGGTTTGCAGTTATTCAACCACACCATCTCTTTCAACTACTAAAAGGAGCTGTCCTTTCCTCAAGTTTGAAAAGGAAGGAGAAACAGAAAAACAAGTACGAATTCTAGAGAGAAAAAAAGCTTAAATCAGTATTACATTGAAGTTTGTTTCCTGGCTGCTTTTATGTTTAGGGCCTGGAAATACACTATGTTAGTTAAATGACTGGGTTAAGGAAATCAGGGAGAACCCTAAATGTCTAGGTTAGTTCTGAAGGATCTTTCTTTAGTAAAATAAACAATGTATGCTTCCTGGTTGCTTAACATATTGGAATAGAGTTAAATTAACAGTTCACAGAAAAATACAGGCAAGCTTAATAAAAGATCAATCTGAAATATGTTAAGATGATAAATAAAACCACAGTGACACCAAGAGGGGCCAGTGTGGCATCATCAAAAAGCACTGGCTGAGGAAGCTACAAGACTTTCTCCAAGCCCCAGCTGTGGCTATTACTATATGCCTTGAATTAAATGATCCAGGAACTTTTCTTGACTTATCTATAATTCTAAGTAGAATTTTAGGGGAAAAAAAATCAAACACAAAAAAACCCCCACAACCCTCCAACATGAACTGAGGATATAGGAATTAGAGAATTAAAAGGCAAAGGACCCACAGAATGCAGATCTTTTGTTTCAGTCTCAATGGCTGGGAAAGGGTAGTACAGTACAAATTAACCTGGGGATAGACCAATGTTTGGTCAAATTTGATATAGGTTAAAAACAAACAAAGAAACAAAAAACCCAACTGCTCCACCTTTTAAAGTTACAGCCAAACCTTAAATACTAAAAAAAAAAACAAAAAAAAAATCCAATGCTTATTCCAGAGAACACATAGTACAAGTTTTCCTACTGAGAAGAGCCTAACTTTCAATAAGGTATAAAATCAAGGCTGACCTCTGGGGTTAACTTTTTGGTAATGTTAATGTACAACTACAATTTAAATTTTTGTTCTTTATAAAATCTGCCTCCACTCTCCTAGCAGGGAAAGAAGGAAAAAAAAAGTTGAGCTTTAATGAAACTCAAAGCAGAGTGGCTCTATTTAATTTTAGACAGCTGTGTCTCCCCCTCACCAAAAACACTGAACTCAGACACAAACAGGAAAGAGACAAAGCTTTTCCTAAACAGGCTACTTCAAATGCCGTTCCTTAAGGAAGCGGGCAAGTGGCTTGACATGGCTGTAATAAATAGTCCCAGTAGCAAACTCTGGGTTTCTACAGCAAAGGGTCCCTTTCCACTACTTTCAGCAGGCAGTAATATAAGTGACAGTGCTCTGCAGTGGTGCTGGGAAGTTAGCATTGGGTTTCTTGGTTCAAACTGGAGAGATCAACTCCAGCAGCTGAATTCTCAAAACAAGAGGTGGTTCTACAAGCTACTTCACAGCTAAACATCACGCCTAGCCATAATCGTTATGTAAAAGAGTAAACACAAATCAGTTGCTCATTCCAAGTTCTGGGTTTTCAGTCTCTTTGAAACAACAAAGAGTGTACCCACTTCAGAGGCCAGTAAGGAATTGGTTTGCCAGCCCAGCCTCCAAGCCATCCTGAGAGAGGACACTTTTACACGAACCTCTTCTTGGTTTATACCATTGCTCCAGTTCATAAACACGTCAAGGTTTTGAGAATAATTTTAGAAACCCAGCTAATAAAGCTTGCTCGTTAAAAGAATAAAGTCATCTAATGACCATAGGGAGACAAAAGAAATACTAAAATTTCCTTTTCTAAGAAAAAGTTTTCTCGCTTCCAAAACTACTATACAAGAGAGGTCCATGGGCCAGTGGGTTTGATGCAGCTAGCTACTTTCTCTGAGCTCACTGATGACTCGCCCACCCCAGGCTGCAAACCGATGTGTCAACTTGCCAAAAGATTTAACTGTTTACTAATTAGGATGGGAAGAGTTGGAGGCTGTCGGGAACAAGAAATCGACTGAGGGAAAGAGAAAGCAATAAAAGGAGTAAACCAAATGATCAGAAGTAAAATTGCTGATGATATATATGGATTCTTTGCTGACAGTAAGAGATTCTATGGTAAGTAGAGAAACTGTCAGGTGCCAATCTTCTTAGGCCAAAAATCAGAGGCTTACCTCTTTGTTGTTGATGGCATGTTTGAAAAGCAGGTTCCTTGGCAAGGATGCCTCTGCCTGAAGTGAAGTCCCTGAGTCGGTGCCAGCATCCCAGGGGTGGTCGTTCACAATATAAGTACATTTCTCTTCAAACTCGGCCTCTGTCCACAGAGTCATATCTGCATCCTCCATGTCCATTTTCATGGTCCCCTCAGTCCCCTCTACCAGCCCTTGAATCCTCACAGCGTTGGAGCTACACTTCGGGGCAGCCTGAAAGAGAAGGGAAAGGCCCTTAATCCCCATTGTCCTGCTGTTTCTGTGGCTCCCTCGGAGAGGCTATGACTAATAACAGTAGTCTGAAGACTTTAAAAGCAGATGCAGAACGCCTGGTACAGTTGAGTAAGAGCCAAAATGCCGTATAAACTAGATTGCCTTGAAGAGGCAAGGTTTTTAAATGCTACACTTAGCTTAAAAAAATCTGGCAACCTCATTGGGAGATAAAGGAGGGGTTTAAAAAATAAACAACAAACCCCTTCAAAGAATCCCTGGCTTTACCTCTCACGGCAGAAAAATGTTGTGGGCACTCAGTCCTATGTCCAAGAACGCCTGGGGTCATGGCCGCCAGCCCCTCAGCGCTGTGGAAAAGCTGCCTCAGAAAAGTGTCACAAACAAGGAGAGGAAGAGGAAGGAGCTCTGTCTGCCTCTGAATGAAGCTAAAAATGGAAAGCGCGTGTGGTGTAGGAGCGGAACCCAGCCTGCCTTTTCCAAATGGGGAAGACTGAACTTTCCCACCAGCTCCCAACGCAAAACAACTTTCAAAACAACCTGCCCCCCCCGCCCCCCCTCTACTGCGCACTCTTTCATCTGCTCGCATGGGAGACTGGCGAGAACTGCATCCTGCCAGCATCACCGGGCTGCAGCCTTTCAGAAATCGCTTGGACCAGAGAACAGGAGGAGGAGAAATGGGTGAAGGGGGAAAACAGACCGCGGTTTCTTTTGACTTGTGGCCATCTCACGCCAAATTGGAAAAAAAGCGAAAACAAAACATAAAACTGTTCAAAAGAATTCCCTCGAGAGAATTCCTTGAGAAGCCCACAGCTACAAATAGCACTTTCCATTTACATTTAAATCTGAAAGTGGACGAATTCCCAGAAGTCACTGAAGGGCTACAGTTTACAGTAACGTTTGAGCAAATCTAGCTGAGGGCAAGCTCACTTCCACTCGTGAACTGGTAAGGAATTGGTCCACACAGCTCCTCCCTTACACCCAGGAAAAGGCCTTTTCAGGGGGGAAAACGGGAAACAATTTCGTTTCCCATTCCCGTACAGAGCTGAGAATGCATAGCAATATGGGCATCCTTTCCAGGTGAGCGCGCGTACTGGTCACAACGTAAACATGACACAGTGTAAGTTCTTCAAGGTGCCTCCTTTAGTCTTCCACGTCGTCCCTAAAAAGGATGTGCTTTTCAAAAAGACAGCTTATGCAAAGCTGTTACCTTTGAGTTAAACAGACTTGCTCGTTTTTATTCAGTCCCAGTATGTATGCTCAAGATCGTAATTCTTTTTTAAAATGACCAAAACATGCCCCAAAAGTAAAGTTTTAAACTTATACCAACCCACAATATCTACTTCCTTTGATGAGATTGGGTAGGAATTGAAATTTCAATGAAATTACAATCTGCCCAGAACTGAAAGGGTTAATGATTCATAAGGGGGAAAAAAGTCTTAGAAATGTTGGATAGCACTAAGTGTACTAGAGCCGAAGCATTTCTTGTTTCCGCTGCCACCAGGTTAGCAGAGAGAAAGGGAGGGAGAAAAGTTTTCAGATCCACTTCATTATAGAAATAAAATCAAGTGCCTTACCAAGGTCGTACCCACAAGTTTTCCCAAGCACAAATCCAACATCGGAGATAAATCCGGCGCATCGCTACACAGTCAACATCGCTTCCCGCCTCCGCTGGCCGGGCTGAGCAGGGCTGGCGCGCGCGCCCACGGTGCCTCCTTCGCTCGGCCGCCGGGGCGCAGACTCGAGTCTCCGCGGACAGGTGCTGCGCGCTGCTCTTGCCTATCCGCAACACTGGAGGGCCGAGTGTCACAGCAGCACTTTCAGCCAGTGTTAACCAGATCGGCGGTTCCTTCCCCTCCCTGCTTTAGATTAGCCACTCAGCAGCCTGAAGTGGGGGCGTGGCCGCACCTGGGCCGAGCCGCGTGAGCCTAGCCAACCGAGCCCAGGGCTTTCCCCCCAGATTGCGAGCCGCCGAGCTTCCTCTCTTTATTAATGTGGATTTCAACATTTTCCTGGAATCTTCCTACTTCCCTTTGAAGACACTTGGGCTCAACGTTTACTCGGGCTGTCCTGTGTTCTAAATACCCCAAACTGCCCTCTTCTTCCTGCTGACGTTTAATAAGGGGAGCACATTCTTTAAATTAGGAGAGAAAAAACCCCCACACAATCAAACTTACTTAAGCGTTTTTCTAATCCCTCAATTCACATTTCCAGTGATAGATGATACAAAATCTTACTTGGGAAGAGTAAATGAACAATATATCTCTGCGTCCAATTTAATACAATGTAGTTGTCTAGAACTCAGGCTCTTGCCAATGAAAGATGTGTGTGTCCCTCAAAATGGGTAAAAGTCCATTTCTCCTACTGGTTGAATTCACTCGAATTTGCTGAAATGAACTTCCTTCATTGAAATATATTGTAAACAGGGAAAAAGGAAAACTCTATAATCTTACAGATTAAAATAACTTTGCTTTTCCTCTCCCGATCCATAGTCAAAACATCAGAGGCGTGAGGAAGTAAACTATGGGGCATTAATTGTTTCACAGTTAAAAGAGAATATTGAACTGATCACTGCAAGTGGAAGGCTGGCCGAGGCAGTAATTATTGGGTTCTGAGCCCTGTCAGGCTTTTCCTCCAGCCCCAGTCAGTCCTCTGATGAAGGAAGGACATCCTGTGATGATGGCATACAATGTCCTGTTTGTTTATTATTAAGAGCGTGGACCTTGCATTCCTGCTTCTCATTACAAAACAAACCAGATGCTTTACTTCCTTCAATGGTCTTGTGCCTTCAGCAAGGAATCCTCTAATTCAGAGAAACAATGATGCAAAGGGGCCATTTATAGCCATCACCCCATTACAAGTACGATCACTGAAAACACAAGTCTCCAACTTTTCCTGCTTGCCTCATACATGCAGTTGTTTTGAAAATCATCTTTCCTGCCACCTCAGGCTGCAAGGTCTCTCTATAACATTTTAAATACATATGTGCATACACACCTACCTAAAGGCACACCCGCCCACACACACACACACACACACCCAGTCCCAACCTAATGATACCAACTTAGTCATACAATGAAGTGGATATTTGAGTATTTGTTTACAGGAAGAAACAAAGCAAAGCAAAACAAAAACCAAACTCACAATCATAAAAATAAGTCTGTTTATTTTTTAATCTTCTCTGTCCTTTTTTAAAAAACTTTTCTGGAAATTTTAACATTTTTGGCCGGCAGAGGGGGGGCATGGGGAAGGGGCAGTAAGGAGACAAAAGATTATTTCCAAGAAATGATATCTGGGTCGAGTCTTTCTATAATCTCTCTAGTACCAAACAGTTCAGTTCCCACTAGGCGACATAAATCCACACATCCGGCTTGCTGCCTGGTCCACCTGCTATTGTACATAATACCAGAGGGGACGCTAGCATCAAAAGGAAGCGGGACTTTCAGATGGCGCATACGCTGAAGTAGGAAAAAAGTGTTCTCAGAGAGCTCCAAGATGATAATTAAACAAGAGAAATCCAGCCTTCTAGAGAGGGTTTATTAACGGATGCTGAGTCAGCTCCACAATGGACACGAAAACAATGTAGTCATACTGAAGGCCGGCCTGCTGTTCAAACAGTCTCGCCTACAGATGTTAAGAGAGTATTTCACTTCCCTTTTCTAATCAAAATCTGTTCTGGGACCACATATACCATGCAAGTGCTGGTGAGTCAGTTATGATGGTGTAAGGGAACATTGGCAGCAAAAAGTTGGATATTTGAGGTGGGAAGAGAGCTATTTAAAGCCAAATATTTACTTCAATGACTGTAAGATGCCAGTGAATCAACTCACTGTTAATTAATATCAGGCTGCACTCACCTTCAGAGGTGGTGAAATGGGCTTGAGTGTCGGGAGGACACAAACTTCAAACACCAGTGTGAGGCTTAGCCAGGCAACCCTAAAATTAGTTCCAGGTGTCCCCGTGGAGCTAAACAAGGCCACGAGTGGGACTTCAAGGAAAGCATATTTTGAGACACCAAGTAGTTGAATATAAAATCCTTTGAATGTTTTCTTCTCAAAAGAAGATAAAAATAAACACACACAAACCTTCAAAACCAAACTGATCTTTGATTATAATCAAAGAGGTCAAGGATAGATAATATTATAATTTTAAAAAGAAAGAAAGATGCATGCCTCCTAATAAGAAAAAACATTCCTATTATAATAAGTGGAGTCCCTGGGTAGCACAAATGTTAAGTGTTTGATTATTAAGTAAAAAGTAGACAATCTGAATCCATTCAGAGCCCCCTCAGAAGAAAGGCCTATCTACTTTAAACATGTAATGGTTTTGAAAATTTTAGTGAGCACAGTTCTACTTTGTAATAATACATGGGTCACTAAGAGGTGGAATCCATTTGATGGCAATTGGTTTGTTATAATGCTTAGCTACTATTTCAATTAAAATACAATTAAGATGGGGGGTGGTTGGCCTGCTGAACTTTATCCTCTCTAGAAGGCCGCAACACCACATATTTAGAACACTGACTGAAGTGAGGAAACTGCCATTTGTACAGCTGTGAAGAGAGAGCTACAGTTGTCTGGGATCTTAAATCTCAAAATGTTGATTTCTAAATTATAACTTGGCCATTGTTAGTCACTATATTAGAACACACACTTACACAAACCTTACCCTCAGTGTTAATCTGAATTTCTCAGGAACTTTTTTTTTTACTTAACAAAGAACGTATTTATTAACAATATGTAGTTACTTAAAATGGAATGTTCAAAATAATACACTTTAACATAGCCAATGTTAAGAATATTTAAAAAAAATAATATTGTCATGTTCTTATATTCATGGTCTCCAAAGATTCGATCATGCAAAAAAAATATGGAATGCTTTCACGAATTCGTGTGTTATCCTTATGCAGTGGCCATCTTCTCTGTATCGTTCCAATTTTAGTATATGTGCTGCCGAAGCAAGCACTCAGGAACAACTTTTAAGTGTTTTATTAAGTATTCATCATTTTGAGCAAATATTTCATAGAAGAATTCTGATCAAGTAGAGGAAATGAAAAACAGAATGAAACATTTTCATGGTCTCCAGATTTTCTGGTGCCATGGAGAGGTGACCTTTGAGTTGTGGTGCTGGAGAAGAGTGTTGAATATCCCATGGATTATCAAAAGATAAAACCAGATATATCTTGGAAAGAATGCACCCAGAGTGCTCCTTAGAGGTAAGGACGGCAAATTTCATCTCACATACCTTGTGTATGTAGTTAGGAAGGTCCAGTCCTTGGAAAATGACATCATGCTTGGAAAAGTTGAGGTTCAATGAGAGGAAGACTCTCAGTAAGATGAATTGACACAGGACTGTAACGATGAATTCAGGTATGTGAAAGTTGATGAATGGGGATGGCACAGAATAGGACAGGGCTCAGATCTGTTGTTCATAGGGTTGCTATGAGTTATTTTGGATTCAATGACACACAACATAGGGAAGTAGATCGCTCTGAAATAATTTTTAAACCATAAAACAAAATATAGCCCCTGCAGTCATCTTAAAATTAATAGTTTAGCATAACTGTATGGGTTTTTTGAGTGATATGCTCTTTTAAGATCTATATGTGACCAAATTGTCAACAAATCAAAAGACAAGATAGGAGCCTTAAAGTGTGTTGCTGTTGTTATGTGCTATTGAGTCCTCTATGATTCAGTCACCTTATAAAAAATAGCTCTGTATCCTGTCCTATCTTGAACCAAGATTCTATCTCTGACATACCTGCCCCCACTGCCACAGTCACAGTGTCAATCCATCTCATCTAGGTTCTCCCTCTCCTACACTGTCTCTCCACCCTTCGATGCATGACGTCCTTCTCCAAGGACTGATTCCTTCTGCAAACATGCCCAAAGTTTGCCAAATGGAGCTTCACAATCCTTGCTTCCAAGGAGCAACCTGGTTTCACCCTTCCCAGGGCTGACCCATTTGTAGAGAGTTCATATTAATGAGAGAGAAACACTCAGAAAAGGAGGCTAAGAATGACTCTACAACAACAACAAAAATGTAATCAATGCCACGGAAATGCATGAGTAGGAATTATTTAGTCAGCATATGTTTTGCTGTATATATTCTCAATATTAATAACAAACTATACAAAATTTAGGGAGGAATAACCTTAAAGGAATACTCCTCAGGAACGTCGGACATTAGGAACATTTTTTATCAGAATGATCTCACCTCAGTTCAAGACAATAATTAGTACTGGCATACATTTGTGACAAATCAGAATGGTAATGTTGATTGGATGATGAGCACTAATCTCCTATAGCCCAATTTAAAAGTAAAGTGGGCAGAAGCGTTTGTAATGGTAGAAAACCATGAAGGATCAAAAGTTCTCTGGTATCTCGTCTATTCTCTCTGATGCTATCATCAAACAACTGACAGGCTCCTGTTACTTCGTGTCAGCTATTAGGCTAGCTTTGACCTGCCAGTCCTCAGCTAGGTTAGGAACTGCAATGTCGGAGGCCAGATGACTGACAGGAGAGAAAACTATTCGTTGTACAGGGAAGAGAAACTGAGTACAAAACCTGAAATCTGGAGACTCGACTCAATTTTCCCCCTAAGGATAGTAAAAGAATGGGATGAAATGGGCCCAAGATGAGGCGTAGTCTCATTTTTTAATTCAACTCCTGCTATACCCAAACAAGGTCAATGACAGACTAACCACATCAAGAGAACACCCCCCACCCTCTTCTCCCCACTCCCTACCCATTTACCCACCCTCACCCCCCACACCCACTTCCCACTTCCTGTAAGTTAGGCATCTTCATGCTGGTAAACATTTGGGGACCAACTGCAAGCCTGAGCTCTAAAGAGGGGCACCGCACTGCGCCTTTGAAGCCCTCCCACATGTCTCAAAGGCAGGCTGAAAACTATAGGGCCACTTGGTTTTTAAACTTTAACAGCCTTTTCAACTCAAACCACTGGACTTAGCTTTCCAGCTGCTTTCTTCTTTTAAGCTGGACAAGAAGAACAAGTATGTGTGTGTGAGTGAGGCAGAATGTATGTATGACACATGCTATGTTACAATGCGAAGTGTGTCACTGGTGTGATATGTGTATGATATATTTCAATGATGTGTTAAATAGCTTGAGGTTTTATGTTAAATAGTTTTAAAACTAAACAAGCCCTCCTTCTCATGACACAGGTCACCTCCCTAGCACTTTCAGCAAATCCATCTCAGGCCTAAACCCTCAGATGGTGATCCTAGTGTGCCATGGATATTAAGAAATTAGGTCAGAGTTTTGACTTCCTAAATAGGGAAAACAAAAACAAAGCAAACCGAAGAACCCAAACAGAGTTCCCTCGGCCCTCTTAGAAATGAAGATATGTCCAGTTTCATGTCCAGGGCTTTATAAAATGCACACGCTGTCTGAGGTGTTTAAAGAGAACCACATAAAAGACTTTTTAGTGTATCCTTGTGTCAGTCAATTGTGTTTTTAGCTAATCACTTGTATCTTCTATTTTTACATCCATCAATTTAGTAATATCGGTAATGATAATAACCATTTGCTTGTGATTTGTGTCAAAGTTAAGGGGGGATCCAATGTTTGGTTTTTTCCCCC
This sequence comes from Elephantulus edwardii, assembly GCF_000299155.1. Lineage (NCBI taxonomy): Eukaryota > Metazoa > Chordata > Mammalia > Macroscelidea > Macroscelididae > Elephantulus > Elephantulus edwardii. The sequence continues at coordinate 6,073,620 of NW_006399763.1, forward strand.
CTAACTATGTTCTTATTAGATAAGTATTCAGCTAGATGAGGAATTTCTGAAAAGGCTGTAGGGAAGAAAGGTAATTTCTGAGCCAAGAAGACATTTCTTAATCTTGCATTTATTTGGTGGGAAAGAGGAATAACCTAGACTATTTCAGAGAAGGCAAAACCTGACTAAAAGAAGGAAGAAAGAAACAGGAAAGGTGTGCATGCTGAAACTCAGCTTTCTCTTGCCTCTTCTCTTAGTTTTGGGAAGAGGAAGAGTACACATGGGAATGCAAAGCTGTGGCCACATATCTGCTTCTTTCACCTTTCAGTGAAGGGGAAGGGGGAATTCACGGAAAGAGAAGATGAAAAGTGTGTGGGGAAGATGTAAATAGGGGCATTTTTACTAGATTAAGATTAAATAGGGTCTCCACCCTCTAGCCATCAAATTGGAATAACTTTTAGTTTATCTTCTCCACTTCCTGTTAGGTTTGTTGCTGCTGTTGTTAGAGGCCTTTGAGTTAAGTGTGACCCGTAGTGACCCTATGAACAACAGTTCTGAACTCTGTCTTATCCTGTGCCATTCTCACAATCTCTGACAACACTTGCACCCACTGCTGCAGTCACTATGTCAATCAATCCATCTAGTTGAGGGTCTTCCTCTTTTTTTGCTAACTCTCCACCTTTCCAAGCATGATGTCCTTCTTCAAGAAAATGCCTCTCCTAGTAACATGTCCAAAGTATGTGAGATGAAGCTTTATCACTTTTGCCTCCGAAGAGCACTCTGGCAGCATTTTCTCCAAGACATATCTGTTCTCTTGACGGTCCAAGGGATCTTTAGTGCTCTTCTCCAACATCACAGCTCAAAGGCATCAAGTCTTCTGTCAACCTTATTCATTGTCCAGCTGTCAGCAGCATAGCAAGTGGTTTAAAAGACCATGACCGGAATCAGGCACCCTTAGTTCTCAAAGTAACATCATTACTTCTCAATAATTTGGGGAGGTTCCTGACTGCAGACTTTCCCAGTACAGTATGTCTCCTGATTTCCTAACCGCTACTACTAGGACTGTCACTTGTGGATCCAAGTAAAACAAAGTTGTTAACAGTTTCAATCTTTTCTCCATCTATCATGATTTTGCCTACAGGACCAGATGGGCCACGCACTATGATTTTTTGTATGCTTGATTTGCTGTCAGAGCAGACATGAAGCCACATGAAAAGGGGCAGGAATAAAGGCTCAGAGTCAAGGACTTTCCTCCAGAACTACCAGAGAGAAAGCCTCCCCTTAGAGTTTGTGCTTGGAATTCAGATTTGGAGCCTCTTAAACTGAGATTATCAGTCAGTCTGTTGTATTGGGAGAATGATATACATATGCTAATTACTTTATAGCTTAAGCATATTCTTGGGCGTTCTTCATTGCTCTTATTAGGACAACACTTGTCTGTCAGTTTGCTACTGACATAACTTGTGGGTGCTGTGATGCTGAAAGCTATGTCACTGGTGTGTCAAACGCCAGAAGAGTCACCCATTATGAACAGGCTGTAGATTTAAGACAAAGTAGGAAGCAGTGTTGGCCACTCACTTTTTAAATAGCAGGCCTCTGAAAACTCTATGAAAAATAGAGGAACCAATTATTGTTAGGTGTGATCAAATTGACTACGATTCATAGAGACCTTGTGAACAGCAGATCTAAACCTTGTCCTACCCTGTGCTGTCCTCACCATCTCTGATATGCCTATATTTAGTCACTCTCAATCCATCTTGTTGAGGCTAGAGCCACAGAATGCTTAAACAAAGGGATGAATGGATTTGAAAAAAGACAAGAAAAAGGAAATGATTTCTTCTCATCCTCTCTAAGGTAATAGTCAAGATTGTAAATGCTTGATTTTGATGTGCCAATATTACTTAGTGGATGAGATAAACAAGTATAAAAGTTAATCATGAGGAGAGAGAAGAGCCCTGAACCTCTTTCAGGGATGTGGGGAGGAGGAAGAGAGAAGGGAGGAAAAAAAAATTAATCATGAAGTTGCTTCAACTTCTTATCAATGAAAAAGTAAAAGGGGAAGAAAGAGAAAGGTAAGACTTCAGTCATCTCTTTAAAGATCAATTCACCCACCTCCAGGCAGTCCCATTCCCAGGGGATTTAATTCAGCCTGTGCTGAGAATGCATTCCAGGAAAAGAGAAAAGATTTGAAGGTCTGGAAGTCCAAAGGTCATCTTTCCAGGCCCTCCTAGTATACATGGATCTTAGGTATAACTTCAAACCTGGGTGAGGGCTAGTCGGGAAGGGATCAAGATGGAACTTGGCTCTGGGGATTTCTTTCTGTATTACATCCCCTGAGCCAAAGATAATGGTTGCTGGGTAATGCACAACATCAGAAAGGTCCAGGGAAGTACCCCTGTGCAAATTATAGCCAAGAAAATCCTATTGAGGTAGTTCTAAAGACGTGGGGTCACCAAGAGTAGGAATCACTTTGATAGCAAAGTGTTGTTGTGGGTTGTGGTTTTGTGTGGGTTTTTGGTTTTTGGGGTTTTTTTTTACATTAGGGCCAAAAATGCATGCACAATGGGATGGGTGGTTTTGTTTGTTTTTGTTGTCACTGGGTCCAAAAGACATACAAGTTAAAGGAAAAGGGGGAAGAAGCTCCTCTAAGGTAGAATCTGTTAAACGTTAAATTGGTGGTGACAATAAAAGAAATTGTCAATTGTCATTGAATCTGTTCAGACTAATAGGGATCTCATGTGAGTCAGGACAGAATTGTGATTCAGAGAATTTTCAGTGGCTGAATTTTCTGAGGGAGATCACCAGGCCTTTCTTCCAAGGCATTTCCAGTTGATGTAGATCCCCCATCCTTTTCCACTCCCCTAGACAATTCATTAAAATACCGTTAAAGCCACCAGATTCCTTGTCTAAGAAGTCATAGCAATGCAAAGGTAATAGCACTTGGGTGTTAACTAAAAGGCTAGTGGCTCAAACCCACCAGTGCTGATGCGTGAGAAATGATCTGGCAATCTGTTCCCATATAGACTGCAGCCTATGAAACCCCATGGGGCAGTTCTTCTGTCATATAGGGTCACTGTGAGTCAGAATCAAAGGTACACAGCAACAGTAACGCAGTGCTTCAGTTTGGACGAAGGTGATGGGACTGGTCTCTTTTTTCCCCTTGGGTAGCTGAGGGTGACAGAGGGAAAGCTGCAATGGTAACACAATGAGAAACCTCATTTAAAAGGCACCTTATCTTTTTTTGGGGGGGGGAATCTCTCTAATGCTGACTAAGTATAAAGCAGAGATTCTGAAGTCCTCAGCCCTGAGTTATCAGGTCTCCATCTACAACCCATTGTTTCCTGAAAGTTCAGGAAGGAGAACAAGAGACAGAGGAGTTAATGTTCAGTAGGCATCTTCCCTTTAAGGTGGGACTCTGGAGACAGAAGGACAACACCAGGATTCTCCAGAATAGGCACCAATCCCAGGGAAAGGGCCGGGCTCCCCAACAGCTCCTTTTGAAAGAACAGGCACCTTCTTTAGGCAAGGTAATCCCACAATGGAGGTCCATTAAAAGTATTAGGATGTAGACAGCCATCATGATCCACGGGAGGAGAGCTCTGTCCTGACAATAGACAATTAAAGCTGATAAATCCAAGCTACTTGTTGTTGTTCTAATTCCTCCTAATTGTATGCTACTTGTCCCTGGCTCCTGCATTCAGGGATGAAGCAGCTACTCTAATCTCCAAAGTACCTGACCTAGTTCCGACAGGATCTTTTCAACACAATTTTCTTCCCATCTGGACCCCTTTTTCTCTGCTCCTTCTCCCCTCTTCTTCATAGCGTGAGGGGAGGATAAGGAAGGATGTTGGCAGGAGCAGAACAGAAGGCTGTGTCCCAATCAATAACTCTGCGGCTGCAGACAGTTCACTAATCGTGGTAACAGCTAATCATGGCCAGCACACCAGTGATTAAACTGTACTTTGCATTAGGCTCAACAAGTGGCACAGGCCACACTTAGATCCAACTGCTAGATCCCTGCTAGCTGCCAAATTTGCATGTGCTTATTGTGTGCACAGCCTATGCCTCAGTGATTCATTGGTAGCTAATGTCTCACTAATTACGCTGTCACCACCAGCTTGAGGAAAGCATTCATTCTCCCAGAGCACCCCAAAGGATATAATTCTATCTAAACAACTGAGCTCTAAATGCCAGTTTGGGGCCTGCTTACATGCGTGTGTGCTCTTCCCAGAGTCCATGAAAGGAGCAAAATCAGTTTTGCAGTTTCAACTTGGTTCCTGGGGTATATGTTTCTATCTTTTTTTTGGTGCTAGGGGGGACATTTTTAAAGTGGAAAATTCTTTAGTCATATTTTTTTAAGCCTTCTCTCTGCTGACTAATGACTATCTGGTAATCTGTCTTCAAGAAATAAAGCTTTTACACAAACCAGTGTAAAATAAAAATTAAACTAAAAAAGAAAGCAAGCTCTGGAATTAACATCATTTCAGCAACACAGCACTGATATGCTGCTGGTTGTTGTAAAAATAAATTCTTGTCATTCAGACACATATATGGAAATATTTATAGATGGAACTGTAAGTGATCTGGGGTTTGTTTCAGGAATTGGGTAGAAAAAGGGATAAAATAACATAGGTCTTGAATTGATTTTTCTGGAACTAGGGGACAGAGTATATTAGACCATATCTCTACTTTGAAGTATTTTCACAAGTTTTATGATAAAATGTTAAAAAACAAAGCTTTACATTTCAGAAACCCCATCTGACCCACTCGAGGCTTTCATGTCCCCTTTGCATTAGTGTGAATGAATGTTAAATTTAGAAACACTGACAAAAAATAGAGTAGGCATCTGCTTGCTGTCTTGTCCTGTCAATGCAGCCAAGTCTCTGGGATCATCAACCTTTTTGAGGCAAATTCTTTCAGTTCTCTCGCTAAGACACACTCTGTGGCCTTCAGGGTCAGAGGTATCTTAACAGCCATGTTTAACTTGGCACTCTGATAAAACTGGAAATTGAGTTACATTTGATACAATTTTTCAGTGGCTTCTAGCCAGGCAGTTTTCACAATTGCTGTGGACAGCCTCCAGCAAATAATAGAAGAGTTTGTATAGCCACTTTACTTGTGCTAAAAACTTATTTGTGGGGGGAAGGTAGGACTCCTCCCATCCACTAACCTTAAGACAGAGTAACTAGGAATAATTCACTTTCCTCCTTGTCTGAGCCTGGCTAGCAGCACCCAGCAGGGGCTCAACTGATAAACTGTGTCAAATGCAAACCATTTGTCAGCTCCAAAGAAAGAAGAGCAAGCTGAAAGAGGGACTCAGGAAGTAAATTTATCTGGTACAACACATTAACTAGTATAAATACCAGTGGAAAAAGGTAAACACATTTACCCAGCAAGAAAGGACTAATCACAGGTACCTAGCTGCCTGACTCAAGTGCTTTTCAACCTCAACAGACAAGTAACTCAAATCATCTTGATGCTCTACTCAGAATATATTTACACAAAACAAAGGTTTATTTCCTTTATTGACTTCTATTTTGTTAACAATTGGTTTCCAGTAATACTAGTTGATCAGTTCTGTTGGAAATGAAGAAAATTTTTTTTTAGGTGATAATGTTTTTCCACTTTTTAGAAGAGAGAAGGTTTCCAAAATACCATTATGAATGAATGAAAGAGCTCTGTGAAATTATTCTTCAAATTGATAATGCGTTTTAAACATATATGTTCGTTCTTATGATTCAAGAAAGGTAGCTCTCATGACCTAGTGAGTAAAGCGTTGTGCTACTGACTCGAAGGCACGTAGTTCCAATCCTGGAAAGAAGACAACAGTCTCCTCGGCAATTTACTGCCTCTGAAAACCAACCGGAGGGTCAGCTAATAGTCCATTCCAACTTGACACATAACAATAATAACATGATTTGGGTCATGCTTGAATCATATTTAATTTGGGAAGTTCCAAAAGGACAAAGCAGCAGCATAGAAGCCAAAATATAGCATCAACTAACTGAAACGTGTGTGCATCACTAAGTAGTAGGTGGCTGCAACCCTGCTAGTCTTGGGCCTCAAACACCTGACTTCCAGTCCTGGTGGCATTTCTGGTCAACAGGGGGCCTTGGTTCCATTTCTACATCATACTACCTTCCCCCCCCCCCTTATCTACAAATGAACCTGTCTTACTGAACAAGAAATCTGTGTCCTGACCTCTTCTCGGCCTACAAACATCTTCAAAAGTGCAGCACTTGGCATAGCACCTGGCATATGGTTGATTAGATGGCTGATTATTGCATGCTGAATGAATGTATCACAAGTTATTGTTCAGGTCTCTTCTGTGAACCAGGCACTGTGGTAGACTCTGAAGCACTACAGAAAGTATATTGTTGGGGGTAGGGAGTTATAATAATAAAAGTTTTTTGTTTGGGTTGGGTTTTTTTTTTGTTGTTTTTGTTTTACTTTTCAAAGAGAAAAACCAATTAGGGGAGGGGTGGGCAAGGAGGAAAATGTGCAACAATGAATGAATGGAAATCCAAAGTCTCTGTAAACTTTCATTAAAATGTCAATTTAAAAAAAATTTTAAAAAAATTATACTGCTCTACTTTGTTTAAACAACTTCAAAAATGTTTGGGGACAGAAGCCGCAGACATAAAAATGTGCACATTTTTAGGGAAATGGAGAAATGGACCTGTGATACACTCGCTTTGCTGTCAAGTGGTGCCAACTGGTGATCCTCCACCAGGTTTCCCGAGCTTTAAATTGCAAAGGGAGGAGCTTGCCCATGACTCTCCCGAGAAGTTGCTGCTAGATTCAAAGCAGCAACCTTTGGGCAAGTAGTATAACTCACAACAAGATTTTGCCACAGTGCTCCCTTTACTTGGAAATACCATTGACCTTCAAACAAAGCGGGACCCCTTCTTCGCAGTGTGAATTTACAGCTGACCCTTGAACAACACTGATTTCAACCACACAGGCGTAAACTCTGATTCTCATCCTCTTCCCCCCTCCTAGTTGCTATTGCAGTGAGCTCAAGTATTGCTAATCATCTCCACATTCACAAGTGCTCCCATAGAGATGAAGTATCACACCGCGTTTTAAGGAGATGCTCAGAGCAGTTGTGAGATCATCATGAAGTCTGGAAGTGGGCCTGTGCAGTAAAAATCCACATTGTTTAAGGACCCACTGTCACTCCTAACCCACAGAGTCCATAAGCTGAAGTGGCTTTAAGACTTCTAGTGGAGTCTGCCTTTCCCGCACGCTTACGTCCCCACACAAAATCTCTTCCAAAGCTTTTCCCCCTGCCAGTCTTGGGGCTTCCTCCCTGGTCACAGCCACTCCAACCATAGTAATTAATTAGGTTTAACCAGAGCAATTAGCAAAACAAATTTCTTGTTGTTTAGTGGGCTGATAATTCTGACTACAAAATTATTTTAGGATATGAAAGCATTTTAAAACAACGATGAATACATTATGCAACCATTTTGAACCACATTTGTTTACGTGACAAGACATAATTCTATTTCTTAAATAATGTACTATAAAACTTCACTATATATTAGGCCTTCTTTATATAATACTATTTTTGATCTGATGAACACGCTTAGGATTATTTTCCCAATGCCACTGAGTTTTAAATTATTCAGAGACAAGTTTTTTCTTCCCGATAGGCATTTTTAAAATGGAAGATTGATGCAAAGATGATTAATATCCATTTTTCTATTATTATCATTTTTTACTACTTTTTCTTGTTGCTGTGTGCTACTGACTCAGAACATACTCATAACTGATCCTCCAGTAGGTTTTCAGAGGCAGTAAATCACATAGGAGGAGACTGCCCACCTTTCTTCTATGGAGCAACTGGTGGAGTTACTTGAACTATGTACTTTTGGGTTGTCAATGCAACTCCTTACAACTAGGCCACGAGAGCTCTCTAGCATCATCCATTTTTCCCAACACTACAAATTATTACTCCTTCTAGTCTAATTCTTCCAAAGCCAGTACCACTGAAATTTGTTTTTCTATACAACAAAATATATTTTGTTTCTTATTAAATTCTACTGCCACATAGGACTTTAGGCATCTATTTTAAATTTTACATACTTTCCTTTTATTTTACCTGTAGTAGATTTTTAACGGTAGTTTAAAAAAACTAACTTTTTGAATTCAAATGAGAACATGGTAATGAAAAAATAAAAAGCTTTTCTAGAATTTTATCTTAGAAGTGACATTCTATATTCAATTAAAAGTATAGCATTTCCCCCACTAAGAGTTCTGATGAGTATTTGACAGTAATAAAATTCTCAGTGTGTTAAAACAGACAACCCTACAAGAAAGCAAATGCAATAACCTCTGAGGATCAGAGAAGAAATGTAACAAAACTGGAGAAATATTGTGGTTAATGTAAGAACACATACAACTTTACTGTCCTTGGATTTCTCAGAAAATGTTATTGTTTCTAACTATTTTGCTCTGATACTGAAATATAGAGAACCAATGGAAATAAAAATTTAAAAATATC
>NW_006399763.1:6084251-6090044 GCF_000299155.1 Elephantulus edwardii
CAAAGAAGAAATTCAGATGGCTAGCAAGCACATGAAGAAATGTTCAAAATCCTTAGCTCTATGAGAGATGCAAATTAAAACAATTATGAGATATCATTTCACCCCAGTAAGAATAACAAAATTTAACAGAACAGCAAACAATAAATGCTGGCGAGATTGTGGAGAAACTGGAACCCTTATTCACAGCTGGTGGGAGTGTAAAATGGCGCAACCACTATGGAAAGCAGTATGTCGCTGTCTCAAAAAGTTGCAAATACAAATACCATTTGACCCAGCGATTCCACTACTGAGGATATACCCTAAAGAAACCACAAATGCCACCTAAGTAGATATATGCATATCTACCCATGCTTATTGTGGCTTTGTTCACAAAGGCAAAAGGTTGAATAACCCAAGTGCCCATCAACAAACGAATGGATAGAGAAGCTCTGGTATATCCACACAATGGAATACTATGGTGCATTGAAAAACAAGGAACTCATGAAATACTATGCAAAATGGAGACCCTGGAGGACGTTATGCTGAAGTATCTCAGTCACAAAAGGACAAATATTGCATAGTCCCACTGTTGTAAAATTGGATTGACAACAGGGTTGGGGGGAGATGCAGAAAGAGGGAATAAATTATACATATTGCACTGAAACAGATGAGGGAGAGAACTGTTTAAAAGGGATATATAATTAGGTATTATTGTCATGACAGGAGTCCAGAATGAAGGCTGCATAGTGGAGCGGACTTGGAGAGAGGGATTGTGTAACAATGAAAGAATTTTTCTTTTACTTTTCAAAGGGAAAAGCAAATTTGGGGGAGGGGAGGGAAAGGAAAAAAGTACAACAGTGAATGAATGGAAATAAAAAGTCTCTGTAAACTTTCATTAAAATTAATTTTTTAAAATGTAAAAAACCCATTATTGTAGAATGAGTATGAAGATCCAAGGGGGTGTGTGTGTGTGTGTGTGTGTGTTTGGAAACAGGTGGATGGGGGAGGAAGCTGTTAATTATAGAGTTGCACAATTCAGTGTGTGTGTGTGGGGGGGTACCTGTGAAGGAAATGGGAAGGATCTTTCTTGAAAAACAATGTATTCAAACTTTGTAAATAAACAAGTACTTTAAAAAAAAAGGCAGTCAGAGTCCACCATATGCTCCATTAGAGAAGGCAGGGCAATCTCCTCCTGTGCCTGTCAGATTCGATTTTATGGAACACACATACACACACATACACACACACACACACACACACACACACACACACACACACAGAGATCAAAATGTCTAAAATAAAATATTTCTTTTTTAAAAAAAGGTAAAATGCAGTTGTTTTAAGATTGACAAACTAGGCATTTGGACAAGAACAAACTGGGAGGAGGGTAGAAAGAATGGTGCAGCGGTGAATGAATGGAAACCCAAAATCTCTGTAAATGTTTATGAAAATTAATAAAATATAATTATTGAAAAAAAAAGATTGGCAAACTAAAAGAGAGTGATAATACAAATTAAGTTCTGTTATGATGATCAAAATTACCTTTATTTCTTTTCCCCAGTTAAGCTAATAGTCTATATAGATGATACTTTCTTGTCCAATGCAATTGGGACTAATAGTTTTTAAATTATACAACCTTCTAGTTAAATCAGATACTCAAAAGAGAGTGATAATGCTAATCTTAAACATACTACTTGAAAGTTATAGCAAGTCAATGAGTATCAGCTTTCGTATCTCTAGAGCAGGACTAAGGGAGATCTGCTGGCTTAGTCCATAGGGAGGTAAACTGTTAGCTCAAAGGCCAAACCTCTCTGACAGTTGGCTTCACCAGTTGCTCCACTGGAGAAAGATGGGCATTCTCTTCTTGACATTCACAACCTCAGAAAGTCAGCTATGATTTGCTTCTGACTCTATGGCAATGACTTTGAATGTAGGGCCAAGGCCTTCTCTTGCATGCAGTCTTTCATGTACTAAGGGTATCTTTCCTGATAAACCCTCTAGTAAATGTATTGCCTCTCATTCCAAGTAACTCAAGCACAAAATTCTCCTTGATTTCTGTCATCTCTCTAATCTTTTATAGTTGTTATTTCACTGACAGAATTTTTAAACTGGTATTCAAGTGTTTCCATACAGACCTTTTTTTTTTCTCTTCAAATGGAGATAATTTTTTTTAAATGGAGACAATGGTTTAAGTATTTAGATTACATATAACAAATCAATAAGACTTTATGAACAAATACAAATAATCCATAGTAAGTATGCAAATCAGAAAACACAAAGCACAAATGTTAAAGAAAGTTACAGAGGAAGCCTACTGGACAGGCACCAAAGGTAAATGAGTGCTTTACAGATGGCATTGGGCAATAAAAAAGAAATTAAAAGTTAGGGAAGTAGACGATATTTAAGAATACTGAATTTCAGATGCTCTGCTGGAGGAGAGACAAATCTCCTCTTGTACCAGTCAGATCCGATTTGACGGTACACGCAAAAAATAATAAGAAAAAATTAAAAAAAAAAGAATACTAAATTTTTCTAAATTGTTTTTAAGCAACTGATAATATTAAAAACCAAGGAGTTGCAAGTTAAATGTATTTAATTTTTTCATATTTTCCATATTTCTTCTGAACTACGAAAGATGGTTTTTAATAATAAGTAAATTTAAAATATTATCTCCACGGTAAAATTATACAAAACCATAAAATCCACACTTAGTTCAAATCCACTGCCCTCAAGTCGATTCCCTATATGACAGAGGAGAATTACCCCACAGGGCCTTCAACTTGTTTAAATAGGTTTATTATTTATTGTGACCAAATGTGTCCTAACAAAACAATCTTTGGTGACAGGCTGGTGAAGATTCTTGGGCCTGTCTTAACGTCATTCTTAAAACATTAAGTTTTATTACAAATGGAACTTCATATCATTTTTTCATTTGTGACTATGGCTATCTTCCTATGTCTGCATTAATAATGGGCTCAACGGTGGCAGAGATGACAATGATGGCACAGGATAAGGTGGGTTAAAATATGTCATTCAACACTGCAATCCCAGAGGTGCATGGTTCAAATTCACCAGAGGCTCTGCTGGAGAAGAGGGAACAATCTCGTCCTGTACCAGTCAGATCTGATTTGATGGTACACACACAAATATAATAATAAAAATAAAATAAAATTACAAAAAAAACCCAAAAACAAATCTGTCATTCATACGGTTGCTCTGAGTTGTCGTCAACTTGCTGGCACCTAACAACATTATTCATGTATTTTTATTTTATTACACAGAATGCTATGACCAACTGGCAGTTTGAGCCTGACATTCCAGTCCGTGGAAAGTGAAATTCTAGAGAAATCTTACCTAATTTCATAATTTCACAGGGATAGACATGGACAATCAGACTAGAAAAGTACTTTTATTTTGGCCCCTCAGCTACTCATATGGATCCACTGTTTCTTATCTGCAATCCCCAAGTCCAAAGAGCTCTGGCTATCAAAAGTGTTCTCACTTTTTACTCCCATTGCCATAAGAGTATCACATTGGCCTTCTCATGGGTCTCTGCATTTCCAGCTTCATTCTTATGCAATTTTCACCACTCCCACTGCTCCCAGAAATGATTCTTCTGAATCACAACCTTCCCACATTCATCCTTATTTCCCCTGAAATCTCAGACAGTTCCCCATAGCTGCTGACTGGAGGCGGGCTATTCTCTGTCTCACAAGGAACAAACCTTCACTATTTCCTGCTGCAGGAACAACAGTGTGCTTAAATCAAATATGAGCATCCAATGAGTTTCTATCTATCAATCCACCCTTTGGAAATTGTGAAAAATTTCAAATTCAAAGTCACATCTAGCTCTGACCAGATGCATGTAGGGGAGAGGAGATCTAAATCCAGGATGAGAGTCATGTCTCTTTAGCTGGTCACTGGGCTTGCAGTTCATTCCACTGGAATAAGAACAGTGACTGACCATGGTCCCCAATACTCATTCCATAAATTTGTTAAATCGGTTGTTGTTAAGGTGCTGTCAAGTTGAGCACAACTCACAGCAACCTCATAAACAGATCTGAATTCTGTCCTATCCCAGGCTATTCTCATTATCTTTGATGTAAAAGGAAGACTCTGGATGAGATGGATGGACACAGTGATTGTGGCAATGGGGGTCAGATGTGTCAGAGATGGTGAGGTTGGCTCAGGATAGGGCAGGGTTCAGAGACATTGTTCAAAGGGTCACTAGGAGTTGTAATTAACTCAAGGGCACCTAGCAACAACAGTGGTAAGGAATTGTGTGGCAGACGCAAAGATAAGTGGTTTGAATCCACCATTTGCTCAGCAGGAGAAAATTTGGCAATCTCCTCCAGATTTACTGCCTCTGAAAACCAGCTGGAGGGTCAGCTATGGGTTGGTTCTGGCTTAACAAAGGACATTGTTGTTGTTGTTGTTATGTGCCATTGAGTCACTTGCGACTCAAAGATGCCCTATGTACAATAGCCCTAAACTCTGCTCTGTCCTGTGTCAATCGCACTGTCTCTGACACTCCCATCCCAATTATCCCAGTCACTGAATCAATCCACCTCATAGAGGGCCTTCCTCTCCTGCGCTGTCCCTCCACCCTCCCAAGCATGATGTCCCTCTCTAAGGACCGGTCCCTCCTTACAACATGTCCAAAATATGTTAGACGGAGCCTCAGAATCCCTGCCTCCAAGGAGCCACCCGGTTTAACTCTTTCCAGGATGAGTCTGTTTGTTTTCCTAGCAGTCCATGGTACCCTCAACATTCTTCTCCAGCACCACAGCTTAAAGACATCAATTCTCCTTCTATCCTCCTTGGTCACTGTCCAACTCTCTGATGCATAACAAGTGACTGCAAAGACTATGGCCTGTATCAGACACACCTTAGTCTCCAGAGAGACACTATTACTCTTCAGAACTTTGGAGAGGTCCCTAACAGCAGATTTTCCCATGGCAATACACCTTTTACTTTCCTGGCTACTAGTGCCGAGAGTGTTGACTGTGGAGCCAAGCAAACTAAAGCTGTGAACAATCTTAATCTCTTCACCATCCATCCTGATGCTGCCAATTGGCCCAGTGGTCAGAATGTTTGTCATCTTGACATTGAGCCTCAATACATATTGGAGGCTGCAGTCCTTGATCCTCTGCAGCAAGCACTTCAGGTCCTCCTCAGTTTCAGCAAGCAGGGTGTGTCATCTGCATATCGCAGATTGTTGATAGATCTTCCACCAATCTTGACTCCACATTTCTCATAGAGCCCAGCATCTTGGATAACCTGTTTGGCATACAGGTTGAAAAGGTATGGAAATAGGACGCATCCCTGACATACGCCCTTCCCAATTTAGAACCATGCAGTGTTCCCTTGCTCTTTTCTGATGACTGCCTCCTGGTCTAAGTATAGGTTTCACGTTAGAACGATCAAGTGTTCTGGGATTCCCATTCTTCTCTGAGTCAGTAACAGTTTGTTATGATCCACACAGTCAAATGCCTTTCCACAGTCAATGAAACACAGATATACATTCCTCCGGTATTCCCTGCTTTCAGCTAAGATCCATCTAATATCAGCTACAATATCCCTAGTACCACAACCCTTCTGGCAGTTCTCTGCTGCTGTGCTGTTCCAGTCATTTTTGGATAATCTTCAGTAGAATCTTGCTTGCATGTGAAATCAATTGAGATTGTTCTATAGTTTCCACACTCTGATGGATCACCTTTCTTTGGGATGGGAACAAATATAGATCTCTTCCAGTCAGTTGGCCAAGTGGTTGTTCTCCAGATTTCTTGGCACAACTTGGTGAGCACATCCAGG
>NW_006399763.1:6090144-6091807 GCF_000299155.1 Elephantulus edwardii
TTTATTATATACATTCTATCTATCTACCTATGTATGTATCGATCTATATATTGTTGTTGTTATTGTTATGTGCCTCGAGTCACTTGCAACTCATAGCAACCCTACGTACAGCAGCTCAGAACCCAACTGTAAGCTAAGCCAATCTTCTTATTATCTTTGACACATCTACCCTTCCCTCAAGTCACTGAGTCAATCCATCTCATCCAGGGTCTTCTCTCTTGCTGTCCTTCCACCCTCCCAAGCATCATGTCCTTCTCCAAGGACTGGTCCCTCCTTGCAACATGCCCAAAGTATGTCATATGGAGCTTCAGAATCCTTGCCTCCAAGGGGCAGCCTGGTTTCACTCTCTCCAGAACAAACCTGTTCGTTCTCTTAGTAGTCCATGGTGTATTCAATACTCTTTTCAAGCATCACACCTCAAAAGCATCAATTCTTCTGTCATGGTTATTCACTGTCCAACTTTCAGATGCATAACACGTGATTGAAAAGCCCTTGGCCTGTGATCAGGCATACCTTAGTCTCAAAATATACAACTGGGGAAGAGCTAGAGCTAAAACTATACTTAGAATAAGACGTTAGCTTCTAGAACTCTAACTTTGTGTAGAAAATGGAGACCTTTTCTTAGAAATTATTCACTTTCAAAATGAAGCCACCAAGAGTCCTTTTAAAAAATAGTAATTTCTCTTTCAATCTCCTTGAAAAATGAAAATGTAGAATGTTTTGGTAGAATTGTCATTTTCACAATATTGAGTCTTCCTATCCATGAACAGGGCATATTTTTCCATTTCTTTAGGTCTTTCATTGTGTCTTGCTGAAATATTCTGTAGTTTTCTTTGTACATGTCTAATTCCATATGGCCTTGCTTGGAAGATAGCCCCCAAAAAGGAGAACTGAGGCTCAAATGGAAACTTGTACACCAATGTTCACAGCAGCATTATTCACCACCACAAGAACATGGAAATAGCCCAGATGTCCAACCACAAATGAATGTAGTGAGAAGTTGTGGTACATTCACACAATGGAATACTACGCAGCATGCAGGAGCAATCATTTTGTAAATTACTACTTAACCTAGGAGGGACTGGAGAGCATTATGTTGAGTGAACTAACTCAGTCTCACAAGGGCAAATTCTGTATGAAACCAATATTGTAGTTAATCACAAGATTAAATACTTGGGAGTAAATCTAACCAGAAGTACAAAGGATCTATATTCAAAGACAATTACAAAACATTACTACAAGAGGAAAAAAAAAGATCTGGAGAAGTGGAAGAATATACCTTGCTCATGGATAAGAAGACTCAATATTGTGAAAATGACAATACATAATACCAAAGGCAATAATAAACATTCAATGCAATCCGAATACAAATACCAATTTCATTCTGCAATGAGATGGAAAAGACAAGCTCCAATTTAATTTGGAATGGAAAGAGGACCAGAATAAGCAAAGAACTCCTTAAAAAGAGAAACAAGGTAGGAGGCATCTCACTCCCTGATTTCAAATCCTGCTACACTGCCATGGTAGTCAACACAGCATGGTACTGGTACAATGACAGACACATAGATCAATGGAATAGAATTGAGAATCCAGAAATCAGTCCATCTACTGATGGTCAACTGATTTTTGACAAGGAGATGAAATCAGTTAAGTGGAGAAATGA
>NW_006399763.1:6096867-6103809 GCF_000299155.1 Elephantulus edwardii
TGTTCTTCAGTTCCTTGAGCTTAAGAAATGCTGAGTGAGTCCGGCCCTTTTGATTTTCTGACTCCAACTCCTTGCACATTTCATTGTAATATTTTATTTCGTCATCCCATGCTGCCTTTTGAAATCTTCTATTCAACTCTCAATTATTAATTCTTTCTCTTCTCACAGAAACATAAATGTCATAAAAACTTTTTAAAAAATAAGATTCTTACTACATCTAGACAAAACAATAAATAAGAATAATACTCCCTTAAAATTGTTGTAGAACCCTACTGGAGTAGTGCACTATGAGTTGTGTCAATGGAAAAGTCAGCAGTTTGATTCTACCAGCTGCACTGCAGGGAAAATAAGAGACAATTAAGAGCCATTGTAAAGATTTATAGCCTCCAAAACTCAGGGGAGAGTGGCTAACCCCTCAACAGCAGTGTGTTTGGTCTAGAGATTACATATACCACTATGACTAACACAGTATAAAGTCACTTTAGGAACTTTCTAGCATGCTCCATTCACAGCTGCCATAATTATTGAATTACAATGATACATTGAGGTATGTGGTGGATCTGCACATGCTGTGTGCTGCTGTTTTCACTGTTGGTTATGTTTTTCCACAGTTTATGATTTTGTTACATTTTGGGATGTATTAGCTAAAAGATTTGTAGTCAGGTCAGCAGCATTTGTGATCCGATATTAATACTTTTTTAAAAAAACGAATCATAATGTGATGATTTTTGTTTGTATCTTAACTTCAAAATTATGATATTAATAACTTGTGGATGATGTACTAAAGAGGAAAAGGCTTCTTCTCTGTTACTAATATTATAATTAACAATGTAACAATGTGGAGAAGTTTACAAGACAATTTTGCTGTTAGTACCTGTTAAAAGGATTTTAAGAAAACAATCCAGTGCTGTGACCCTCCAGGGAGTTTTCAGAGACTGTACTTCTCAGGAGAGGAGGTTGCCCATTTTTTTACCCTCAGAGCAGTTGCTTGGTTTGAATCATCTGCTTTTGCATTGGCAGTACAATCCCTTACCCACTGGGCCGCCAGAATCCCATTAAACTCTGTATGTAAGTGGTTCACAAACATACTTTTCATCTGTTTTCCTGTGATTTGGGGAGCTCTGGTGGGTAAGGAGTTTCATAACTCAAAGGCAGGTCGTTCAGATTCACCAGATACTCCGACGAAGAAAGATGGGCCATCTCCTGTACAACAGACAGCCTCCAAAAACCTCCTGGAGGTTAAGCTGCGAGATGGTTGTGATCAAGGGCACATAACAACCATAGGGCATGAGTGAAATTGACAACATTACTAAAGACTGTACGGTCTGGCACTGGTGGGGGTGAACTGTGACTCCGCAAGTTCCTGCATTCCACGAAGGCACCAATCTTAATGACACCACTGCCACCAGCTTCTCTAACATTTTAAGTGAAAGGAATGAACATATGCACACAGGCCTGCAAATACATTTCCCACTGGAATTCTGGGTGTCTTTTCCCTGTTAGATACCTCATCATGAAGAGAAGAACTAGCAGTCACTTCTCACCCCTTCCAGACCCTTGTAAGTCAGCCACTTCCCCTTCCTGGACCTACCAGAGTCAGATCTGTTCGCAATGCGGGTCGTGTCTTCCGGGGAAGCTCAAAGGCCTGCTGGCATGAGGTTCCCTTCAAAGCACCCCTGGAAGTCTGTGTGGGATGAGGAGTATTGAAACCAGCCCCTTTTCCAGGGAAGAGCTAAACCCACCCCACTATGTTTCTGTTCTCATTTACAGCTCACAACATAAACGTTTGGAAGGGGTGGCCCCCGGAGCTCCCCCACGCAGACATGGCCACAGACAGCAGAAGAGGCCACCGCACACATCTGGGCAGAGCCTCTGAATGTGACACACTCAAATCTGTGATCGATCTTGAGTTTTATTAGCGTTGAGTTACAGAGAAAAAGACTAATAGGGCTGTGGGGAGTGTGAGTGGTTTGGGGTTTCTTCTCTTTCTGTTTCCCATCTTTCACTGCTTCCTTCCATCTCTGCCTCCCTCTACCTCGTTCTCTCTCTACTGGATCAACACTCAAACTCCCTAACAAAGAGTTGGAGAACTGTGTTCTGGGATGCTTTCTAAATGCCTGCATTTAGGCACCTGTGGATGGGAGTGAGTTACCAACCCCAACACAGTTCTAATCCACTAGCTTCTCTGCTGGAGAAAGATGAGCAATCCCCTGTTGTGTGATTTACAGTCTCTGAAAACCTGCTGGAGGGTCACCTATGAGTCAGTCCCAACTCACCTGCACAACTACAAGATGGTTGTGAATTCTGCATCGTAGTCTTTCTGATGTTGTGTGCAGTCAAATCAGAATTGACCCATAGCTGACTCTCCAGTGGGTTTTCAGAGGCTGTTAACTGTACAGGAGGATTGTCCATTCTTCTCCAGAGGGGCAGCTGGTGGATTTGAGCTGTGTGTGTGCCTTTGGGATTGCAACACTGCTTCTTACCACTTGACCACTGGAGCTCCCTCTTAGTCTCTCTACTCAACCTAAATCCCATTCCCCTGGTACAAAGGCCATTACAAAGATAGGAGAAGAAAACACCAAAATGGAAGTCAGAAGAGACTCTAAATACTGCACTAGAATGCCAAGAAGTAAAACCAAAGGGAATAAATAGGAAAATAAGTAGCTAAATAGGAGGTTCCAAAGGGCAGCTTACAAGACAAAGCAAAGTATTGCAAAAAATGTGCAAATAGCTGGGACCAGAAAATAAAAAAAGGAAGAAAGAAAAACTTGTCAAGAAGCATTTTATTGCTATTTTGGTTATATTTCTTTCTTGTATGCTTGTTGTTTTTGTTGATTGCCTTCAAGCTGAGCACGACTCATAGCCTCCTTATGAACAAAAGGCCTGAAGCCTTTCAATAACTATTGTCATTTCTCGAAGTTCATAGAGTTTCCAGAAGCATGTTGTTTAGGAAATGGATGCCATTTCGGCTTGTATGCTAGTCTTATTTAAAGCAAATTGTCCTTGTCATTGAGTCAAAAGGTAGCGTTTTGGGGATTTGTTTCTGTTATGTTTACTTTAGCATTTCAATAGGGGAGGAACCTGTTAGTGTGGAGGATAACTTTGGTTTTAAAGCCATCACAGAGAATTCAAAGCCCATTCATTCTGCAGTGAGTAATAAGCTCTGTATGTCTCTAGCTCAAGGAACTAAAGAACAAATTCAAGCCTTGAATTGCTATATTGAAAGATGCAAAATAGTGAATGATCCAGAAGGCATCAAAAGAAAATGGAAGGAATGCACAGTCACTGTACCAAAAAGAATTGGCTGACACAGGACCATTTCAGGAAGTAGCACATGATCAAGAATTAATGGTTTAAAAAAAAAAAAGAAAAAGAAAGAAAGAGGAAATTCAAGCTGCTCAGAGGAATTGGCAAAAAAAAAAAAATAAGGCCTCAGGAATTGATGGAATACCAATTGACATATTTCATTCTTTTTTTTTTTTTTAAAAATTACTTCCTGTGTGCTGCTGAATTGGATCCAACTGGCACAGGAGGAGATTGCCCTTCTTTCTCCAGCGGAGCATCTGGTGTATTCAATCAAAACACCTTTGAGATTTCCAGTACAGCTTCTTGCCACTAGGCTACCAGAGCTCCCTCAATTGATGTATTTCAACAAATAGATATAGCCCTAGATGTGCTAAGTTGTGCTAAAATATCTGGGGGGCCACTACCTAGCCAACTGACTGGAAGAGATAGAAATTAGTCCCATTCCCAAAGAGGGAGTTAAACAGAATATGGAAATTATCAAACAATATCACTAATATCACATGCAAGCAGAATCTTGATTATTCAAAGGTGACTAAAACAGTACAGTGACAGAAAGCTGTCAGAAATACAAGCTGGGTTTAAAAGAGACTGTGGCACTAGGTATATCATTGCCAATGTCAGATGGATCTTGGCTGCTGGAAATAAGAAAATGCTTATTTGTGTTTTATTGACTATGCAAAGGCATTTAACTATGTGGATCACAACAAATTTTGGCTAACATTAAGAACTGAAATCCCAGAACACTCGATTGTGCTCACGCAAAACCTATACCTAGACCAGGAAGCTGATGTCTGAACAGAGAAGGGAATACTGCATGGTTCAAAATTTTAAAAAAGGAGTGTGTTGAAGATGTATCCTTTCTCCAAACCTTTTCAATTTATATGCAAAACAGGTCATTCAAGAGGCTGGACTTTATGAAGAATGTAACATCAGAATTGAAGGAAGATTTATCAAAACCCTGGGTCATGCTGGTGATAGAACCTTGCTTGCTAAAACAGGAGGACTTAAGGTTCTTGCAGAAGAACAAGGACTGCAACCTTCTATACGGGTTGCGTCTTAACCTCAAGAAAACAGATATCCCTCATCACTGGACCAGTAGGCAGCATCATGATAGCTAGAGAAAAGACTGAAGGTGTATCAACACTGTTGGCACCAGCAGTCAGGAAATCAAAGGACGTGTTCCACTGGGAAAATCTGCTGTCAAGGATCTCTCCACAGTGCTAAAGAGCATAGGTGTCAGTCTAGAGACTAAAATGTGTCTGAATTTGAGACCTGGACAGTGAATAAAGATGACAGAAGAATCAATGCCTTTGAGTTGTGGTTCTGGAAAAGACTATTGAACATACTATGGGCTGCCTAGAGAACAAAAGGTCTGTCCTGGAGAGGATGAAACCAATTTGCTCCTTGGAGGCAAGGATTTTGGAACTCCATCTCACATATTGTGGGCATGTTGCCAGGAGGGTTTAACCCTTGGAGAAGGACAGTGTGCTGGAATAGTGGAAGGTTAGCACAAAAGAAGAGTCTGGAAGCGATGGACTGACACAGTGATTGTGGCAATGGGCTCAAATGTGGTGGGATTATAAGGATGACACACGATAGGACAGAGTTCAGATCTGTTGTTCTTGGGGCTACTATTAGTTGTACTTGATTAGACGGCACTAATAAAAACAACTGCATATCTAGCATATGTAATAATAATTTTTGAGTGAACATTCAGTTCTGTTTTATACTTCAGTGTAGATAAGTAATGTCATAATTCCCAGAACTATCTAATTTATAATCTATACTTCTGCTAAAGCCTCATAAATTACTCTCAAAATATGCCTGCAGAACAATTTCCAAACTTAAATTTGTTGCTTTACGTTACAGGAGCAATGATGTATGTTTAAGGACTAAGGTGCACCTGCTTCAGGCCACATTCTTTTTGATCACTTGCTGTGATCTGAGAGCTGGACAATGAATAAGAATTACGGGGGGGGGGGGGAGTATGCCTTTGAGCTGTAGTGTTAGAGAAGAGTATTGACTATCCCATGGGCAGCCAAATGAATAAACAGATGTATCTTGGAGAAAGTGCAGCCAGAGTGTTGCTTGGAAGCAAACATGATAAAGCTTCATGTCATATACTTCAGGAATGTTGCAAGGAGAGTCTATTACATCGAGAGGGACATCATGCCTGGAAATGTAGAGAGTTGGGAAAAGAAAAGAAGAAATTCAATGAGACAGATTTACATAATGACTGCTGCAATGGGCTCTAGTATGTCAGAAATTGTGAGGATAGCACAGAAATAGGACAAAGTTGAGATCAGTTGTTCATAGTGTTGCTATGGGTCATACTTGACAGCACCTAACAACAACCACCTTTTAGAATGTAAGTTTCCCCCTCATTCTGTCCCCTCAAAGAAATAGCTATGATTTAGGAAAGATTTTTCCCTCCTCACACTAGGTAAAGAAGGGGAGCTCTGGCGACCTAGTGGCAAGACATATGCTGCAATCCCAAAGACACCTGGTTTGACACTACCAGTTGCTCCACGGGAGAAGGATGGACAGTCTCCTCCCGTGCAATTATCTGAAAAAGTTGTTGGAGGGTCAGCTATGGGTTGGAACTGACTTGATGGTACACTACAACAAAGGTAAAGAAGATAAATATAGTTGACTTGGTGTGGACAGACATGCAAGGTTACTGGTCAAGCATCAGAAAACTCTGGAACACATTGATGATGTTGTTGTTATGTGCCGACGAGTCGCCTGC
Organism: Elephantulus edwardii; assembly: GCF_000299155.1. Lineage (NCBI taxonomy): Eukaryota > Metazoa > Chordata > Mammalia > Macroscelidea > Macroscelididae > Elephantulus > Elephantulus edwardii. The sequence goes on from NW_006399763.1 coordinate 6,102,923, forward strand.
AACTCATAGCGACCCTATGTAAAACAGCCCTAAACCCTGCTCTTTCACTGTCTCCGAAACACCTACCTAGATTACCCTAGTCACTGAGTCAATCCACCTCATAGAGGGTCTTCCTCTCTTGTGCTGTCCCTCCACCCTCCCAAGCATGACACCACTCTGCAAGGATTGGTCCTTCCTTGCAACATGGTGTTGCCTTTTTTTTTAACATTCTTTTTTTAATTTTTTAATGAAATTTTATTAATTTTAATGAACATTTACAGAGATTTTGGGTTTCCATTCATTCATTGTTGTACTATTTTCTCTACCCTCCCCCACAGTTCATTCCTCTTTTTTCCCCCCCTTGAAAGTCTGTTTTAATTGTCCAATTGCCACAGTGCTTGTCAAAACCAGTTCTGACTAATCTCCTTTGTCAGTGTGTCCTTTGCCATTCCCTAGCACTCCTCCCTGAGAGAGACTTCACCCTGATTCATAAGAAAAAGTAGACAGCATATTCTCTTAGCTACTTCCTGCTGAAAAGGGACGCTGTAGGTTTCAGGGTGAAGATCTTCTCTCATTACTCTAAAGGGCCCCTTCGGCAACAGGAAACATGTAGACTATTGTGGAGATTGATTTTGGAATTTAGATGCACTGTTATCAATTGTGCTTAGCCATACATGTTCATATCCTTGAAGATGTATCACGGAAGTGTTGCAGCCTAGAAGACACAAATTTAACTAACAAGTTAAAAGTACATGAGTCAAAAATTGAAAGCAATAATATTCCAAATAGAGGTTCTAAGAGTGGCACAAATCAAATTCCAGAGGGAAGGTAGTTCTTAAAATAAAAGGCCTATTGACTGGCACCTTGTCTATTATAGTATAAATGTTAGGAACCACAAGATGTAGAGG
>NW_006399763.1:6104171-6105580 GCF_000299155.1 Elephantulus edwardii
CCTTGGCCAAGTGTCCTTCAGAGCCACACTTAAAGCAAGTGAGTGGGAGCTTCCTCTCTACTCCCTTGCCTATCTGTGGCTCTCGTCTGTGACACTGTCTACTGAAGTGGCCCAGCTTTCCACAGTGGAAGCAATTCTGACCTCATGTTCAAAGTATGTCAGACAAAGCCTCAGAATCCTTGCTCTGAGGAGCAGCCTAGTTTAACCCTCTCTAGAATGAATCTGTTTGTTTTCTTAGCAGTCCATGATATATTCAAGACTCTTCTCCAACACCACAGCTCAAAGGCATTAATTCTCCTTCTATTCTCCCTAGTCATTGTCCACCTCTATGATGCAAACAAGTGATTGCAAAGATATTGGCTGTATCAAGCGCCTTAGTTTCCAGAGTTGCATCATTGCTCTTCATTACTTTGGAGAGGTCTCTAAACGCAAAGTTTCCCATCGCAATACGTCTTTTAATTTCCTGGCTGCTCGTGCCCAGAGTGTTGACTGTGGAGCCAAGCAAACTAAAGCTGTGAACAATCTCAATCTCTTCACCATTTATCCTGATGCTGCCAATTTGAACACACTGATAGGACATGAAAATACACCCCTTGAAAGCACTCAGCTTTTAAGTAGAAAGTCTCCAAATTTTCTGGCACTCTAAACTGGACTTAGTGGATGCTGAGGAGGAACCAGCCTAATAGTAATTTTTATTTTTAAAAATCTTCCCCTATTGATTCCAATGTGCACTAAAATTTGAGGAACACTGCTTTTCTTAATCAGATGCTTGCCTTTAAATTACATCTACTTAAAGTTTTGCCTTCCCCAACCCTTCTGCATCTGAGAAATGACTCGAACACTCACAGAAATGGCACCTGAGCTCAAGGCTTGGATTCACTATGTAGCTGCCTCTTGATTTACAAAGTCCTGGAGCAATGAGGCAAAGGGTATGGATTCACCAGGCACAGAGGTCCTTTGGGTTGGCTGGGTCTGTGAGCATACCTGGTTTCTGTCGTTGTAGTTATGGATGTGCATGTTGGCTTGGAAAGGAAACCATCACAAAAAGTAAGCAAAAGCCAATCCAAGCCCAAATGTCAGAAAATGAGCTCAAAATTCTATATACTACTGAAAACCAATCAGTATTTGTCATTCTTGTATATTGATTTGTGGTGGTGGTGGTCTTCATTTGACCAACTTTTCCTAACGGGGTTCTGATTATTTTGTAAATTGACAAATATAGCAAATGCATTCTTAATGCAGGTATTTAAAATAGCTTATATTAATCATAATTTTTCAAAGACTCCATCTAGAAGTTTATCTTGTTCTGTCTCTATACCCTTTCAACCTGTATGCAGAACAGATTATCCGGGAGGCTGGGCTCTATGAGGAGAAATGTGGGGTCAAGATTGGTGGAAGATCTATCAATA
>NW_006399763.1:6105680-6121565 GCF_000299155.1 Elephantulus edwardii
TCCGGGAGGCTGGGCTCTATGAGGAGAAATGTGGGGTCAAGATTGGTGGAAGATCTATCAATAATCTGTGATATGCAGATGACACAACCCTGCTTCCTGAAACTGAGGAGGACCTGAAGTGCTTGATGCAGAGGATCAAGGACTGCAGCCTCCAATATGTATTGAGGCTCAATGTCAAGATGACAAACATTCTGACCACTGGGCCAATTGGCAACATCAGGATGGATGGTGAAGAGATTGAGATTGTTCACAGCTTTAGTCGGCTTGGCTCCACAGTTAACACTCTCGGTAGCCAGGATATTAAAAGACGTACTGCCATGGGAAAGTCTGCTGTTAGGGACCACTCCAAAGTACTGAAGAGCAATGGTATCTCTCTGGAGACCAAGATGTGTCTGATACAGGCCATGGTCTTTGCTATCACTTGTTATGCATCAGAGAGGTGGACAGTGACCAAGGAGGATAGAAGGAGAATTGATGCCTTTGAGTGGTAGTGCTGGAGAAGAGTATTGAGCGTACCATGGCCTGCTAGGAAAACAAACAGATTCATCCTGGAAAGGTTAAACTGGGCAGCTCCTTAGAGGCAAGGATTCTGAGGCTCTGTCTAACATACTTTGGACATGTTGTAAGGAGGGACCAGTCCTTGGAGAGGGACATCATGCTTGGGAGGATGGAGGGACAGTGCAAGAGGGGAAGACCCTCTATGAGGTGGATTGATTCAGTGACTGGGGTAATCGGGATGGGTGTATCAGAGATGGTGCAATTGACACAGGACAGAGCAGAGTTCAGGGCTGTTGTACATAGCGTCGCTATGAGTCGCAAGCAACTCGACAGTACATAACAACAACAACATGAAGGAAGTGACTATTTGGAGTATAGTATGGTCCATACCATCAGTGCACAATATGTATTAGTCAAGTTAACAAGTGATAGAAGCATTATGCTATAGGATAATTTTGTAAGCATTAGTAAGGCTATCAAATTTTTCACATAAATATTAAGAAGGTGAAAATTCTTAAACTTTTGCGTTCAATACAAATACCTAGGTATTTATTTACAAACTATACATTTCAGGAAAGAAATTTAAATATATATATCTCAAGAACGTTAAAGATCCACAACCTTTGGCCAAATAATTACATTTATGGGACTACCATCTATAGGAAAAGAATTTAAATAGAGGAAGTTATATAAGCAAATTGATTGCAACATTATGTACCATTTTGACAAACTGGCAACAGTCAGAATATTCAAATGTATAGAAACTGCTAAGCAGATTATGAAAGCATATAAATAACACCTAAGGTATCATTCAGCCATTATAAAAATTTTAAAATAAACGTGGTATGATAGAATGCTCATAATATATCTACCACTGAATGAAAAAAAGCCAGACAAAAAACTGTCTTCTGCTATGATTCTATTCGCATTCTTCTAAAAACTACTAAACAGTTCTCTTATATAACAGAAAAACATTAAGAACCATGAGAAGGGGGTATCTGAATAGTGTATCCCAATTGTGTTCTTCTAATTAGTCTTAATGAAGACAGTAGTTTCATCATAAATTTCAATTAACTATAATCCCCATCTGACACAAGCCCGCTGGTCCATATGTCATTCTCTCCCCAAATGTAACAGCCTTTCAAAATTGACTTATCTTAAGAAACACTCAATAGAAACAAAATAATAGCCACCCAGAAAAATCTTAAAAGATAGTTATTAAAAACAAATTGAAGTAGAGGTGTCAGGAAGTGAGATGGAAGATTTGCTTGTAAATCTATTTTCTAGTTTTTCTTCTTCCTTCAAACAGTTAATCCAATCATAGCTAATAAAGCATTTAGAGAAATTTTAGGAAAGATAAAAAGCAGACACAGGTCACTGGACACCAATTCCTTATTCCCATGCTTCTCACTGAGATACCCTCTTCCACTGAAATCAGGCAGCCAGTCAAGAGTCTAGCACATAAGAGTGCATTTTTTATCCAGCAGAAATATTTAGCTTGGCTGTCTGCCAGGGAATGCTGGAAGAATGGACTGAATTAGGGGATTTACCTTCCACGTGTTTGGCACGCGTCATTTAAGAGTATCTGAGGCTTTTGCCTCTTTCACTGAGGTATCTGAAGGCTACCAAGCTATAGGAAGCTAATGTCAGTCTCTAATATAGAAAGATAAATGACCTGAAGTCAATATCGGACAGCTTATTCAGAATCCAGAGTGCCTTTTTTTCTACCACCAACACATTGTAAGGACAGTATACTTTATCTGTCACTGTTGGAAGAAAAAGCTTGTGGCTTCCCTAAAGTTTAAAAATGCTTTCAGATCTTTGCCCTTAACATCTCTTAGAAATAGTATAAGGCTTTGAATCCTTTTGCTATCCATAATTTTATGGATAAAACGGGGGGGAAACCCCCCAAACACTCCAACATCATAAGGCAGTGTGGGCATCTTGATTTATATTGGTTTAGGAAATACTTTAAAATTTATTCTAACACAGATGTTATTGGGAATTTTACATAATCAAGCCATGAAATTAGTTCACAGCTTTGTATGCCTTGAGTTGTTCTGTTGTCCTTCACCCCCCTCCCCATTTTACTGTGACTGTGACAGTACAAATCGTAGGGAGCTGTGTTGTTAACCCCAAAAGCAGCATCTATCTATCTGGTCTCTAGAATCGAGCAGCAGCTCAGTGAGAGAAGCAGAGTTTATGTCCTCTTGTGAGGTCTGTTGTGTTGTTGTTATTGTTATGCTCCCTTGAGTCACCTCACAGTGACCCTATTTACAAAAGCTTAGCACCCTACCCTATCCTGGGCCAGTCTCACTGTCTTCCACACACCTGCTTCCATAACTCCAGTTACTGTATCATCCATTTCATCCAGGACCTTTCTCTTCTCTGCTGTTCCTCCACCCTTCCAAGCATAATGTTATTCTCCAAGGACCGGTCCCTCCTAGCCATGTGCCCAAAGTATGTGAGGTGGAGCTTATAAGATTTACCACCTCCCAAAACCACGCTGGAGGGTCTGCTATAGTTGGTTCCCACTTGATAGTAATGAACTGAGTTTGTGTGAAAGTTGGCACTTCAACTTAGTTTCCTAGTCAACAAGTCTCTTCTCCCTCTATGACATTAGTTGCAATTCTTTCAATATAGCAGCATTCGTTGTATGTCCTTCCTGGGTTCCTATTTGGATGTGTCCATCACCCTGCTGCTTCTTGTCTTCTGAACTTTGTTTTTTTGGCAGATGCTTCCTTTTTGATCTTGTATGGTTGATTGTTCTGAAGTGCACATTCCTTATGGGTGTTATAGTTCATTTTATAGGCCTATCTATTGTTTGAAGGTCCTCAACAAGATGGGTTGACACAATGACTATTGTAACAATGGATCAAGCACATCAGAGTATGTACCTAACAACAATATCTAATGTTGGTTGCAAGATGATATCTCAGTTGAGTTTACTAACAGGTTTGGAGGATATCTAAGGGTCATATCCTTGAGAGTTTCACCAGTCACTCTCAGACCAGAAAGTGTGGCCCTTTTTATGAGTTTAAATTGTTTTACATTTTTCTCTTACTTTGTCCAGAATCTTCTATTGTGATCCCAATCAGAACTATTGACAGTGGTAGCCAGGTACCACATTGTTTTCCTATTTTCAGGCTCATCAAGGTTGTAGTTTCTGCTGTCCATTAGTTCTCTGGACTGTTTCCTTAAGTCTTAGGTTTCTTTACTCTCCTTACTCCAAATAGGAAAAGACCAGTAGTTGTATCTTAGATGGCCACTCACCAGCTTTTGAGACCCCAGTCACTCCCGTGGTATCAAAGGTTTATTGTTCAAAATTACTGTACTGGACTTTGGCTTTGCCACATGGATGGTCCGAATCATATAAATAGGGTGTGTTAGTCTATCCACAAGGGGATTGGCTAGTCTCACCATTCCACTAGGTTTAAATTGGGTGGTCTCAGCAATAGAAATTGGGAATCTCAACATCAACAAGGAAAAGGAAGCAGAATGTATCTTTCTTTAATACTGTGTAGTCTTTTAGGTCACTTAGGTTGTTTCCTTCTTTTTCTGTTTGTGTGATTAATCTGCTTTATTATTTACTTTTACCTTGTGCTAGGCTATCAAACACTAACCAGGCAAAATTGCTATAGACCTTTTTTAGGAAGAGATGGTTGTGTATATAGTTCCTGGCTGGAACAAATGGTTAAGTCTTCAACTACTAGTCTAAACATAGGCAGTTTGACCCCACCGAGAAGTGCTTCCGAAAAAAAGGCCTAGTGATTTGCTTCCAAGGTCACAGCCAGCCTTGGAAATCTATGGGCCACAATTTTAGTCTGTACAAGGAGTCACCAAGAGTTAGAATCAACAACAGCAACTAACTTCAGCATGTGTGTGTGTGTGTGTGTGTGTGTGTGTGTGTGTGATGTTCAAAGAAGAATATTAGGAATAGATGCCTAAAAATATGGATAACTTTAAGTAGGTTATGGTAATATTAGTGACATTTCTGTTTTGGCTTAATTTTTTCCCAAATTTTCAGGTTCATTATTTTTCTATTCAAAAAAGGTGTTAATATACTATGCACATGTAAAAACTTCTGCAACAAGGTAAAAAGGACACCCACAGACTGGGAAAAATATTTGGCAATGACATATCTGATAAGGGACTTATATATAAAATTTATAGAATACTTTAGTACTGCAACATGAGAAAGGTAAACAATCGAAACACAAAGTGGGCACAGGATATGAGCAAACACTTCAGCAAAGAAGACACTCCAATGACAAATACATGAAGAAATGTTCAAAATCCCTAGCCATCAGAGAGGTGTAAATCAAAACAACTACAAGATATCATCCCAACAATAATAGCAAAGCCCAACAGGACAGCAAACAACAAATGCTGGTGAGATGGTGTTGAGATTGGAACACTTAATCACTATTGGTGGGACTGTAAAATGGAACAGCTATTATGGAAGGTGGCCTGGTTAGATATACCATTTGAGCCAGCAATTGTACTACTAGGAATATACCCTAAAGAAACCAGAGCAATGACTCAAACTGATGTCTAAGCACCCATGTTTATTGCTACTTATTCACAAAAGTGAAGAGAGGGAAGCGACCCTTGTGTCCATCAACAAATGGATAGAGAAACTATGGTACATTCCTACAACCGAATATTATACAGCACTGAAAAACAATAAACTCTGAACACATTACACAACACGGGTGAGCCTGGAAGAGATTATGCTGAATACAATATCTAAGTCATAAAAGGAGAAATACTGCATAACACTACTGATATAAAATAGGAATGACATGGGGAGGTTGTGAGGAGACTAGGAAAAGTCAATAATAGATAAAGAACACGGCATTGGAACAGGTGAGGGGAAGAACTATCCAAAAGGAATATTGTTGTCAGTTGTTAATGCGTCATTGAGTCACTTGCAACTCATAGAGACCCTATGTACAACAGCTTTAAACCCTGCTCTACCCTGTGCCAATCTTATTGTCTCTGACATACCTACCCCCATTACCCCAATCACTAGATTAATCCATCTCATGGAGGGTCTTCCTCTCTTGTGCTGTCCCTCCACCCTCCCGAGCACGTCCCTCTCCAAGGACTGGTCCCTCCTTGCAACATGTTCAAAGTATGTCAGACGAAGCCTCAGAATCCTTGCCTCCAAGGAGCAGCCTGGTTTAACTCTCTCTAGGACGAACCTGTACATTCTCTTAGCAGTCCATGATATATTCAATACTCTTCTCCAACACCATAGCTCAAAGACATCAATTCTCCTTCCATCATTCCTACTCATTGTCCAGCTTTCTGATGCAAGTAATTGCAAAAACTATGGCCTGGATTAGGAGCACCTTAGTCTCCATATTGACATCATTGTTTTTCAGTACTCTGGAGATGTCCTTGACAGCCAAATTTCCCAATGCAATTTGTTTCTTGATTTCTTGGCTGCTGGTTTCAAGAGTGTTGATTGTGGGGCCAAGCAAACTAAAGCTGTTGACAATCTCAATCTCTTTCTTTCTTGGGTTTTTACCCACGCCCCCTTTTTAAAAATGTTTATTCATTCATTGTTGCATATTGTCTTTCCCTCTCCCTCCCCCAATCCACTTAGTAATGCACCTCTTATTCCAGATTGTTGTCATACACTTAATTCCTAGTCAAATATTCCTTATATATATTACATATACATATAATATTCTTTTATTATAGATAATCCTATTGGATTATATCTTAGATATATATTATTATATTATATTTAATATATATTTAATCCTATATGATTAGGAATTAAGTGTATAACAACAATGAGGAACAAGAGGTGCATTACAAAGTGAACTAGGGGAGGGGGAGGGAAAGAAAATATACAACAATGAATGAAAAAATATTTTTAAAAAGAAAAAAAAACACAAAAAGGCATTATGAACTACATAGAGGAGAAGCAGAAAGATATTCTTTGGTTATACTTATTGTTGTTAAATGCCATCAAATTGCTTGCAACTCAGTGACCCTATCAACAACAGCTCTGAACGGTGCTGTCTCTTATGACAACCTCATCATCTCTGACACACCCACCCCATTACCCCAGTCACTGAGTCAATCCATCTCATCCAGGGACTTTAGCTATCACATTTTCAATTTGGATTCCTAAAAGTAAACAGATATTGTTGTCTCATATCAAATAAAAGAAACTCTAAGAGCACAATGGAAAGCACTTGACTGCTGACCATACGGTTGCCATTACTCAGGAGACAGGGGTGCCAGTCTGCTTCCAGAAAGATTCTAGTCTGGAAATCTCAACAGGCAGAGTTCTACACTATCCTATAAGGTATTTCTGAGTTGGTATTTACTAGATGGCACACAAAAATTTAGGTATGTATATATTCTAAAAGTAAATTTACTTTGATGAAGATTCATGAAGCAGAAAATTCTTCACAGAATTGCCCAATTCATGAAAATCTTATTCAAAATCTTGATGAAAATCTAGTAGTTGTTACGAAGGTCAAGTTCTGTTTCTGCCCTGAGCAAGCCAGCTTAGCTCGCTCCTGCTTTCTGACCTGATTAGCTAGCTCCTGACCACCAGCTTGATGAATTAAATGTATGACAGATATGACAGGTGAGCAGTGACTGGAGGGGCTTAACCAGTAGGGATAAAATAAAGCCCCCATTTAAGAACAAAGTCCCCAACAAAGCTTGCTCATTAATGACCACAGAATCTCTTTATTTGTCCTATTTAGAAGGCACTATCAAAAACTACAGACAATGTGTTAAGGAGGATGACTTTTCCCCAAAAAGCCTCTGATTAACTAATTAAAAATCCTCATTTTCTGCTAAATACATCTGAAAGGCTTGGCTTCTATGGATATGCACAAGGCTGCCTTTTGATGCTATATTAATACAATAGACATAAGTTTACAGCTGGCCTAAGTGGAATTACTGTATATAAACCATAATATCTATTTGCAGGGATCCAGCTAAGCCCCACAGAGACAAGTACAGAAGGACAAATCCAAGGAATTTTGGAAGTCAATCCATTAGGATTATGGAGCAGCCCCTGATTTTGGAAGTCATAGGCTCATCTATGGAAGCAATGAAGTCTCAATCTTCTTTTCTCTTAACCTCTTATCCAAAGGCCTACTGACCTAGTTCTTATTTAAAATAAACTGATAATTTACAGATGAAAGTATATTTGTTTTCTATATATTTACATGAGATTATGTGCGGGCAGTCTATCAAATATTATCTTTCTCACCATAATGGACAACTATTCTGTAGATCAAGTGTAGCTTTTTAAATACATGATTATAATAACCTGAATATTATGAATGATACATAGGACAACAACAATAATAAAAAAAAATTACTCTTGGTTACCACTCTGTACTTTAAGACTTCCAGCCACTCTTTATTTAAGCCTATTAACAATGCAAGACACTGTAAAATGAGCTAAATTGGGAGAACGTTTTTTAAAAAGAAAATGATACCTACGGTTTAGCTCTTGTGAATTGGTTTGTATGTGGCCATGTTTACATATATATGGAACTTGCTGAACAAATAATATTAGTTAGAAGATTTTAAAAATCACAGCTGTAGCAAGACAACCTCCAACTAATCTGGAAATCAGAATAAATTCCTTGATAGAAGTCTCTGGCTACTCTGGCATGCTGCGCAAGGCCCATCATATTCATGACAGCTGTAGCTATGTAGTGGTCCTGGTGGTAAAAGGTGATAAAAGTTAGATAGTTGACCAAAAGTTTGATGGTTCAAATCTTCCAGTCACTGCACAAGGACACGTTGAGGCGATCTCTTCCTATATTTATGGTTCCAGAAACCTCCATGAGTCGTTTAGAACTGACTTCAGTAGCTGGCTAAGGGATCCTTAGGATATCATGTTGTTAACTGGAATGCTGGAGGTTCCAGTCTACTCAGGGATGCATTTTAAAAAGGCCTGGTGATCTACTTTGAAAAACCACCTACTGAAAACCCTGTGATCAAATCATAATTGGCTTACTGCTTAAGGCTGGCTAAGGGCATACATTTCATCTTACAGTAAACAAACAAACAAACAAACAAATTAAAAAAAACCCCAAAACTCATTGCTGTCTAGTTGGAACTGACTCATAGTTGTAACTCGCACAGGAGAATACCCATCTTTTTCCTGTGGGTCCACTAGTGGACTTTGGATTGGCAGCACAACTTCCTATGGATTATGCCATCAGAGCTCCCAACTAACAGCCTGGAGCATCAGATAACCTCAGTGAATAACTGAGGAGGAAACTGTGATGTAGTCAAGCCACTGTCCCAAGTTCGAAAAACAATTGAGTGATGAGATGAGGTATCCCACTGAGGGGTTCCAAGGACTCTTCACAACATTCTTTGCTGTCACTGCCTCACCATTCCAGGGGGAAAAAATGTTTTCGCCAAGGCCAACATTAATTCCGCATCTGTGAGAACTTGGGCTAACAGTGTACATTCTTTCCTTCTCACTAAGGAGAACCAGCGCTGGGAACATCTGAAACATAAGACCCTAACTTATGCCTGCATTGCCAGGAAATTCGGAGAGAGAGGCTTTCTGCTAACAGAGGTCAAGACAGAGTGATGCTTCCTGCGCTCAGTCAGGATATTGGGCTCTTTGCACTGCTTGCTTTCTTTAATTACACGCACGAAAGTATAATTATCCAGATGTAACTCAAAATACCAGGTTCAAGCCATTTAACATATATTCTTCAAAGCTCTGTACACGGAACCTTCACTAAAATCCACCTGTGTTTTAAACAGCCCTAACAGTTTCCTTCTTAACTATCTCACCAAACACTAGTGAGAGCAACCGACCACAGCCACTGCCAGAGAACAGGCCTGGATTTTGTCTGTCTGCGGCTCAACACCCAGAGAGGACATTCTGCAGAAGATCCAGATAGTCACTGAGGCTTTGGGGCCTTATCTGAATGACAATACTTAACTTTCACCACCCAGGCCCAGGCTTGGAGAGGAAGCAGTCACACTCAATTATTGTCTCTCTCTCCTAGACAACTACTGTTTAATCCTACCTCCAGCTGATATTAACTGGTGGGAAACACAGCACTATTTTTAGACAAGACAGTGATTTTCCCCCTTTCATCTATGAGAAAAGAAAAGAAAACTACTTCCTCTTGCAGTCCCAGCTATTCCAGATGCTGGATTCTGGTAAAATTTAGTACTTAGGCATTATTACCCACTGCAGAGTGAGTGGGCTTTGAACTCTAGAAGACGGTTTTCAAATTAGAGTTACCCTCTACACTAAGAGATTCCTCCCCTACTGAAATGCTAAAGGAAACAGAACAGAAACTAAATTCCAAACAAGCTATTTTCTGACACAATAACAAGGACAATTTGCTTTAAATAAAGCTAGCATACAAGAAAGAAATTTAACCAAAGTAAGAATAAAGGCACTTCTTGACAAGGTTTTGCTTTCTATCTACCCTCATGTTCAAGCTAGCAAAAGGGTTAGATCAAGAATCTGATTCAGCATGTAATAAATGTAAAGTGAAGTTTCCAGTGTTGGCTAATACTTTTATGATTATCATAATGATTGATTTTCTATGTTATTTTCCTAGGAGCCTGTATTTTAAAGTATCTTATCTTCACACATGAGGATATGCCTCAGGGTAAAGCTGTATTATCAACAGAGCAGGCAATTAGACTTGATTCCTAAATATCTGGAAAGGGAAGAAACTCAAGGTTGGTATGTTAACAATTAAAATCTTCCCATTTCTCTAGAAGGGATGAAAACAGCTTTTTAAGGCAAACTATTGATGAAGATCAAGAAAAACAACTTGACTTCACACCAGTTGGGGCCCTACAGTATTTTCACTATAATGAGAGTTGATATACAAGACAGCACACTCTTGCAACCGAAGCACATTATTTCTCCTGGTACTTTCTGCCATTTGAAGAATGATCTGGAAAGGAGGTGTTGAGTTAGTTTACATTAACCTCTGCCTGACCTGGAGGTAGAGGTTTTAAGAGCTGGACAGCGGTCACAGTCAGGAAGTACTCAGAATTGTGGCCCCAGGAAAATAGAGAAAGGAAAGGACTGTGTTCTCGGGGACCCAAGAGTCACCCCCCACTCTTATTGTAGATGGAGGGCATCCCTTTCGCCCTTTGGCGGGGAAGGGAATCCATCCATCTTCATTTGGGCCTTTTTAAGGGATGGAAGGAGAGCGAGCGAGCTGTCATTTCCTTTGGCTCTTAAAAACAGATCCTAGCAGTGATTATTCATTTCTCTTCAGTTACCCCTGTCCGGTCATACTAGCAGTGCCCAGGGAAGAACCAACATTCTGTTGACACACTGGTAGTCCCTGTGTCTATTAATCAACTCTTACAGGCTGAGCAGCAGCAAGACAAAACAGAGTCAAAACTTCCATTAACAACAATAATTATAAATAGGGATGGCGTGTTGTGGAGAGGAGGTGGGGGAGCTATGTTTAAAAGGTTTGGGACGGATCCAAAGTCTTTTCTATTCACAAGTAACTTCTATTAGAGTAATCAGAAAGGATATTTCACTCTTAGAAACAGTGTAGTCTGTTTGATTTTTTGCTTTCTATTTTAAGTATACATTATAGTACAATGCATGACTTTCTACTTCACATTTCTGATTTGGCAGTGTTATTCCCAAACCACGGCAATGAATGTTAATTGTTTTTAGCATAAGTTGATGGGAAAATCACTTTCAATACATGGATTTCCAGGTTCTGGGGTTATCATCATCAAGAGGTTACATATTTACCCACCCTATCAATAGAGAAATGCTTTAGGGAAAGTATACTTTGGTACTTGTATCTTAAAGGAGAATGAGTAACTATACTGCAACTCACAGAAATGTGTTCCATGATGATCATGAACATCTTTATAAATATATTGCGAGTTACAAAGCCAAGATATATAAACTTTGATGTTTAAGAAGCTTTTTTTCTCATTAAAATGATTATAAAAGTACTCTTCCCTACAAGTTCCCAGAGGTGATCATTATCAATATCTTGGGTAAGCTTCTACATTTTTTCTTTCCATATTTCTATTTGAATAGCATTCTAATTGCATATAGACAGTTTTGCAACTTGTTTGATTAAGGATATACCTGGAGAGTTTTCTTTTTGATCATAGCAGAATATTTCATTGTAAGTATGTATCATAATTCTACTTGATGATCTTTTTTGGTTGTTTTCCCCCTTAAGCCACAACACTGAAATTACAGTCAATATGCTTTACACAAATATATATGTACACATACACACACACACACAAAGATATTTCTCACCCTAGAAGTGAACTTGTTGAATTAAAGTGTAAATTTTAGTTCTTATCTATCTACCTGCTATCATATTGCAAACATATTCACAACTTCACCATTAGCTGTTTCTGCCAGTCTTGGCTCTATTTGACATTTTCTAGTTATTTTCCTCTTTACCAGTCCGGTAAGCAAAATACTACAGGATCTTCAGTTCTATATCAGTGCGGATCATCTCCTGACTATAAGTTGTCACAATGCTTTAAAGTCTGCCCATTTACTTCTGAGCTTTCTAGACAAGTCTAAACTCTTAAATCCATTCTCCAAAGTAGAAACTAATCATGGGGGGGCTGGGGGGGGGCGGTAAGAGCTGAGTTTGTCTTTTGGTTATCATGAAAATCTCCTGAAGTCCCTGAAATGCGTGAAGACCTCTGCCCCTAATTAGCTGAAAGCTTTGGACTCATCACTCAATGTCTCTGAGCCTCAATTTCCTTATTAAGACCTTGGACTCAAGCAAGAAATAGTGTGTCCACATACCAGAGAATCTGCTTCCAGGGATAGCTGAAAATGATGTAGAGGCACTCAGAATCTATATGTAAGACTGAAAAATGTTATGTGACATAATGGTGAGAAATGGAATATGATATTGGTGCAAAGGTTTAAGCCCGTGGCTACTAATTGAAAGGTTAGGCATTCGAACCTACCATGGCTCCATGGGAGAAAAGATGTAGCAATCTTGTCCACAGCCTTAGAAAGTAAGGGAACATTCTACTCTGTCCCATAGAGCCACTACAAGTTGGAATTGGCTCAACAGCACCTGGCACAAGCATAGGGTAGGCTTTTCATGCCCCAACGCAGACAAACTGAGTCAGAAGGCCAGTCAGGGGTAACCTGATTGGAGTGTTACCCTGAGCTAGGTGTTATTAGAATTGCACGCATGCCTTCAGAATAGGTTAGCGGAACCACTTAACTGGCCTGACTTGGCATTGAAAGTGGGTCTCTTCATGACTGCTTCCAGATAATTTCTTCCAACCCTTAATTCTTTTGAAGCTATGATTCTAGGCACTTGTTGCACCTCTTCATGTTGCTATCATTCACAACTCTAACTTATCCCATTATTGATGGAAAACTTTGCACCTGACTCACTGTCTTAATTTGTGCTGTTACTTGCTACCTCTTCTTCCTATTTTCCAATTATAGGGCATGTTACCTGCATTTATCAAGATCAAATTTAAGAATCATCATTTACCTCTACCTTCGTTTCCCACAGTGAATCCATCAGCAAGTCCTACTGGTCTAGCTCCCATTTATCTCTCAGATCCTTCAACCATTTTGTACCATCTCTATCACTACCACCCTAGTCTAAGACATTGTCATTTCTTGTTTGAATTGTTGGGGGTGGGGAGAATCTATAAACTGTTCTTTCTCTTTCATTCTTGTCCCTTACCATTTATCTACACTCGATGTTCAGAGAAATCCTGTTAGAGCATAAATAAGATCACATCACTCCAATGCTAAAACCTGGCATCACTCTCAAAATAACATTAAAGCTTCTTTTTTACTATGGTGTACAAGGACATTCCATGTTCTACTTTCTTGTTTGATCTCATCTCCTTTCACTTTCTCATTTGCTCTTTACTTCCAGCCACATTCAACTCCTCCAGCTGTGTTACCCTTCTAACAAACTCCTTTCCATCTCTTTGATTCTTTATCACTCACCACAGACCATGTATGGATCACTTACTCATTTCATCACAGTCATGTCCTTAGAGACCTTCAATAGCTTTGTATCCTTATTCTGTTTCAATTCTACTTATTAATGACTTTTTTTTTATTAATGAGTCTGTTTTTCTCACTAGAATGTCATTCTCACTGTGGGTGAATGTCTTCTTGTTTACTGCTATTCCTTAGCAGTTAGCATGTCAAGAAATGTTTGTTGAAGAAGGGGGAAAAAAATGAATGAATGGCTGGATGGGAAACTTGAATGCTAAGTGTTTGATTTCGGTTCATTTAGGGATTATTGAAGAAGCCTGGATAGCACAAGAGGCTTACAATTGATGGTGACGTAAAGGTTATTAGTTTGAAGCCACATTGTGGCTCAGTACAGGGAAGTCCTCATGAGCTATTTTCATGAAGACTGCAGCCAAGAAAACAATATGATGCACTTCTACTCTGTGGGGTAGAAATATGGGGTCGCCACGAGTCAGGAGCAAATCAAGGGCAGGTAACAACAAAGTGATTACCGAACATGGTAATTTCTTAAACAGGACTTTGTGAGATGGAGCTAGAGAAATATGGTGGCTACTTGTGTTGGAAAGCTCAGGTCTCTAGTGGTGCTGAAAAGTTAAGCACTGAGCTGCTAACCAAAAGTTTGGAAGTTAGAGCCCACCAACCACTCTGGGGGGAAAAGATGAGGCAGTCTGTTGCCTTAAAGATTTGTAGGCTCAGAAACCCTACGAGACATTCTACTCTTCCTACAAGGTTGCTGTGAATATCAACAAAATGGTAATGGGTTGTGTGGGGATGATGGATGTTAATGGAGACCAAATCACCTGCTCTGAGGTTGTTCTAAGAATCATTTGAGAATGAGAGAATGGGAGGGGGGAAATAACAACCAAAAAAACCTTCTGCCAAGTAGTTTTGCAAAGTGATATATTATGTACTGTGAGAAGCAAGGGGCAAGGAGAGAACAAATTACAAAGCATTATATTTCAAGAATATAAATATATACAGACTAGAGATGTTGCCCTCATCCACAAGTGAGGATAAGAGAAAATGAAAAGGCAGGAGGGAAAAAAAAAATCATACATTATTTTTCATTTTGTTCTTTCCATTTTCAAAAGCAAAAGTTGAGTTACAATTTTTAGGCTATACCTCTCCTTATTAATTATCTGTATGTCTCTGTTTTAAAGGAAATGAATTATTTAAGATTGAATAAATTTTCTAAAGGAGCCCTTTAAGAAATTTTCTGAAAGTACAATGATTAGCTCAGCTGCAAACCAAAGGTCAGTGGTTGGAAGCCACCAGTTGCTCTGTGGAGAAAACAGACTTATAAAGATGACAATTTAGGAAATCCTAGAATGTGAGTTCTACTCTTTCATTTCAGGCCTACTCAATAAGCACACAAATTATCTACTTAGAGCAGGAGGAGAGATGGGAATTCAAACTGAGCATTATATAAGTAAAGATCTAATATTTATTGTAAGTGTTCTTGTTAAGTACGTCTGAGTCAGCAGTGACTCATAGGGACCCGATGAACAATAGATCTGAACCTTGTCATCTCCTGTACTATCCTCATGAGTATGGTTTTATTAGTGGATCTATAGTTCTGCTGGAAATCTTATCATTACAAGTGGGTGAAATGGGAGGTTTTAAAAACATGCTTTCCCTTTCTACGAAGATGGTGCCAAAAGCGAAGAAGGAAGCCCCTGCCCCTCCCAAAACTGAAGTCAAAGCAAAGGCATTAAAGGCCAAGAAGGCAGCCCTGAAGGGCGTCCACAACTACAAAAAGGAGAAGATCACACGTCACCCACCTTCAGGTGGACTAAGACGCTGAGACTCTGAAGGCAGCCCAAATACCCCCGGAAGGGTGTCCCCAGGAGAAACAAGCTTGACCACTATGCCATCATAAAATTTCCCCTGACTACTGAGTCAGCCATGAAGAGGATAGAAGATAACAATACACTTGTGTTCATTGTGGATGTCAAGGCCAACAAGTACCAAATCGAACAAGCTGTAAAGAAGCTCTATGACATAGATGTGGCTAAGGTTAACACTGTGATTAGGCCTGATGGAGAGAAGAAGGCCTATGTTCCACTTGCTCTTGACTATGATGCTTTGGATGTTGCCAACAAAATTGGGATCATCTAAACTGAGTCCAACTGGCTATTTCTAAACACAAATTTTTCTCACAAAAAACCCCCAAAACCCAACAAAAACCAAACAAACAAAAAAAATGCTTTCTTTTGAAGCATGATAAATGTGGCATTCTCTGCATATGCACACATCCACACATATAAGTTGGCTTACTAAAAAGAAGATGGAAGGAATATACTGAGTCATTATATAGAAAGGAATTGGCAGATACAGAGGAATTTAAAGAAATAACATATGAGCAAGAGCCT
>NW_006399763.1:6122908-6133813 GCF_000299155.1 Elephantulus edwardii
AAGACCCTCTATGAGATGGATTGATTCGGTGACTGGGGTAATCGGGATGGGTGTGTCAGAGGCGGTGCGGTTGGTGCAGGATAGAGCAAGGTTTAGGGCTGTTGTGCATAGGGTCACTATGACTCAGAAACGACTCGACGGCACATAACAACAACAACAACTACTGAAAAGAAAAATCAATACCTGACATAAACCAGTAAATTACACTAAAAATTAAGGAATACATTATAGAAAAAGATGCATTCCTGTCGCTCTATTCTCCATTCAGTATACACCCAAATCTACATTTATGGTGAAAAATTTAAGGCCATTTATTGTCTCTTGAGATCTATATATAATGAAAAGTTGAGTCTGTCTGATAATGTTTGGGTGGCATATAAGGCAAAAGACATCTTTTCACCTTTCTATACAATTATAACATTAACAACTGTGCTTGAACATGGTTTTCTTTAAACTACTCATAAAAATTCTTGAGGTTCTTAACCTTACTGGAAAAGAAAACCTCAGATGACTATAAAGTAAATACACAGCATATTCTCAATATCATGGCCATCTTCAAGCAATTTCTCACACTTATAATGCATTTATTTTTATATAAAGCATATGCGTGTCTTTGGGGCAAACCATGCCTTTTATTCTTATGTTGTGAAAGTCCCTTCTAATTAAAACAGGAAATACAAATTTCCTTGTCTAGTTCTAAGGATAAATCCCACTTAGCACAAGCAGCTGTCTGCAATTTCTGATGAGCTCTTTCTGGCTGTTTTAAATGTGCTCTGCTGAATTCACATTTCCTCAACACTTCTGAATCCCATTCAAAACCCAAAAGCCACACCCAGAGTACCTGCACTCCCACCTGCCAAGGCACTTCATATCTTGAACACCTTCATAGGACAAATGACAGATGCAAGCAGCACTACAGCTTCTAAAATGAATTCAGATTTAAGAAGGCTGAAAATGTTCTGAAGGAAAGGTTAAGTAAAGCTTATAAAAAGAGAAGTCTTTAAAAAAGGAGAGAAAGTAAATACATTTCTTTTTTAAAAGCCATTCTTCTGTAAAGGCTTTGCATTAACATCCAAACTGCTAGCAAGAAGAGTCTTGTCCCACCCTTATAATTAAAAAGCATAAGCAGTTCCTTTACTGACCACAGCAAAGGGCAAACAGACTCAAACCCACATCCTTTACAGGAGCTTTTCTTGCTACTTCTGAGCAAGTACTTGTGGCCATTGGGTTTGAGGGAACAAGATCTCAAGTTTATACACATGAGAGCAGATTAGATACAGTATCTAGTGAGTGGGATCATTTTTTTCCACACTTGTCAAGCTTAGATTAATACTGCTACTGATTGCGTTTTAGAAATGGCCAATTAACTCAAGTCAAATCACAAAGGAAGGAAGGAAGGTGGGAAGGCCAAAAGCTGCCCTTATCCCCTTAGGGGTCTGTGGGTCTGAATAAAATTCCCTGTGCTTCCTCCTTTAGTGTGGGCTCACTCACACTCAGTGGACATCCGAGTTGCTGGTGCTGGTTGTGGTTTAGTCAACTCCAGCTCATAATGATCCCATGTGTGCAATGCAGAATTGCTTATTATGGTCTTCAAGATTGCAGATTGCTAGGCTCATCTTTCAAGGCGCCTCTGGAAGGATTTGAACTACGAACTTTTCAGCTAGAAGACTACCACATAGCCACATGTGTCACCCAGGGACTCATGGGCAGAGTAGGTAGACTAGTGCCCTAATCCCTGTTGGATTCTAACAACACAGAGTTGATGCAAGTTTGTGCTTAAAAAGGAAACAAAACCGCTTTGTAGCTTCATCTGTAAAGAATTATCATGTGGAAATTCTTAACTTGAAAGGAGTTTCTTTTTCTTTTAAATACTTTCATTTTTACCTTTATATCAGAAACAAGGTGTTTTTTTCCTTGCAGTGAAATATTTGATTGTTCTTTAGAAGGAACCTCCCCAATCTCCACTCAACAAAGACCCAAATCCAATACCATTTGCTGAGGAGTTGATTTCAGCTCGGCTACTTGGGAGCAAATATAACTGCCCCATATGGTCCCCAAGGTTGTAAATACTTTAGGTAAGCAGATTCCCACAGCTTTCTTCTAAGGAGTGAGTGGTGAATTCAAATCACCTTAGGTTAGCAACCTCACATGCTAATCACTGCCCCACCATATATATATACCAATTTAGTCTTATTTGGCCTCACTGTCACAAAGAATCTACTTATTCCAAAATGTGCATGTTTGACAAAGCAATGCCTTAAAATAATAGGAGGCATGTTGGAAATAAAATGTCAATGTCTTTAAAATTCTATTCCCAAGGGCTATGAGTTATACCTATGTTTCTTCATAATTATGGCAAGAAAGTTAGTTAATAGACACCAACTAACCTTTTTTCAACTGAAGTAATAAATTGTTCAACTGGTGAAATGTCCACAAGTTCTACTCAAACACCTTGTGAATTGTTTGACTAGCAAACTCTTGCAACACTCAACAAACAGATATTAGCAAGTTAGAGCGACACAACGTCCCTCAAGTATTAACTGTGCTGATAATCTAATCTGCAGGCTTTTCAAAGGGACAAAATATTCCACTCTTCTTCTAATTTTTTGGTAAGTTTCAAACACTCAAGTGACATTAAAAATATTAATAATAATTAAAAAGTAAATAAACATAAAAGATGTGTAGACCACTACTTAACTAGCAAACTAGGATGCTAATTGCACACTAATAGACCCAACCAGATTAATAATATGCCTCATGTACATACTTATGAAGGACATGTAGACATCCTCCAGACTTAATGACTGCATTTTCTTCACACAATGTTCTTAAGTCAAAGGAAAATTTCTAAAAGCTAATTCATGTTTTGCCAAACTGCAAACGAGGATATCATCAGGTATATATTTAAGCATGATCTCCCTTGCCGCTAGTCTCCTGTCTGGTCTGACAAAATACTAGCAACATTCAATTAGCAGTGATTTTTAAATATTTATCAATCTTGTGTCAAAACTTCATGATCTGAACAAAGAAGTGCTGGGTGAGAAAGGGGTGTCTTTCATAACAAATACTTCTGCAGAGATAGCAACTTAGTGGGAAAGAGTCTAGACGTGACAAGCTCAGTTTCAACCATTATTTGTTGGGGAATTGAAGGTAGAGCCCTGCTTTCTGTGAATAATTACCTTCTGTATATAAAACAATCCAGGAAGACCCTAATGAGACGTGTCAGTTAGCAGATGAAGTCCTAGTCATGGATCCAAAAGTCCTGAGGAATTTTTCAGTATATTTTGTTCCAGGGTATAAACCAACTATCAGGACACAGTACAGGGATGTCTTGAGTAAACTGTTGTGTATGGAACATCAAAACTCTGTGCTCATTACTTATTTAAAATATGTGTCCCTTTTGTCAACCAGTGTTTTGTGTTGGGTTTTTTTTTTTAGTGGTTTTTTTTTCATGAAGCAACATATACACTATTCCATCAAGATAAAAGGTATTTACATATTTTTTTGGCATGGAAACATTTAAGTAGCATTCAATTAAAAAAAAAAGAAGCATTTAATTAAGATTCTCTTTCTTTTTCAAAAGTCTATTGATATCTCCTTATAATTATCATAAAATAATTAAGTTGTATGTAGCTATTTTTAGTTCTACCTGAAGTAAAACATACACTGGCCCTTATCTTCTTAGAAGTTATACATTAATCTAACAGACACTAATCTTCTTTGAATAATGCATCTAACTCTTTCCTTTATTAATTTATAAAGCACAAATTATGCAAAATTTATTGTTTGTGTTATATACTTATACTTTTTTAATCTACCTAATGGTCTTTTAAACACTTGATATATTCCTAAAGGAATGCCTTAAAGAGAAGGGAATACTAAACCAAGATAGCCTCCCATGATCATTCAGATTAGCTTGAAGGGAGACACATGCAGGCTAAAGAGAACACTCAGCACTGTGATTTTCAACTTTGAGCAGAATTATGAGCAGACATGTACACAAAACAATTTTTGTTAACACTTAAGATTTAAGAGGCAAGAAAATTATTTAAAATACAAAACATTTTTAAAGCCTTCTTGTAAAATACTTGAGCTTTCATTTTCTTTAGATCCAACTGTTGGTTTAAGAACAATTTAGGTTCATTTGTTCTCATTTTGCCTGCTACAGTGAAATGATAACTATCTCAGGCCCACATCTTTTGTCTTTTGGTCAACCATCCAACCAAGCAGTAGGTAGACTGATGCTGCAAGCATATGACCTAGGATCCAAAAATTTAGACTCCTTGAAAAAACAGAGGCCAACACAAAGACCGGGGGGGGGGGGGGGGGGGGGGGGGGGGGGGGGGGGGGGGGGGGGGGGGGGGGGGGGGGGGGGGGGGGGGGGGGGGGGGGGGGGGGGGCGACCCAGGAGCGCACCCAGAAGGGCTTTTATTCTGTAACTTTTTACAAGTAGTTCATAACCTTTGGACTCTAGACACTCATTCAAGCTGCCTCAGGGCTCTGTAAACCAGGGGCTAAGGATGCTTTAAGGCATGAACTTTCTACCCAAACAGAGTATGGTAAACATTTGGGGGAGGCACAGTGCTACTGCTAAAATAAACCATAAAAAAGGACATTAGCCAAGACACTTTTATTCAGGGAGTTTCTCTCTGTTCAGGGAACTCAATCTCGAGTCAAATCCATTACTCAAGAGCCAAGTCCCAATGCCAATAAGGAAGTTTAAAAGTTTGGAAACTTACTTGTTGTTCTTCTGTGGCAACAAACAGAAGAAGAGAGTTACCAACAATTATGATACTATTAAATAGTTTTATTGCATATTCATAGCTCTAATCTCCAAAAAGGTTTTGTCTTTTTTAAATTTTAAGTGAAACACTCAAAGAAAAGAAGAGTCACACCAAATGGAGGATCCTACTCAAAAAGAAACAGTATCATTTTCTACCTCATGCCAATTTGGTTATTTTCATTTTTGACTAATTTTTAAATGATTATTAAGAGATCTTCTGCCATGTGCTAAAAAAGTTTTCAATTCAATTATTTAATCCTAGATTGCAAAAGGGGGTTTTTCTTTTTGTGAGATGGAAAGAAAAATAGAAATATCCTGTGCAAAATAACTTTTTGTTGCCCTAAACCTGGTGATAAGAAAATTATTAGCTGCAACTAAGAGTGGGTTTAATTTGTCTAAACAGACTAAAAGAAAAGAATATATTCTATTTAAAAAAAATTTACTTAAAGGATAACTTTGTGGGAAATAGTCCTATTTTCTATTTTTCTTAGTCTTAAAAATCTCTGGATCATAGTTTTATAATTATGTTATTTTTGCACACTCATCTGAGAGGCATTTGGTTGTAAATCAGCCGTTCTACCAAATGTATCAAGTATAAACCACTAAGAAAGAGTTTATCTTCCAATAAAGATCCAAAATCATGCTGAATATATTAGATACTTCACTATGTGATAGCGTAATTAAAGAAATATATAATTATAAGTTGATAATTATTTTTAGAATTGTTAACAAATGTAAAATACATTATGCATAAAAGACAGATAAGAAGATTGTGTTTGTAACACAGGATATGGAAAGGCTTCTGTGAAAGGTAGTGCCAAAGAGGAGCTCTCGGTGGCCTAGTGGCAAGAAGCTGCACTGCAATCCCAGAGGTATGTGGTTCAAATCCACCAGATGCTCTGCTGGAGAAGGAGGGGCAATCTCCTCCTGTACCAGTCAGATCCAATTTGACAGTACACATACACAAAAATAATTTATACACACACACACACACACACACACACACACACACACACACATACATATACACACACACACACATAATACATAATGGAAGAATGTTTGGAAAACATGGGGGTAGAGGGACATGTTCTAACACAATTACTACAAACTTCTAGTCAATTGATGACATTTTTATAGGTTTTCCTTGGTGTATCTCATAATAAGAATGTCTTATAATAAGGTTTACATTAATGGATTTTTAATTTTTATATTTTATTTTAATAATTTTAATGAACATTTACAGAGTTTTAAATTTTTTTTGAGATTTTAAATTTTTTAAAATTCCTACTTGATCTATTTATATATGGAGTAAGAAAAGAAGCTAACTTGTTATTGAGAAAATATACTGCCTATATTATTTAAAAAATCACAACATAACCATCACATGCTACCTACTCACCATGTCCTCAAAGAATTTTTGCTTTCTATAAAGAAAATTCTGATTTCAGCATCATTTCTCCCCCTAAGGCATGAGACTTCAAAATCTAGACAAGCCATATTGTGGCCTGCTTTCCCCTCCACTTTGTTGGGGATGGGGAGGAGTGGAAGAAAGTTATGCCAGCTATCCTAAGCAACTCTGCCACACCGCACACCTGTTCGTCCAACGGGTCAGTTAAACAAGCAAAATAACAGCTGAGAAAGTCAGGTCAGCTACCCTGTGATCTTGAAGACATTTACAGAAACAATCCCCCCTTCTCTCCCTTCTTCATTTGAAAATAGCAGTTTCGGTAACATGATTCCTTCCCTTCCTGTTTGAAGAGACAGTGAAAGGCCTCCTACTGTGAATCCCTTCATTTAGTCTAGGAAGAGGTGGGCCTCAATCCCCAAACTTAGCACTTAAGCCTCGGTCTGCAGTGGTAAGAAGACCATCGCACTGTGGATATGTTTGTTCAAGGAGTTAGGGTTAACTTGCAAAGTTAACAATTAACAAGGACCATATTACATGCCACATGTCTTGTCACCATGCTTTTCACTCCATAAAGTAAAATATATTTAAGGCAACTTCTTAAGTTTTCTGATCTTTCTTAAATTCCTTTGCAGTTGGACCTAAAAGCTGTGAATGAAAACTAAAGCAACCACAAGCTGAATGCAGCTGAATCCACTTGGAGTTATGACAGGTGAAATGCAACTCCTCTGGAAAAAAATAAAATAATAATTTTGGAAAATAGGTTGAACACTTCAAGTGTAGCAGTATTACTGATTAAGCATAAAGATTTTTTTGTGTATTTCTTCTAAATATATTATTATAGTTTATTCTAAGTATGATTTATCAATAGGACAAAGAGTATGTGATTTAATTTAAATACTCAACTTTTTAAAAAAGTTTTTCTTTACTTGTAAATTCTGAATAGTGTTTCTCTCAATTTTAATTTACTTTCAATTATCTCATACCTTTTCAATCTATATGCAGAACAGATCATTTTGGGAGGCTGCACTTTATTAGGAGAAATGTGGCATCACAATTGGAAGAAGATTCATCAACAACCTGCATTATACACATGACACAACTTTGTTGAAACTGAGGACATGAAGTGTGTACTATAGAAGGTCAAAGACTGTAATCTTCAATATGGATTGAAGCACAACATCAAGAAAACAAAGATTCTCACCACTGGGCCAACTGACAACTTCATGATAGATGGAGAAAAGACTGATTGAGATTGTTAACAACTTCAGTTTGCATCGTTCTACAATTAACACTCTTGGCACCAACAGTCATGGAATCAAAAGGGAAAGTCTGCTGTCAGGGACCTCTCTAGAGAAATAAAGAGTAACGGGGTCAGTCTGGAGACTAAGGTGCCCCTTATTCAGGCCATTGTTTACTTGTAATGGACAATGACTAAGGATGATTGAAGAAGAATCAATGCCTTTGAGTTGTGGTCCTGGAGAAGAGCACTGAACATACTGTGGACTGCCAGGAGAACAAATAGGTCAGTCCTAGAGAAGGTGAAACCAAGCTACTCCCTGGAGGCAAAGATTTTGAAGCTCTATCTCACATATTTGAGCACATGGCCAGGAGGAAACCAGTCCTTAGCGAACTTTATGTCTGGAAGGATGGAGGGATAATGCAGGAGAGGAAGACCCAGGATAAGATGGATTAACTCAGTGACTGGAGAA
The DNA here is from genome assembly GCF_000299155.1 of Elephantulus edwardii. Taxonomy (NCBI): domain Eukaryota; kingdom Metazoa; phylum Chordata; class Mammalia; order Macroscelidea; family Macroscelididae; genus Elephantulus; species Elephantulus edwardii. The sequence goes on from NW_006399763.1 coordinate 6,130,812, forward strand.
ATGGAATTAGGTCTGTCAGAGACAGCTCAGGATAGGGGAGGGTTCAGAGCTGTTGTGCACAGGGTCCGTATGAGTCACAAGAAACTCTATGGCATGTAACAACAACAACAATGGCAGCATTACCTCATAGAAAGAAAGAGAAATCAAAACAACTATGAGATATCATCTCACCCCAGTCAGAATACCAAAATTTAACAGAACAGCAAGCAAAAATGCTGGTGAGGTTGTGGAGAAACTGGAATCCTTATTCGCTGTTGGTGGAAGTGTAAGATGGTGCAACCACTTTGGAAGGTGGTGTGGCGCTTTCTCAAAAAGTTGCAAATAGAGATACCATTTGACCCAGCAATTCCTCTACTGGGAAGATACCCCAAAGAGACCATAACTGATATCCAAGCAGATATATGCACACCCATGTTTATTGCGGCTTTGTTCACAATAGCAAGGATTTGGAAACTACCTAAGTGCCCATTAACAAATGAATGGATAGAGAAGCTGTGGTATATTCACACCATGGAATACTATGCTGCATTGGAAAACAAGGAACTCATGCAATATTATTCAAAATGGGTGACCCTGGAGGACATTATGCTGAGTGAAGTATCTCGGTTACAAAAGGACAAATACTGCATGGTGCCACAGGACTGACATCGGGGCTGCGGGGAGACTGAGAAAGATGGGTTCAATAATGTAAACTGCATTGAAACAGATGAGGGAGAAAACTATTTAAGAGGGATATGTGATTAGGTATTTTTGTCATGACAGGAGTCTAGAGTGAAGGCTGCACAGTGGAGTGGACTGGGGGGAGGAATTATAAAATAATGAAAGAATTTTTCTTTTGCTTTTCTAAGAGGGTAGTGTACTGGGGGGAGGGTTGGGTGAGGAGAAAAGTGCAACAATGAATGAATGGAAATCCAAAGTCACTGTAAATTTTCATTGAATGTAATAATTTAAAAAAATTTTTTAACCCCCCCCCCAAAAAAAAATAAAAGGAAAGAAAGAGTGTGCAAAGGTCCTATAAGGATTGACTCACACCTCTGAAGGTGCTACTCTGTAAGATGTTCAGTACATAAAACTAGTATGTCCATAATGTTTTCTCTGAAGAGGGAATTTTTGTCTTGGTAGGCGAAATGGATTAAGGAAGATGACGCAGCATCTCAGGATAACAGAATGCTCAAGAATATACATGCTTTTGAAATAATCATGTTTTCTTAGAAGAAAAATTTTAAAGGGTAAAATTAACCCTCAATAATTCATATGCAAAAGTACTGCAAATAACCCTAGATTTAAAATACAGAAATTGTATGAGTAACAGCTCTCTTTCAGACTTTGCCTTTTCATTTTAGCAAAGTCTTTCCCACCCTTTATAGCTAAGAGGTCGTGCATTTCCAGTAGCTTGAATCTCTACCACTGGCTCCTTGACAGAAAGAGGAGCAGTCTCCTCCCATTAAGACTTACCGCCTCTGAAACCCCAAGGAGGGGCACTACGAGTCAAAATTTATTCAGTGTCAATGAGGTTTTATATTATAGTGGTAAGAAGTTATGCTGACAACCCAAAGGCAAGGGGTTTGAATTCGCCAGCTACTCTGTGGGAGAGAAATGGGCACTCTTCTGCCATGTGATTTATTGTCTTTGAAAACCCATTGGACGGTCAGCCAAGAGTCAGTTCTGACTGGACGGTACATAACATCAATAAAGATAATATAGTATGATAGCGACACTCTAGGACATAGTAGAACTGCTCTATAGTGCTTCCAAAAGGGAATCTTTTCAGAAGCAGGCTGCCTCATGTCTTTCCCATGGAACAGCTAGTGGGTTCAAACAAACAACTTTTTGTTTAGCAGTCAAACACTTCATCACTGTGCCATCAGAGTACCTAGTAAAACACTATCCAAACATTTGATTTTCACAGTGGAACCACTGCAGATTACCTTTTCTTCTTCTAGTCAGGCTACTGGACTCTTCCAGTAACTTTCAGAAATGGAATAGCTAAACGCAGAAATCTGGTTAGGTGACTTGAGTTTCCAAGGTTCTTGTTTGAGAACCATTGTCAATCATTACAATTCCCCTATGGGAAACAGAGACTTGAGATGGAACTAGCACTCACGTTCCTTACTCAGTGTCATCTCTTACATGAAAATGGAACCAAATACACAACAAAACCCAAACTCACTGTTGTTGAGTCGACTATTGACAAAAAAACCCCACCAAAACCCCACTTAATTTTTTTTAGACTAGAACAGCATACTATTTCACCCTTTTAGGAAAAAGCACAGAAAACAGATAATTGTGCACAAATGGGAAGAGGATTTGTGCCTGGAATTCTTGACTCTTTGCTATGTGTTCTCACAGGTCAAACGGACAAAGAAGAAAAAAAAAATCAAGAGAACAAGGGATTGATTAAATGTAAGCATGAAGGTAGTCAGTCATCATTTTTTCCTCTGTGTGCTTGTACAGTAATAGTAGGCTGGATGTAGCAGATGCTATTAAAGTACCATAAGAAACTTTCGCTCCAGTCTTTTATTCCTGAGCCTGCTGGGTTATGTGTGAGATGGGGACAAGAACCAAAAGAGAAAGACGTCCAGCCTTAAGGAAACCACTCCTCAGCTCAGGGAGCTGGAGGAAAGGGCCATAGAGGAGGTCAAGAAGATGAACCAGCAAGAGCCAGCCTGGCTTGAGCTCTTTGAGATGTCTAAGCAGCCAAACTCCGACTTGAAGATTTTTGTTAATAAAGCAGAATCTGTCCTGGCAGAGGCAAGCAAGCACCGCTCAGGCCTGCACGCTGGCCATGCAGCAGGAAAGAGCAGACCAGCAAACAAACAAGCAAGAAGTAACGACCAGTGATAAGTATAAAGATACAACTTTGTTGTTGTTATGTGCCCTCGAGTTGCTTGCGACTCATAGCGACCCTATGAACAACAGCCCTAAACTCCGCTCTGTCCTGTGCCAATCGCACTGTCTCTGACACTCCCATCCCAATTATCCCAGTCACTGAATCAATCCAC
>NW_006399763.1:6134098-6141046 GCF_000299155.1 Elephantulus edwardii
ATGCATAACTTAGGGGGGAAAAAAGTACTTAGGGAGCTCTGGTGGCCTAGTGGCAAGAAGCTGCACTGCAATACCAGAGGTATGCGGTTTGAATCCACTAGATGCTCTGCTGGAGAAGGAGGGGCAATCTCCTCCTGTACCAGTCAGATCCAATTTGACGTTACACACACACAAAAAATTAATTTAAAACAATTAAAAAATAAAAAAAAATATTTTAAAAAGTACTTAAGAGCAGCAAAGAGTAAGGGAAGAGAGAGCAGATAGAGTGACAGAGAAAGTGTCACCTGAGCTCAGCCTTGAATAACCAGTGTCTTGATTCTGGCATCAGGAATGGCATCCCAGCAGCCAGTATACAGGTATAAAGAGATAGAAGCTGTGCAGACTTTCCTCTCTTTCACACCAGCTAAAGTCAACTAGGGAATTGTGACAAGTGGAAAAGCCCTTGGTTCAGAAATCTGAAGCGGACTCCCGTTCTCTGGGGTGGTAGTCGTGGGGAGAGGTAACCTGGACACAAAGCAAAGACAAAGGCTTCCACCTGTGGAAAACAATCTTGTAATGAAGAGATGTGACTGTTGACTGAAAAACATACTCATGTAGAAATACAAATGACAAAAACAGATCAGCTGCCTAAGGGAGTTGCTGGCAAAGAAAAAATCCTAGATTCGATATTCACTATCTAGTACTTCCGTACAGAAATAATAAACTGACTGACACATAGCAGTGCCACGTGTGCCAGACAAGTACTGTTGCCCCTTAGAGTTTCCAACGGCTGGCTTTTCGAAAGTAGATCGCTATGTCTTTCTTCCCATGGGCCTCTGAGTGGACTTTCCCCACTCCCACCCCCTGCCCTCCTAATGTTAACAGAGAAACTTGTTAACTGCACTATGGAGGGACCCCATCAAAATAGTGAAGATGACATCATTATCTTTGGGGGCTGCAACTGCTTTGCTTAGTGGTAGTTATCAGTGCCTTTCAAATGTCTCTCAAATTTAGGTAAAAGAAACTTCTACATACCAATTCATGAAAAAAGGCTAAAATCACATATAAGGCAAAAGTAATAAGAACAAAAGAAAAGATCTCCCTTCTCTTCCCGGCCTTTAGGATTCCATAAACTGCATTTCTCTCCTGATAAGACCCTGTGCTAACCAGACATCTATACTTTACAGCGTGGTTCACTAACTGAACTATGCGGTCTTTTCCAAGGATATCAGTGCAACCTAGAAAGCCATAAAATTGTGAAACTACCAGGAAAGGGGGCTAAGTCAAAGGCTGGGTTAGTGTGGCCTGATTGCTACAGGCACGGAAGGAGCAAGCTTACCTTACAGTAATGCAGGGTGAGCAGTGCTAAGGGCTTAAATCCTGCCCATTCTGCCCACAATCACTGCTTCTTCAAGAGATGTAGCTTTTTAAAGACCTGGGACCCTTGCGCTCCTCTACAACCCCCCCCCCCAACTTCCATTTAATAAAGACATAAATCGTATGCACTTATTACAACATTCTAAAATAAATAACATACACTTACTTACATTTCAAAATGTCAAGTTCATAAACTGTTTAAGAAGTGCCACATTTGATGTTTTGTTAAAAGACAGAAAGACTATTCTCCCCCTTGGAATGTATTCATTATAATGGAGGAGACGTTGAGAATGGGACAATTATAACCTGGCCCCTGACTGTCTCTTGGAGGATACAGTGGGCCAGAGAGGTGTGAGGTTTGCTGTTCACTAGGACTTGTAAACAGCAAGAAGACAAGGCAGAGTTCTCAACTCACAGCACTCACCCTTTCAGCTTCAGGAAATGATAATTTACTGGTCTTTACAATTTTAGTGGAAGTCTGTATAATTCTTATGCATTAGTTGGCAGTGTAGTAAAATTGGATTTTGACAAAAAAGTTAACAGAGGACATAGCAATGGAAATCTCAATACGTATTTCCCCTTTGAAGTGTCACCTGACTTCCTCCAACCAAGATTTACCTCTTTTCATGCAAAGCTAAAGAAGTCTTGGTTAATGGCTTGGCTGCTGACCAAAAGACTGGTTGGAACCCAGTAGGAACTCCACAGCAATGAGGTCCTGCGCTTAAGTGATTACAAAACCATATCAAATTAATTCAAGGTATGCAGCCTTCAATTGATCTTTTAATTGGTTTTTTATGTCTGTTTCTCTTTACCACCAAAGGCTCACCTCACTTCTAAAGATGTTTAGTAAATTGCTGACAAAATGCAAATTAGTAACTCAAAGCCCTCTTATTCTTACTTCCCTCCCTATTTCTGATATATATCTACACATATACACATATTAGAACCAAAAAACCCTATAATAATGTCTAACAAGTTGAACACCCAAGACACTTAATCTTATCTGTGAACTTGCTAAGAAACAAAGAGAGATCCTGTAAGTCACTTCACATGATTATTACCAAATCTTTTCAGTAACTCTTTAAAACCTTTAAATCATTAAAGAATCTAAACTAATAAAAATGTGCCAAATACTTGTCATGATCTTGCTTGAGCAAATACCTTTCATGATCTTACTTGAAACTTCAGAATAACTCTTGTTGTGTATCACTGAGTCAGAACTGACCCACAACTGAAAACCTGCCAGTGGGTTTTCAGAGGCAATAAATTGCAGGCAGAAGGAGACTGCTCATCGTTCTCCTCCAGAGCAGCTGGTGGATCTGAACCACATGCCTTTGAGTTGGCAGAGCAGCTTCTTACCACTAGCCTGGCCTCATGGTAAGAAACTGTGCTGCAATCCCAAAGGCATGCAGTTCAAATCCACCAGCTGCTCTATGGGAGGATGGGCAACATCCTCCCCCACCTGCCCCCATCTCCACAGACTCCCCCTCACCCCCACCTCATGTGATTAAGTGTCTGTAAAAACCAGCTGAAACTATAATTCAGTTCCAACTCCACCACACAGAATAACAACATGAAACAAATCTCTTCTCAGGACACAACAAGAAATAATTTCTTAATCCCAGATTTGCTTGTTCTTCATTCTTGTTTATTTTTCTCAGAACAAACTTTTTTTTCTCCCATGACTGTGGATGAAATACTCACTTTTCCACTCTGAAGCCTGGGATTCTCCTAGAGAACTGTGAAGGGCTGCCCCGGCAGAGCCTTTCCTTTCCCCAGTGCAGGGCCCAGCTGAAGGGCCAGAGGCCACTAGCTGCTCTATTAGCCCAGAATGTAGATCTGCAATAGAGGCCCGTGTCAACAGCCCTATCTGGAAGATCACATGGCATGGCCTTTGTCTCCTTCCTGCTGGTGTCTCTGTGGTCATGGCCAATGACTGTGACAGGGGATTGCCAGCAGATAAGAAATGTCTTCTAGCTGTCAAAGAGTAAGACAGGTCACCTCTTCCAGCCTCCCTTCCCAGCCCAGAAGGGACATGCTTCCCCTACCAGAATGGTTCAGTAGGAGGAAGAAACTAGAGATGCAAGGAAACTAAAGCTCCAGCCAGGAGCCTATTGTCTTTATTCCATAGAAATAAAAGATAAGTTGCTTTTATCACCTTGGAGACCAACCACTCCTTTCTTCCTAAAGCTAACCCCACCTTTAGCAGCAGCTGCCTCCCCTCCCCCCTAGAAGCCACACTCCTACTCCAGCTTGAGTATCAAGCTAATCAGTTTGATCTGACAGATTTTAATTACATTAATTAGGACTTTTCTGAATAGGTCTGATTAGCATCCTACCAAAGGCTTTTAATTTTTTGTTCCTTCTCTAAAGCAGTGCTATTAGAATCATGACTAACATTTTTTCCTTTAACAGCAGTGACCTTATAATCTAGCTGAAGGTAAATAATCGGACATTTGGTGGCATTGAGTTTAAGAGTCTGTTTCACACTAAAGTCACTCATAAGGACCTGGACTGGGTGCTACATCTGTCTCATGAAATGCTACTTCAGCTTTGGTGAGGAGATATTGTTTGTTTATTTTTCTAGAATACAAGCATTGATTTTGTTTGAGCTTTTGTCTAGTAAACAGTCTATATATTAGCTTGAATTTAATGTCCAACTTCTTCCAAATCTTCTCTACATTCTTATTAAAGCTCAACAAAGTAAAATTCTTACCTTCCTGTATTATTTTGTCCATCACATTTCAGAAGAAATCAAAGATAGCCTTGGGCTCTCTGTTGTTTCTCAGAATTAAAAAAACAACTTGAGCATCAACAAGACTTTTCCTGAAGATATTTAACTACTTTACAACATAACACAAGAGAATGACACTGATTCTCCACCATGTTATATAAAAAGATGTTTGCCCTTATTGGTCATCTACTATGAGTACGACTTCAAAACTGTTTTATACAAGCCACAATAAATGAGGGCATAGTTCCAGGCACCAGGAAGAAAAATCTACCAAACCAAACAATCTGTTTGCTTTTTAAGACAAACCTAATATGAGACTAATTTTTCTTTTTTTACTACCTAGCTAAAAGAAAGCAGTAAAAGTGTGGACTTATGACTCTTAATCAGAGCTTTTCATCCTACTGAGACACCCCTATCAGGCGCCTTGTGCAATAGCCCACTTCCCTGGGGATTAAAGACATTATCATTCACTTGAGCAGTGTCATCATCACGATGAGGTTTTTATTGGGATAGTCTCTGACTAGGTTGAAACTTTGGCATGATAACCAAGAAATGACATTTTCTGACCCCAGTAACTTACTACAAAGAGAAAAAGAAAGGTAAAGAAAAATATTAAGTCTGAATGTCTGATTTTCCATTTACAATATATCCAAGAGTCTTTAAGGGTTAAGTTTGAGTGAACATTTTTTGTCTTTTTCTTCTGTTGTTGTTGATGGACATCGAGTTGAGCATGACTCATAGCAAGTCTATGAACCAAAGACCTAATGCATTTCCATAACTATCGTCATTTCTCCAAGTTCATAGAGTTTCCAGAGGCATGTGGTTTAGGAAGTAGATGCCACTCCTGCCTCCAAACCAAGTCATTCTAAATAAAAACATTGTGTTTCAAGGGGCTCTGTTTTCCCACATCTCCTCCCCTCCCCAATGGGGGGGAGTGGCATAGAATCCTCAGTGAAAATGTCTACTGCTTTCTTGTTATCACTTAGATCTCACTGAAATCAGAGAGATCCTTTCTCCTTTGCTTGGTTTTATCTGTGTAGATAGGATGTCCTTTCAGAGGGAAGCTGATTTAATTCTGTCTCTGATAGCTACCAAACTTATATCTGAGTACAATAATCACAGGAACATAAGATTGGAAAGAATACATTTACCTGCATAGGCATTAGCAGAAACACAACCTTTTAACTCTTTGTCTTAGATCTATTTAGGATTGGACAACTTATTTCTGGAAGGCACTGGCCACAGACTGAAAGAATTGAAGGACAGAATTAGGAAATATTATTTGATGCCATATACTCAACAATACCACTCCTGTCATAGACAAATTTGCATCTTGAATCTAATCTATTTTATACTTCACTGTGGCTTTCTGGCTTCCCTTGGATAAAAACTATTTTTAAAAATTAAACATGCAACAATAAAATACAAATTCTGTGAAATCAGTAAATCTACAAACAATAACCTGTTGCCAAAATTTACTTCCTATTGTTATATGCTGTCAAATAGGCTCCAACTCGCAGCAGCCCCATGTGGCACAGTCAGAAGGAAGCCTGTCCATGCCTCTGCCATCCTCATAAACTCTGATAAGTCCATTATTGAAGGTACTATGTCGGTCCATCTTGTTATGTACCTTTCCCAGGGATTGCCCCTCCTGGTAACATGCTTAAAGTATGTGAGATGAAATTGACCATCCTTACAAAAAGAGCACTCTGGCTACATTTTTACCTGTCGTTTTTAGGTTGTCAAGTTTACTTCAACTCATAACTACCCTATGAACAACAACTCTGAACTCTGCCTTATTCTGAGCCCATCTCACTGTCCCCAACATGCCTGCCCCTATTATCATTGTCTCTCAACCCATATCATCCAGAGCCTTCCTCTCCTGTGGCTACCCTCCCCCCTTCCAAGTATGATGTCCTTCTCCAAAGACTGATCCCTCCAGGCAACATGCTCAAAGTAGGTAGGACAGGGTTTCAAAATACTTGCCTCCAAGGAGCAACCTGGTTTCACCCTCTCCTGTTTGTTCTCTGGGCAGCCCATGGAATGTTCAGGACTCTTCTCCAGCATGACAACTCAAAGGCATCAATTCTTCTTCTGTCATCTTTGGTCATTGTCCAGCTCTCTGAAATGCAGCAAGTAATTCCAAAGAACATGGCCTGGATCAGGTACACCTAATCTCTTGACTGACATCATTGCTCTTCAGCACTCTGTAGAGGTCCCTGACAGCAGACTTTCCCAATGCAACTTGTCTTTTGATTTCCTGACTGCTGGTGTCAAGAGTGTTGATTGTGGCTCTAAGCAGAAAGAAATTGTTAAAAGTCTAAATCTTTTGTCCATATATCTTGGTGCTGACAATTAGCCCTGTGGTGGGAATCTTTGCTTTCTTGATATTGAGATTCAATATATATTAAAGATTGCAGTCCTTAACCTTTTGCAGCAAAGACTTCAGGTCCCACTCAGTTTCGTTAAGCAAGATGGTGGTGTCATCTGTATAACATAGGTTGTTGATGAGTCTTCCTCCAAGTAATTAATCACAATTTTAAATTTTTCTAAGCAGTTTAACAGATTATCCAAGACACGGGGCTGTACGAGGAAGAATGTGGCATCAGGATTTGTGGAAGAATCATCAATAACCTGCGTTATGCAGATGATACAACCCTGCTTGCTGAAACTGAGGAGTACCTGAAGTGCTTGCTGCTAAGGGTCAAGGACTGCAGCCTCCAATATGGATTGAGGTTCAATGTCAAGAAGACAAAGATTCTGGTTCAAATCCACCAGATGCTCTGCTGGAGAAGGAGGGGGCAATTTCCTCCTGTACCAGTCAGATCTGATTTGACAGTACACGTAAAAATAATACA
>NW_006399763.1:6148346-6163356 GCF_000299155.1 Elephantulus edwardii
GTGTGTTTGAGATGGTGAGGTTGGCACAGGATAGAATGGCATTTAGGGTTCTTGTACATAGAGTTGCTATGAGTCGCAAGTGACTTCATGGCACATAACAACAACAAGAAGCAGTTTAAGAGAAATTAATTGAGTCTTAACAGTCTAAACTTATAATGTGTTAGTAGAAGAATCTCAAAGAGGAAAAGGATGGAAGGGTGACAACAAGAAAAAAAAAAGGAAAGAAGGAAAAGAAGAAAAGTTACTGGTGGAAGAAAAATAATTGAAAGCTTTTGCTTTCCAGAGAAATTGAGAACTCTGAAAATCAGCAGTAACTGTATGTTTGCTAGGTCCCATCAAGTCTGTTCTGACTGAGGGTGATGAGTGCTCCTTAGTTTTCAAGGCTATAATTTTTATTTATATATATGATCTTTTAAAAGCAGAATGATGTCTTTCAAGATACTTTTGGGTGGATTCAAACTACCAACTTTTCTGATAGAAGTCCAGTACTTTAAACATTTGCACCACCCAGAGACAGACAGACATACTGGGTAAATGGGATGCATAGATAGGTAGATAGATAATGGGGTAGAGAAGTGCAGATCATAAAACCAACACAAATGAACTGAAAGAGAGATAAACTAAACAGAAGACATTTTCCTAGATCTTAAAATTCTCCTTCAGTTTAGAATTGAAAAATTTTAATTCATTTCATCCCAGTGCCACTTAGAGTTAATTTAAAGCAATTATATATGTATAAAAGATAAATTGCATCTAGAGTAAATGCTTATATTAAGTTCTTATTAAAACTTGTACCAGAGAAATGTCTATGTTTAATTGACAATGAAAGGCATATGACTGTGTGGATGACAACAAATTGTGGTTAACCTTGAGGAGAATGGGAATTCCAGAACACTTGATTGTGCCCATGAGAAACCTATACTTGAACCAGGAAGCAGTTTTCAGAAGAGAGCAAGGAAACACTGAATGGTTCAAAATTGGGAAAGGAGTGCATCAGGGATGCAGCCTATCTCCATACCTTTTCAAGATCTGTATATAGGACAGATCATTCAGGAGGCTGGGCTTTATGGGGAGGAATGTGCCTTGAGGATTTGAGGAAAATTCATCAACAACCTACATTATGCAGACAATACAACCTTGCTTGCCAAAGCTGAGGCAGATCTGAAGCCCTTACTGTAAAAGATCAAGGACTATAGTCTTCAAATGGACTGATGCTCAACATTTTAAAAAAATAAAAATTAAAGATTCTTACCACTGGGCCAACTGGCATGATAGACATGACAGAAGGTGAAGAGACTGAGGTTGTTAATAATTTCATCTTACTCAGCTCCACAACCAACAGTCAGGAAATCAAAAGACCAGTTGCATTTGGGAAGTCTGCTGTCACGGACCTCTCTAAAGTCCTAATAAGTAATAATGTCAGTCTAGGGGCTAAGATGCACCTCACTCAGGCAATGGTCTTTATAATTATTCACTATGCATCAGAGAGCTGGACAGTAATTAAGGATGACAGGAGAAGATTTGAAGCCTTCAAACTGTGGTGCAGGAGAAGAGTCTTGAACATACCATGTACTGGCACCAAAACAAATAAGTCTGTCTTGGAAGGGGTGAAAACCAATCTCTCCTTGGAGGCTAGGATTTTGAAGCTCCACCTCACTTACTTTGGGCACATGGCCAGAAGAGATCGGACCTGGGAGAAGGACATCATGTTCAGAAGGGTGGAAGGACAGTGCAGGAGAGGAAGACCCCAGATGAGATGAATTGACACAATAACTGGGGCACTGGGGGTTGGTGTGTTGGAATTAGTGAGACTGGCTTAGGACAGGGAAGGGTTCAGAGTTGGGGTACATAGGTCACTATAGATTGCAGGCAACTCAATGGCATATAACAACAATAACATACTAAGACAGGTTTGGAAGCAGAAGTGGCTTCCACTTCCTAAACAACATGCCTCCAGAAACTCTATGAATTTTGATAAATGTCGATAGTTGTAGAGGGGCTTCAGGCCTTTTGTTCATAGGGTCTCTATGAGTCATGCTTGACCTGAAGACAATCAACAACAATTATTACACAGAAAATTACAAAGTTGAGATTAGTTTCTCCTGGAAAATATTTTTGGGAAATGGTTGATTTCCATGTTTCTGCTGTCCTCTTCTCCCAAATTATCTTATAATAGAGTAGTGGCTAGGGCTGGGAAGGCCTGGGAAGTGTGAGGAAGACTTCTGGGGTCTATCTGTCTGATGATTATTGGGGAAATATGAGAAGACTCTACATCAGGATTACCAACACACCCAACTCCATAGACCCAAAGGGATCCTTGGGACCTTGAAGATTTAAGTAGAATCCTTGCACAGTTTCTTCCCAATCTCTCAGGAAGAACAAAGCCTTGACCCCTTTTTCCAACCAGAGAGCTAGACACATGTCCAAAATTCCCTCTGCCCCTCAGGCTGGTCAAGTATGGACTTGGCTGCAGACCAGATGTGAAAGTAAATACCTTTATTACCTATGATTTTCAGAAGAGGAAATTGAGGGCAAGAGTGGCTGAGTGAAAAAGTTACGTGGTACTGTAGAATTTTAATCCAGACAGTTCAACTTCAGAATCCATGTCACTCCTTCGAGACTTTTGTGATGTTTACTGTGGCCAGGAGATATCTTCAAGAAACTAAATTAATGCACACCCAAGTTTATCACGACTTTGTTCACAATAACAAAGAGCTGGAAACAACCTAAGTGCCCATCAACAAACAAATGGATATAGAAGCTCTGGTATATTCACACAATGGGATACTATGCTGCATTGAAAACAACCAAACAAACAAGGAACTCATTAAATATTATACAAGATGGGTGATATTGGAGGAAATTATGTGGAGTGAAATATCTCAGTCACAAAAGGACAAATACTGCATAGTGCTACTGTTGTAAAATGGGACCGGCATCGGGATAGGGAGGAGACTGAGAAAGATGGGATAAATTATGCATATTGCATTGAAACAGATGATAGAGAGAGTTGTTTAAAAGGGATATATCATTAAGTATTATTATTATGACAGGAGTCCAGAACGAAAGCTGCATAGCAGAGTGGACTTGGGGGGAGGGATTGTATAACAATGAAATAATTTTTCTTTTACTTTTCAAAGAGTGAACTGGGCAGGAGATTGGGCAAGAGAAAAGTGCAACAATGAACGAACGGAAATCCAAAGTTAGTGTAAACTGTCATTAAAATTAATAATAATATTTAAAAAAAAAGAGAAACAAAATTAATGCCCCATGACAAGGAATAGTTGAACAAAGAGTTGTTGCTGTTGTTATCACTTCAAGTCAGAACAGATTCATGGCTGGAATTCCAGCAGATTTTCAGACGTGGAACAATTGCACAGTTGGTTGCTCATTTTTCTTCCATACCTTTTTAATCTATAGGCAGAACCCATTATCCAGGAGGCTGGCCTCTATGAAGAGGAATGAGGCATTAGGATTGAAAGAAGACTCATCAATCTGTGTTATGCAGATGATACAACCTTGCTTGCTGAAAGTGAGGAGGACCTGAAGCACTTGCTGCAGAAGGTCAAGGACTGCAGCCTTCAATATGGATTGAAGCTCAACATCAAGAAAACAAAGATTCTCACCACTGGGCCAAGTGGCAGCATCAAGATAGATAGTGAAGAGATTGAGACTGTTTAACAGATTTAGTTTACTTGGTAACAATGTTCTCGGTACCAGCAGTCAGGAAATCAAAAGAATTGTATTGGGAAAATCTGCTCTCAGGGACCTCTCCAAAGTACTGAAAAGCAACAATGTCAGTCTGGAGACTAAGGTGCACAATAACTTGTTATGTGTCAGAAAGCTGGACAATAACTAAGGATGATCGAAAGAATTGAGGCCTTTGAGCTGTGGTGCTGGCGAACAGTATGTTCATTCTAATGAGGGTGAAATCAAGATGCTCCTTGAAGTTGAGGATTCTGAGGCTACATCTGACATACTTTGGGCATGCTGCAAGGAGGCACCAGTCCTTGGAGAGGGACATCATGCTTGGAAGGGTGGAAGGACAGTGCAAGGGAGGAAGACCTCAAAGAGATGGACTGATTAAGTGACTGGGGTAATGAGGGCAAGTGTGTCAGAGATAATAAGGTTGGTACAGGATAGAGCAGTTTTCAGGGCTATAGTATATAGGTCACTATGAGTGGCAAGCAACTCGAAGGCACATAACAATAACAACAACAACAACAACAACAACAACATACCTATTAGGTCTGGCTGCTTCGTGATAAGGAGCTGCACATAGTTCAAACTCACCCACTGCTCTGGTGGAGAAAGATATAGGCAATATCCTTCTGTGTGACTTACTGCAAACCCAATGGAGGATCAGCTATGAGTTGGTTCCAACTTGATAGTACGTAACAGCAATAACATGCCTATCCCATTGAATACCTGTCCTAAATTAAACAAGATACAACTGTAACAGGTCATATCGTTCCTCCTGGGCGGGATTCTGACTTAGAGGCGTTCAGTCATAATCCCACAGATGGTAGCTTCGCCCCATTGGCTCCTCAGCCAAGCACATACACCAAATGTCTGCAACCCTGCTTGCTGAAACTGAGGACCTGAAGCGCCTGCTGCAGAGTGTCAAGGACTGCAGCCTACAATACGGATTGAGGCTCAATGTCAAGAAGACAAAGATTCTCACCACTGGACCAATTGGCAGCATCAGGATGGATGGTGAAGAGATTGAGATTGTACACAGCTTTAGTTTGCTTGGCTCCATAGTCAACAGTCTTGGCACCAGCAGCCAGGAAATTAAAAGGTGCATTGCCATGGGAAAGTCTGCTGTTAGGGACCTCTCCAAAGTGCTGAAGAGCAATGGTGTCTCTCTGGAGACTAAGGTGCGTCTGATACAGGCCATGGTCTTCGCAATCACCTGTTATGCATCAGAGAGTTGGACAATGACCAAGGAGGATAGAAGGAGAATTGATGCCTTTGAGCTGTGGTGCTGGAGAAGAGTATTAAGAATACCATGGACTGCTAAGAAAACAAACAGATTTGTCCTGTAGAGGGTTAAACCGGGTGGCTCCTTGGAGGCAAGGATTCTGAGGCTCTGTCTAACTTACTTTGGACATGTTGTGAGGAGAGACCGGTCCTTAGAGAGGGACATCATGCTTGGGAGGGTGGAGGGATGGCGCAGGAGAGGAAGGCCCTCTACGAGGTGGATTGATTCAGTGACTGGGATAATTGGGATGGGAGTGTCAGAGACAGTGCGATTGGCACAGGACAGAGCGGAGTTTAGGGCTGTTGTACATAGGGTCGCTATGAGTCGCAGGCGACTCGACGGCACATAACAACAACAACAACAACAACAACAACATCTATAACAGGGCTTTAGAAAAATTTCCATCACATTCATTGAGAAAAGTAAAATAATATGACCCAGTTGTTCAAATTGGAGAAAGAGATAATGCTTGGTAAATTAGGGGTCAACTAAAGAAAAGAAGGTCTTCAATGACATGGACTGAATCAGTAGTTACCCAAGGGGCTTGAGTACACCAGAGATGGTGAGGACAGCCCCATGGTAAGCAGTGCTTCATGGTACACAGGATTTCTGTGAGTGAGAATCAACTTGTGGAAACCTAAGTAACAATAATAATTTTTCAAAAACAGTGACAGAAAACATTACATGATCATGATTATATAATTGAACAAAATTTAAATTATACACATTTATATTAATACTAAAATATGACCATGAAGATAAAAAAAGATGCAGAACATGTTGACATTGAAAGTGTAATTTTTTTTTCTTATTTCTTAAGATGAAAATTAGTTAACAATTCTTCAGCTATAAGAAAAAAAATAACATTCAGGCTCCTGATCTACCTCAGTAATGTGTATATTCTGAGCCCTTAGGATACAACTTTGAACTGCAAAGTGATTTACAGTGAGAAGCTGCAACCTGCTGTTGTCCATGTTCTCAAACACCAAGAAAGTGGAGCAGAAACCAGGAACATACCTCTTAAGCAGACTATCTGCAAAGTCCTTCAATCTGTTTCCTAGAGGATAAATGTAAATACACTCCTGGCTTGGGTGTGGACAGAGGTGGTGTGCTTGTATTTGTTTGTGTGAACACAAGCACACATGTGTGTTTATTCTAACAATAACCATTCCTTGCTCTAGTCTGGTCAGAAAGGTTCTAGAAAGGAAGGGACAAATAAATCAATTCAGCAACTCACTTTCAGCCACCTTTGGAAATGGGTTGGCTCCTCTGATTTCTTCGTGAATGTCAAGAAAAGGAGAACAATGGCTCCCAGCCATTAAGCCCCACACAATTCAAGATAAGATAGAGTTAAGCAGATGATAATCTGTGCATTTAGCAGGCTTTCAAACATTTGGCTGCTTAATCATTTCTTTCTTACTGTGCACAGACCAAACACAGGGAATGCTTTGGATTCTTTGCTTTTTAGTAAGGGAGAAAAGGAAGAGCTTTCTAGAAGGAGCTGGGGATTCCAGGGGCAGGGGTGGAGAGGAAAGTTACAAAGGTGGAGAGGCCAAAGAAAACTCACTGGCAAATCTTTCCTAGAAAGTAAAAAAAATAAAAATAATTGTCTTAATTGACATTGGAAAAATAGGTTAAACAGTATTTTACTAAGTCCCTATGAACTAGCTAACAGATTAAAGCGAGGATGTCAACTAGCATCATATTATTTCTAATATTATATGCCAATAGATTTGTGGCTAATCCATTTAGTACTATTGTTTTGCAAAACAGCTGACTTCAACATCTTAAGTAACATTTTAATTATGAGTCACTGAGCAAGGGTGAAATGCACTTGAATTTAATGATAAAGGGAGACAGAAAAAGCTAATTCAAAGTGGCTTATATTTCAATCCTTACAAAGGAAAACAATAATAAAATTGTTATAGTGTTTCCTGAAATAGATAAGTTGGGCACAAAAACTTGATGAATTTATTAGAACAATGTCTCAAAAACATTTTTAAGTAACCAAAATAATAACTTTAAAAGATAACACATATACCTCTAATCAATGTGTTTGATCATGCATGAATTATTTAAAATTATTATAAATTATTAAAAATTGACAGGAGTTGATTCTCTTCTTAGATAGAAGAAAAAGTAACTCACTAACTCATTGCCATTGAGTCAGAACAGACTCAGAGCTGACCCTCCATTGTAAGTCACTTGGGAAGAGAAAGCTCATCTTTTCCCACGAAGGCTCTGGTGGATTCAAACTACAAGCGAGGAAGTCTTTGGATTTCCAAGTGCAACTCCTAATAATCACACAGAACATGTAGAGTTTTATACTATTGGTTTAACAAAAACCTATTTCCCTTGGACTTTGCTTTTAGGTTATTTTTAAAATAAAATTTATATTTTTCTTATTAGAAAAAAGCAATATAAACTCACTGTTGAGGTGGGGAAATCCCCCAAAATACAAATGAAAGCACATTTAGTATAATTTGTAACTTCTTTGGGCATATTCTTCCTGAGTATTTTAATCACATATTACCATTAAAAGAGGATTACTCATATATTAGAGCTCTGGTGGCCTACTGGTAATGAGGTGAGCTATCAACCTCAAAGGCATATAGTTAGAATCTATCATGTGCTTCTCAGGAAAGAGATGGGCAATCTCCTCTCCTGTGATTTGCAGGCTCTGAAAATCCATTGAAGGATCAGCTAAGAGGCGGTTCTGACTCAATGGCACACCAAGAACAGCAATATACATTGTAGTGGAACAGAATGGGTAGCCTAGATAGACTCACATATATTCCTAGACAATTGAGTGAGGAAAGAGAAGTCCTTTCCAATAAATAGTGTTGAACCAAGCTTATATCCATACGGGGGAGGTAGGGTAGACCAGCACCTCTCACCTCACACAACGCACAAAAACTAACTCAACATGAATCTTAGATGCAAACATAAAACCCCAAACAATAAATCTTCTACAAGAAAACATAGGACTAAATATTTACAACCTTGGAGTAGGCTGTCTTAGGTAGAACACAAAGAAGCACTAATAATAATAACAACATATATTAAGTTATATCAACACTTTAACTTTCTGCTCTGGAAAAAGAATAGGATTGGGAGAAAATATGCGCAAAAGACATGTATCCAGAATATAAGGGGAACTCTGAAAATTCATTATAAAAGATAATTTAAATGTGACCAAATAATTTGTACAGAAGGTTTACTGAAGTAGATATAAATGGCCAGAACAAATATAAAGCTCAGTATCACTTGTCACCAAGGAAATATAAACTCTAAAAATAATAATAATCAACTCTACAAACTCAATGTTGTCATAGCAAAAACCTAGAAGCAACTAAAATCCCATTAGCAGATGAATGGATTGTGGTTCATTCATATAATTGAGTACTACTCAATAATATGAAAAATAAAACACAACAACATGGGTGAACTTTAAAATGAAAAGAGGGGACAAAAAAGAATATAGATTGCCTAATTCCTTTTATGTAAAATTCTAGAAAGTGCCTTCTAATCTATAGTGACAGGAAGCAGATCAGGAAGCAGGCCTAGTGACATAGATGGAAGAAGGGATGGATTAATGGATTACAAAGAGATTAATTTGGATTACAAGTAAACTTTGAAAGGGGGCAACAGAAATGTTTATTATCTTGATTGTAGTGATGATTTCAGAGATTAAACATGTCAAAAATCATTAAATGACACAATTTAAAAATAAGCTGTTTTATAGACTTCAATTATAACTTAATAAAATTTCAAACCAAAAGTGGGATAACAGCATACCTGTGATGTTTTAGGTGAATACTGTGAAATAGTTCTATATAATACCTATATTTTTTACCATATTCTAGTATCCCATCATATAAATACACTTTCAAAGATTATTGCTTTCAAATACTATATATAACAAATTATGTTGTTGTTGTGCTGTCGAACTGCCAGCAACCCATAGTGACCCCTATATACAGAAGATCTGAGGCCTGCACTGTCCTGATCCAGTCCCACTGATCCCTACAGTTACCATATCAATCCATCTCATTCAGGGTCTTCCTCTCCAGTGCTGTCCCTCCACCCTTCTGAGCATGATGTCCTTCTCCAAGGCCCAGTCCCTCCTGGCCATATGCCCAAAATTTGTGAGACAGAGCTTCAAAATCCTAGCCTCCAAGGAGAAACTTGGTTTAACCCTCTCTAAGACAGATCTATTTGTTTTCCTGATGGTCCACAGTGTGTTCAAGACTCTTTTCCAGCACCACAACTCAAAGGCATTAATTCTTCTGTCATCCTTGGTCATTGTCTAGTTCTCTGATGCATCGCAAGTAATTGCAAAGACCATGGCCTGTATCAGGTGCACCTTAGTCTCTAGACTGATATCATTGCTTCTCAGTACTCTGGAGGGGTCCCTGACAGCAGATTTTCCCAATGCAATTCATCTTTTGATTTCCTGACTTATGGTGTCAAGAATGTTGATTGTGGAGCCAAGCAATCTGAAGCTGTTCACAACCTCAGTATCTTCTCCATCTATCATGGTGCTGTCAACTGACCCAGTGGTGAGAATCTTTGTCTTTTTAATGTTGAGTTTCAATCCAGTCCCTGACCTTCTATAGCAAGCACTTCAGGTCCTTCTCAATTTCAGCACAAACAAGGTTTGTGTGCCATCTGCATAATTTAGTTTGTTGAGGAGTCTTCCTCCAAACCTGATGCCAGATTGCTCCTCATAAAGCCCAGATTCCCAAACGATCTGTTCTGCATATAGGTTGAAAAGGTATGGAGACAGGATGCATCCCTGATGCACTCCTTTCCTGATTTTGAAACATGCAGTGTTCGCTTGCTCTGTTCTGAAGACGGCTTTCTGGCCCAAGTATAGGTTTCGCATGAGCACAATCAAGTGTTCTGGGATTCCCATTTTCCTCAAAGTAAGCCACAATTTGTTGTGAACCATGTCACATAGTCAATGGTGCACAGATAGATATTCCTCTGCTACTCTTTGCTTTCTAACAAGATCCATTTAAAATTGGTGATAATATCTCTGGTGCCACAACCTCTTTTAATCAGGCTTGTATTTCTGGTAATTCTCTATCGATTTCAACAGGATTTTGCTAGCATGTGATACTAGTCATATTGTTCAATATTTTCCTCTGCAGGTCACCTTAATTTGGAATGGAAATAAATATGGATCTCTTCCAGTTAGTTGGCCAGGTGGTTGTCCTCCAGATTTCTCGGCACAACCTGGTGAGCACGTCCAGGGCAGCATTTGTTTGCTGAAATATTGCAGTTGGTATTCCATCAATTCCTGGGGCTTTATTTTTTACCAAGTCCTTCAGAGCATCATGCACTTCCTTCTTCATCATATTGCCTCTTGATTATGTATTATTTCTTGAAGTTCTTCCATGTCAGCTAATTCATTTTGGTACAGTGACTCTGTATACTCCTTCCATCTTTTTTTAAATGCTTGCTGACTCATTCAATATTTTGCAAGTACTGCAACTCATGGCTTGAATTAGTTCTCAGCTTAAGATATGCCGAGCAAGTTCAGCCCTTGCACAATTCATTATAATACTTTGCCTTGTTTTCCCAAGCTGCTCTTTGAAATCTATTCAGTTCCTTAATTTCTTGATTTCTTCCCTTTGCTTTGGCTTCTCACTGCTCTAGTGTAATATTCAGACTTTCTTCTGATAATCCATTTTGATCTGTTCTTCTTTCTCCTTCTTTTAATGACCTGTTGGATTCTTCATGAATGATACTCTTAATATCCTCCCACAGCTCATCTCGTCTTCGTTCATTAGTGCTCCTGTTCCTGAGTTAGTTTTAAAATTCAGGGGTGATAGACTCAAGATCAGATTTTGATTTGACCTTCTTTAGCTTTAAATTAAACTTGCATATAAGTAGTCAGTGGGGGGGAGACGACCAAGATGGTGGAAGCGGAGGAAGAAGCATGAAGAGCCCATGCCAGGCGACACTGAAATAGGTTGACATGGCCCTCCACAGCCTGCAGCTTATCTATACCTAAACAGTTGACTACTGGTCTTCGTATGGATTGAGGCATCAACATCAAGAGGACAAAGATTCTAGAACAAATATGAGTGAGTCCTGCAGCCTCCAGCTGTTGGCCACCTTCCACTGAGCCCACGCTGCCACAGCCCCACGGGGCCATTACCGCCAGAGCCCAGGTGTCTCCTTACCTGAGATGGATGGCGGGCATCATGCTCCACAGCCAGTATGACAGAGCTCCCACATGGCCACAGAATAAGCTTATTTTAAAAGAAATTCTAGAAACCAAGACGGCAGTGGTGGGAGAAGCAGTTTGAGGAGATGGAGGTCTGCCAAGCCACACTGAAATGGGTCACCATGGCCCTCCACAGCCCACAGTTTATCTATACCTGAACAGTTAAACAGTTGACTACTGGACTTCAATATAGATTGAGGGTCAACATCAAGAGGACAAAGATTCTTTTAAAAACATGGGGGAGTCCCGCTGTGGCTGGACACCTGATGCTGAGCCTGCACCCTCATGAACCCATCATGGCCAGAGCTTAGGGCTCCCCTTTCCTGGCCTGGGAGGCAGGCATCAGCCCCTGGGGTCAGTGCAATGGAGTTACCACATGGCCAGTGGTGGCAGTTGCCAGCAGCCATGGGCACCCAGTATGGGAGGGAATGGTGGGGGCAGTGGTGGCACCATGGAGCCATGGGAGGTGAAGAACTAGACCTGGGAGAGCACCTCACTGTCAGTGAAGAATGTTTCCTCAGATAGATCCTGGATGGCAGATTTCCTCAGCACACCACATCTTTAGATTTCTTGATTACTGCTGCCAAGAACTGTTTCGACCTAGGGCAGGCCTGTTCACTTTGAAAGCTCGTTCTCCATTTATATGGGGGAAGGTAATGATGCCTATTTCGAGTTGCAGTTGGACCACTTGGTGGAGGGGATGGGGCGATGGTGGCCAGTGGTGCTGTCCTTGGCCTTGGTCTCCAGTGGGGCACAGGGTCCAGACCTGGGGGAGAGGGTGGTGGAGGGGAGTGCCACCTGGTCCCTGAGGATTGCCTCCTAGTCCCCAGGGCGAGCCACCTGGTGGGATGAGGAATTTTATATAAGCCACTTTCCTCCACCTCCTTCCCCTGTACATATGTAAGTAACACCTTCAAAGCCCTTCTCTTTGTAACTCACAAGTTTGCTCTCTCTAGGTTTGTAGCCTTTCCTATAGGTAACCTCAACACTGAGTCTTGCTATAGACCTGAACCCTGAGCCCAGGTCCAGAGACAAAAGGGAAATATAACTGCTAGCTTAGGAAGCAAAGGAAGATAGAGCCTCAAGGTTCAGCTAGCCATCCCCAGTGGACTCACCTTGGTATACACTTTGCAGTCCAGAGGGCAGAAAAGGTCAGCAAAATATCTTCTAACTGAACAAGAAAGCATGCAGCTTCAAATCAGGACCACCAGTAAAGTGTTAAAATGGACTCCCCTTCGCCTTCATCACAACACCTCTGTTAAGCATGAAGCAGCCAGGGAGTCTGCGCCTCATTCTCAAATAAGTGCACAAACGAAAAAGACAATGTCTTTGTTAAAAAAAAAATCACCATTGGACTATGCTCACCTAACTACCCTGTCTTTCCAGGTCCCCGCTAGATCTTTCTCATTTTCTTCACCCACTTCCTCTACCCACCAAATTTTGCAGCTCTGCCCATCTTCACTCTTCTGCTCCCAATCCTTATCCCCTTGGATCCCCATACATGGTTTTTTCAAATAAGGGAGAAAACCCCCAAACATGAGTAGCTGACAGTTTGTTCCACAATCAGCACCTAGTCTAGTTTCACTGCTGATACTGAACGTCTCCAATGATTCCTTCCACAGATGTAATAGATCTGATTCCTGTATAAGTGGTTGAACTTTAAGTGAACAATTACTTATAATTTTCATTTAATTATAAAGAGAAAGTCTAATTCTGAAACTCAGTTCTGTTGCTATGCACTTGAACTGAATCTTAGACTAAGTGAACCAAAAGGCACTGAACTAGCTCAATGTTGGTATGCTATAGTGGATTATTCAATATGGCTTTTCTAGTCATCGACTTTGACTTTCACTGCATGGCTGGGTAGGAGTATATAAAATGAGGTATTTGTGACTCACTCACGAGAAGATTGGATAGCACCTTTTGGGTAGGAACATGCAACTAAGTTATGTAGACCATTAAAGTGAAAATAAGACAGTTTGCAATCCTACTAGGTTTAAACTGAGTCGGTTCAGTAGCAGAAAACCGTAATTTTATTACTGAAAAAAAAAGAATTATCAAGTGCAGACTGTCCTTTGGGTCAGAGATTCTTGCATGAGGCAAGACAGAGTGAGACTGAGACATGGCAGACCAGATGACAGTCGCAAAGGGTATGGAGAACCAGAGACTGGGGTGAGACGGAGCTGAGTTAAATCTGCTGCTCTACAGATTAGCACTTGGCCAGAGCCAAGTGGAGCCTAGGCTTACTGGTGGAATGGGACGTGGCAGGGAAGAATGAACACATAATTAAATTCAGGGCAAGACCCAGAGCTCTGAAGTCAAAGGTCATAGAAAAGCCTGTCTGAGAAGATACTTGAAGATAAGCTTCCCTGTTTCTATCCTGAATTTAACTTATTACTTCCTTAATAAACTCCATAATCGTGAGTATAGTGAGTTCTGAGTGGCCATTACAATGAATATATGAACCTAGAGGTAGAGCAATGAGATCCATGGGGATAATGATTGGTGTTAGAATTCACAGAAGGTGCAGAAGTGCAGAGGTTTGTCTGACCTCCCAGGAATTGGCTTTGTGCTTGCTGTCAATGTTCTTGGAGATTTTTCTCCTTCGCAGAGTTAGTGGAGTCAGATGTTGCTTTCCATTTGTCAACCATATTGATTTTACAATGTGAACACATCAGCAAAACCCAGTACCATCAGAAAAGGAAGAAGCATGTGCTAAATTCCTGGGCCAGAGGCATTATCATTTCTAAATGTAAACAATACATTAAAATAGACTTAAAGAAGAAATATTTATTGGATTTAGTGGAAATATTTATTGGAAATATTGGGTTGATATAGTAACTGGGGTGATGGGTTTGGTCAGAGGATTGCTAAACATCACAAGCAGCTCAATGGCATATAAAAACAATAACCTACTATGACAAATTGGAAGCAGGAGTGACATCCACTTCCCAAATAACATGCCTCTTAACATTCTATGAACTTTGATAAATGTCAATAGTTTTAAAGGAGCTTCAAGCCTTTTTTTGTTCATAGGGTTGCTATGAATCATGCTTGACTTGAAGGCAATCAACAGTGCAGTATGTATTCTGGGGTAGAAAAGGTCTACTAAAAGAAAAGTGCTCTCCAAATATACAAGATCTCAACTATTTTGTTGTTAAAATTGATCTTCCAAGTGCAACAATGAATGAATGGAAATCCAAAGTCTCTGTAAATTTTCACTGAACTGATAATAGAAAGAAAGAAAGAAAGACAATAAATGACATAGTTGAGCCTCTACATCTTGTGGTTCCTAACCTTTATACTACAAAAGAAAAAGTGCTAGTCAATAAGCTTTTAATTTTAAGAACTACCTTTCCTCTGTAACTTGATTTGTGCCACTGTTAGAACCTCTACTTGGAATATTATTGCTTTTAATTTTTGACTCATGTACTTTTAATTTGTTAAATTTGTGTCTTCTAGGCTGCAATAGTTCCATGATACATCTTCAAGGATATGAACATGCATAGCTAAGCATAACTGATAACAGTGCATCTAAATTCCAAAATAAATCTCCACAATAGTCTACGTGTTTCCTATTGCCAAAGGGACCCTTTGGAGTAGTGAGAGAAGATCTTCACCCTGAAACCTACAACGTCCCATTTCAGCAGGAAGTAGCTAAGAGAATACGCCATCCCCTTTCCCTTATGAATCAGGATGAAGTCTCTGGGAGGAGTGATAGGGAATGGCAAAGGACACACTGACAAAGGAGATTAATCAGAACTGGCTTTGACAAGCACTGTGGCAAT
>NW_006399763.1:6163487-6177521 GCF_000299155.1 Elephantulus edwardii
AAAAGAGAAAAAGAGA
Source organism: Elephantulus edwardii (assembly GCF_000299155.1). Taxonomy (NCBI): domain Eukaryota; kingdom Metazoa; phylum Chordata; class Mammalia; order Macroscelidea; family Macroscelididae; genus Elephantulus; species Elephantulus edwardii. The sequence goes on from NW_006399763.1 coordinate 6,163,504, forward strand.
AAGGGGGAGAGAAAGAGAGACAGAGAAAGAAGGAAAGAGAAAGAGAGGAAAAAGAGAGAGAAAGAAAGAGAGAAAGGGAAAGAAAGAAAGAAAGAAAGAAAGAGAAAGAAAGAGACAGAAAAAGGAAGGAAGGAAGGAAGGAAGGAAGGAAGAAAGATTGGTTAGAAAATCTTTGATACTAACTCCTTTTGGATAATTTTTTTAAACTGAAAGACACCACAGATATCAGCGCCATTTTTATGTTAAATATAATTATTAAGAATCAAAACTGGATTCACTTATATTAAAAAGCATACAGTTGAAGGACTATATAAATGCTAATAAAGAATACTATTAAAAAAATTGATCTTGCACAAAGTAAAGCGCATTAAGTAGGTATATTCACTGTTTGCAAACCCATTTCTAGGGATCATGCCTATACCTAACTACCACATGTCCGAACAGCCTATAATCCAGCAATTGGAGAGGGCAAATGGTCAACAAAGCAGCCAAGAGTACAAAACTAAGAGTATATGATGTTAAAAGGAAAAAAAAAGCATATGAAGTTTTTTTCTTCTGTCAAACATTTTTTAGGTATTTGTTTTCCAATTTGGAACATATTCCCCAAATGATGCAATTAAAAAGTATCCCTTTCCCACCCCCCCAAAACCCAAAAAAACCAAAACCAACCCACTGGATAGATGCATCAACATTATTTAGTACTTTTCTGGCACTCTTAAGAAGACATAAAAAAAAAATCATAAACTGCTCCTTTATTCTCTCCTCCCAACTCCTTCCTGCTTGTCAGCCACCTAGCTTGTACTTTACAACTCTTTCTCTCCCTATTCTGCTGGAGCAGACCCCTCCTTCAAGCCAAAACTGTTCTTTGAAGTCTGCCCTCCCATTAGGGCTTTGGTGTAGGTATTCAGACTGATCACATGAGCACAGCAGAATTCCTGGACCTTCCACGTTCTGTCGTATACAGTTGTTTCATGTGGCCTGTGATTTACAATCTTAATTAATGCTCAAAAGAAGACGAGCACATCTTTGGTGGAGTTTTTTTCCCCCCTTCTTTCTACAAAACAGGACTCTTGGGGTTTCTGCGGACATTGTGCAGGATGGGTTTGCCAAACAGAATGAAGCACACTTAATACTTTTCCTTTATAACCTTTGCCATAAATCAGCTGGCACTCCGTTTGCACAAGTGCAACGATTAATGCCCTGCCCCTCCCCCAGCACTTCCCGAATTTTAAACAAAGTAGAAATAAACTGAGGGTGAGCAGAGCCAGCGGGCCCAGTAAATCAGTTTAATGAGATCCAAATAGATCACATAGGACTTATTGTGGAAAAATTAAGGTGGGTGGTGAAGAGCTGGTTTTCAACTGTGTGGGGGCTGAGAGAGAAGATGGAAGTGACTGTGGGCGATGCTCAAACTGTGACACATATCTCGGGTAAAAACTGCACGTCTTACATTCGCTTTCCCATTTGCTGAAACTTACTGCTGTGACTCGTTTAGATTTAGCACTGTTTCCTGTCTGTGGTTTTGCTGTTCCATGTTTTCCCACACATGGGGAATTCGCTGTTTGCCTCTTCTCATGCATGACTGTCTTGTTTGGTCCACAGTCTTTCTTACTCGACCATCTCCCTTCCACAATGGTCTATCTTTGTATGCACAAATATTTCTCTACATATGATAGGAAAAACAAATGTTTTTATTTCTAAGAGATGTGCTAAGTGAAAACTAATTATTAGGTTATCCCTACTGGGTGCAGAACAGCCAGGCTGTGCTCTATACACTCTTCATCAGCTGCCACTAACAGGAGGTATGCTCCTCTCTTTACGCTATCATATCAGAGAACGTGTACTGGTTAGCTTTTTACTCTTTAAACCAAATAAACAAAATTTCCTAGTGAAAATGGCATTACAACTTTTAAAAACCTCTCCAAGGTTTAATTGTTAATTGACGCATTATAGAATTTGAAGGAAGTTTCTTAGAAGAAACAAGTGAAGGAATAGAAAACAAAAGAATGTCTTCATAATGTTTCACTTAGTTTACAAAAGGTATGAGGTCTGTTTCCTAAGTTCTGAGTCTCTTCTATACGATTACCAACTTTTAGTCATGTTTATTATTCTTATTAGTCTCCATGACTAAACACCCGAAGTATATTGGTATAGTATGTTACAAACTGACTTTCTGGGAGAATTCTGCATAAGAATCCTATTAACTTCCCAAACAGCACCTATTTGATTATAAGAACATGTGCCCTGTTATTACACCGTTGAGACTTCAGTTATTTAAGGATAACAAATAATCTTTTTCTCTTTTGTTAACAGAGAAATTAAAATTGCTTTCTTACAAATATCATTTACCTCACAGCCACTTAATTTCACACTGAACTGTTTCTTCAAAGAAGCAAATTCCATATTTGAATATCCCAAATCCAAATTTGCACTAGAAAACAATTATAAAAAGATGCTTAATCCTAAATTTGCATCACTTTAATGAAATCTTTTTAACCTTAAAAAAATTTTCCAGCTTATTAAATGTGAAGATTGTTAGTAACATTCCTTCTATGACAATTCAGACCGCTTTTGCTTCTGGATTATATTGCACTATGGATTGTGTCAAGCATATGGCATAAAAGTTAATGAATTCAATAACACAAAGGAACACAGCTGTGGAAGGATCTAAATTACACAATAACAATTTTGCATTTCAAGATTCAGGCCTTTAGCACTTTTTCAAATTTAACATAAGGTCTCCATCTCCACTGCTCCTCCCCTTTTTTTCTCCCTTTAAATGTCAAAGAAACTGATTGGTAACATATTTCAACTTTGCCTGATAGCTCAGAAATGGTGTGCTTATTTTAAAAGTCTCAATTCTATATGGCACTATTGTTGGGTGCCATTGAGGTAATTCCAATTCTTACTGATCTCTTGTGACACATACAATATACAGCAGACAGGAAACTGAGATCCATACTCAAAAGTTAGATCTGAAACCACTACTATTCTATGCACATCTTAATTCCGTACAAGTAGCTAGATAGAAATAGGCATACAGATATGTAAAGTGGTCATAAAGATTTGGATAATTTAATCAACATGGATATTCTAACTGTAAATTTGATGTCAAGAAGAAAGATAAGATTTCTCCCTCCAAAATAATACAATAGGCAAATCTATAGCAAAGAACCTCTCTGAAGTGCTAAAAAAGCAAGATTAACAGTTTAAATAATAAGGTATCCTTGACCCTGACCATGGTGTTTTCCATCACTTCATTTACACAATACCCTTCACCAACAGAACAATTCAAAGGCATCAAGTCTTAATCTTCCTTATTCACTATCAACTTCCATGTGGATATGAGATGAAAAGAGTATTGACTATACAATGGACTGCCAAAAGATCAAACAAATCTGTCTTGAAAGAAGTGTAGACAGAACACTGCTTAGAAATAAGGATGCTGTCTTATGAACTTTGAGGATGTTATCAGGGTATACCAGACTCTGGAGACAGACATCACACTTGGTAAAGATGGGGGGGCGGGGGACATCCTCAACAAGGTGAATTGATTCAATGGCAGCAACAATGGGCTTGAGCACAGGAGACATTGGGAGAAGGGCACAGGATCAGGCAGTGTATCATTCTGCGGTCAACAGAGGCACTATGAATCGGCGGCAAACGCTGAGTGGGCACTGGTCCACATTTGTATGTGAAATTAATTTTAGCTCTGTTCCTCATTTCATGGGTAAACCAAAGGTTTTCTTTACTCTTCACGGGATAGAAAAAAAGACTTAGACTTTTTTCTTTTTTTTTTTTTAAAAAAGCTACACTTTCTTCTGTGACTTCTTCTACAGACTATTATGAAAAAAAAATTATTACTTTGCATTTATAGCAGAGTGACATTTTCAAATGTCATGTGTCTGTTTTAGAAGATAATATCTTCGTTCATTGAAGAGCAGTCTGAGACAAGTTTAAAATTTCAACTACAATCTGTCATTATTATCAAACCAAGCAAATAAAATAGATGTCTGAGTACTTTTAATCCTCTGAATCGGCCCTGGCATTAATTAGGTGTAGGCAGGGGTAGGTTATCAACTGTATAAAACAAGCTGCTGTTGCTGCGTATCGACTCATAGCTGACACACAGCTCATGGTTTTCAGAGGTAGTTTACTAAAATGGAAAGTCCATCCTCCCTCCAGGAGCAACTGGTAGATTTGAACTGCACGCCTTTGAGATTGCAACACAACTTCTTACCACTAGGCCACCAGAACATTAATTTCTTAAAAGGTCAAATGTTTGTGAACATTGAAAGAAAGCTATGAACAAAGCTATTGGTATGTTTTTCAATTTAATTTCAGAAGTTCATGGATACACCAGGCACTAAAGGATCAAACAGGTACTAGTTTGATTTAAAAAAAAAAAAGAAAAAACAAAAATCCCAAACATTCTATCAGGAAAATAGTCTGTCTATGCCTAGGGATTGAGACTGTAGCTGAGATGACATAGAAGTTGTCAGATACAAGATTTTTTTTCTGCTAGTTTGAATTTTGTCCTGCCCTAGGCAACATGGACAATGCAAGTCACTTAAACCAGTCTCCAGTTTTATTTTTTGTAAAATAATGATAGTAATCATTTCCTTAATGAATGAAACAAAAAGAAGATTTAAAGTAAAAGGCTACAGATTTCTTTTTTTATGTAAGAAAATATTACAAAGGTATTACTAGCTCACAATTTGTGTAGATACCTTCTCACAGAATTCACACATTTAATACTAATTATATCAAGTACTTTCATAAAAGTCCCTAAAAAAGCAATTAAGACAATGTAATATGGAATGGAGGCATTATTATACTTTGGAGTTTCCCCCCCCTATATTACAACACTTTCTTAATACTTAAATTATTTATAATTAGTTTATTTTAGTAAATTAGACTTTTCTTTAAAGGTAAGATGAGTGGCTTCTAACTTAAGGATGTGTTGAGAGTCTAGCCTATTGGAGGTTATAAGAAAAAGAAATAAGCAAAATTGTAAAAAATTAAAATGCAATGACTTCTCTTACTTGGGAAAACTAGTTAGAGGAATGAGGACTGATCAGAACTTATTACAAATCATTCACATTTAAACCAATGTTACACACTTCAGGTAGTCTTACTAAAGTGCCAGAATTAAACATATATTACAGGTTATATTCTACAGTAGAGGAAAAGATGATTGATAATATCATCAGTCAGTAAAAGGCTAGGGGCCAACCTTCAAACTGTTTATATATCATATGTAAGTAAAATCTTAAAAATGGCTGGTGTTAAAAAAAAAGGCTGGTGAGGAATATCGAATAAACCGTTGACTGCCAGAAGAACCAAGAAATCCACCTTGGAAAAAATGCAAGCAAGAATATTTCTTAGAAGTAAAGATGTTAAGACTTAGTTTCAAGTACTCTGGAGATGTTTTTGGAAGGACAAGTTTCTGAGGAAAGACCCTGGAGGAAATGGTACAGTGGCTGTATCAGTGTGCTGAGCATGGCAGAGATTGGGAGGATGGTGCAGGATGTGACAATGCATCATTCCTGTACAAAGGATTGCTTCAATGGCACCTAACTACAAAATAACAGGAAGAAGGAGAGGAGACAACAACAATGTCCCAACAGAGAGGTAACAAAAGCTAAGTACTCAGACCACAAGAATGCCCCTCTCCTAGTCTATAGTCTATTTAGTATTTAAACTATTTAAGAGTTACTTTTCATTTCTGTCAGGTTGACCCCCACACCCACAGCTACTCTAAGCTCACTGTCATCCTATGAACAAAATGGAATGCAATCCATCTCTTCTAGGTCTTTCTTCCTGTGCGTCTTAGACTAAAAACAATTTGGCATAATTTGTTTTTATAAGGTGCCATTTAGTAGGTTTAATACATAGTGACCCTGTGTACAAAACAACGAAACCTTGTCTCATCTTGTGTCACCTTCATAATCTCCTTGTTTCCGTCACTGTGTTAATCCATGATGTCTATTTCTAAGGACTGTCCCCACCTAAGAACATGCCCAAAGTATGAGAGGTAAATTTTCTCCAACCTTGCTTCTAAGCTGCACTTCTTCCAAAACAGATCTCATGGTTCTTCTGACAGTCCATTCAATATTCTTAGTCAGCGTGACAACTCAAATGCACCAATTTTTTTTTTAATTTCCTATTTTGTTTTTGAGTAATTGGATTCTGGAAGATAAGTGTTTTTTATTTACTTGAAAGCTGGGTATAAAGTGGGCATTTTTTAGTTTGTTAAAAACCATGTGTAAGCTGATTGGCTTATGTTTAATTGTGTTTGAGGAGAACATTGTTCTAAGTGTTACAGCACTTGTCTATCAGTTTGCTGTACTAACATAACTTGGGGTTGTAGTGAGACTGGAATCTGTGCTACTGATGTGTCAAATGCCATTTGGGTTACCCAAGGTGGACAGGTTTTGGTGGAACTCCCTAATTAAGACAGACTAGGAAGCAGAATTTCCTTCCTAAATAATAGGCCTTTGAAAACCCTATGAACACTAAAGAAAGAGGATAGTTATAGTAGTATAATGGTAAAGCCCAGACTGGAAGTCAGTTTAACTGAGGAAAAACAGTAACAAACCTTGTTTAGTAAGTGAAACACGTTTGTACATAGTTTGAATGCTAGAAAACTGGAAATTATTAAAAATTAAATGGAATGCAAAAATATCAACATACTAGGCATTAGTAAGATGAGATGGACCAGCTTTGGCCACTTTGAATCAGATGATCATGTGGCATACTATGCAGGGAAATTAAAATAGAAGAAGAGTGGTATTGTACTTGTAAAAAAAAAGTTAATTTCAAATTCTAGCCTGAAAATAAATGTGGTGAGTTTATAGGATAATATCCATATGAATACAATGAAAACCCATTAACATGACTATTATTCAAATATATGTGCCTATATCTAGAGCCAAAGAGGAAGAAATAGAGAATTTTTACTAAATCTTGCAGTCCAGAATTGACCAAACATACAATCAAGATGCATTAATGTAACTGGTGACTGAAATGAAAAGTGGGAAAGAGTAAAGAAGGAACAGAAGTTGGAAAACATGGGGTTAGTGATAGAAATGAGGCTGGAAATAGAATGATTGAATTTTGTATTTACAATGATTTATTAACTGAAAATATATCTTTTTTATTAATTTTAATGAAAGTTTTCAGAGACTTAGGGTTTCCAGTCATTTCATTGTTGCACTTTTCTCCCTACCCAGCCCCCCCATTCACTCTTTTCTTTGAAAAGTAAAAGAAAAACTCTTTCATTGTTATGTAACTCCTCGCCCCAAGTCCAGTTCACTATGCAGCCTTCACTCTGGACTTTTGTAATGACAAGAATACCCATTCATATGTCCCTTTGTACAGTTATCTCCATCTCTTACAATGCAATATATATCATTCCTCCCCTCCTTTTCTGTCTTCCCTCAACCCTGATGTCAGTCCCATTTTACAACAGTGGGCCTATGCAATATTTATCCTTTTGTGACTGAGATATTTTTCACTCAGCATACTGTCCTCCAGGGAACTCATGAAATATTATGCAAAATGGAAATACCTTTTTTAAAAGATACAAACGATGACTTTACACATGGACTTCACCTTACAGGCTGCATAGGAATCAGACTGACTACATTTATGGAAGAAATTACTGCAGAAGCTCAATATCAGCAGTCCAAACTAGGCCAGGGTGGACTGTGGGTCAGATCATCAATTACTCATATGCAAGTTCAAACTGAGGCCAAAGAAAATGAAAGTAAGTCCACAAGAACCAACATACAATCTTGAGTCAATTCCATCTGAATTTCAAGGTCATCTTAAGAAGAGGTTTGAGGCATTAAACACCAATGACCAAAGGAGTTGTAGGATGATATCAAGGATATCATCCATGAATAAAGCAAAAGGTCAATACAAAAAAATGGAAGAGAAAGAAAAAATAGAAATGCTTATCAGAAGAGATTATAAAGAATGCATTGGAACATCAAGAAGCCAAAACAAAAGGAAAACATGCTAAAGTGAAAGAGCTGGATAGAAGGTTTAAAAGGCAGTTTAGGAGGACAAAGCAAAGTAATGGAACGTTCAGAGAGCTGGAATTGGAGTATAAAAAGGGAAGAACTCATTTTGCATTTCTCAAGCTGAAAGAACTGAAGAACAAATTTAAGCCTCATGTAGGTATATTGAAAGGTGCTATGGGCAACATATTGAATGACTCAGAAAATATCAAAAGAAGATGGAGGGAATACACTGTACGAGAAAGAATTCTCTGCTGGAGAAGGAGGGTTAATACCTTCCTGTACCAGTCAGATCCAATTTGACGGCACACACACACACAATAGTAAAAAAAAGAGAAATAATTGATTGACACTGAAAAATTTCAGGAAGTATCATATGAACAGGAGCCAATGGAAATGAAGGAGGCAGAAGAAGCTGCACTTAAAGCATTGGCAAAAACTAAGGCCCCCAAAATTGACATGATACTAACTGACTTGTTTCAATTAACTGATGTAGCCTTGCATGCACTCAGCAGTTGAAGCAAGGACATTTGTAAGACAGCTATCTGACCAACAGATTGGAAGAGGTCTATATTTTTCCCTATATCCAAGAAAGATGATCCAAGTGAATGTAGAAACTATTGAACAATATCATTAATATCACAAGTAAATACTGCTGAAGATCATTCAAAAATATCTGGAACAGAACATAGATAGGGAACAGTCAGAAGTTCCAGAAGTATTTAGAAGAGGCTGCAGGGACATCTTTGCTGATGTCAGATGGATCCTGGCTGAAAGTAAGGAATATGAGAAGAATGTATATTTGTGCTTATTTGACTATGTGGATCATAACAAGTTGAGGCTACCACTAAAAAGAATGGGAGTCCCAGAGCACTTTATTGTGTTTATGCAAAACCTATGTTGTTGTTGTTGTTATGTGTTGTCGAGTCGCTTGCGACTCATAGCAATCCTATGAACAACAGCCCTAAACTCCGCTCTGTCCTGTGCCAATCGCACCGTTTCCGATACACCCATCCCAACTGCCCCAGTCACTGAATCAATCCACCTCATAGGGGACCTTCCCCTCCTGCACTGTCCCTCCACCCTACCAAACATGATGTCCCTGTCCAAGGACCAGTCCCTCCTTACAACATGTCCAAAGTATATTACACAGAGCCTCAGAATCCTTGACTCCAAGGAGCACCCTGGTTTAACCCTTTCTAGGATGAATCTGTTTCTTTTCCTAGCAGTCCATGGTACCCTCAACATTCTTCTCCAGCACCACAGCTCAAAGGCATCAATTCTCCTTCTATCCTCCTTAGTCACTGTTCAGGTATCTGATGAATAACAAGTGATTGCAAAGACCATGGCCTGTATCAGACGCACCTTAGTCTCCAGAGAGACACCATTGCTCTTCAGTACTTTGGACAAGTCCCTAACAGCAGACTTTCCCACGGCAATATGCCTTTTAATTTCCTGGCTACTGGTGCCGAGAGTGTTGACTGTGGAGCCAAGCAAACTAAAGCTGTGAACAATCTCAATCTCTTCACCATCCATCCTGATGCTGCCAATTGGCCCAGTGGTGAGAATCTTTGTCTTCTTGATATTGAGCCTCAATCTATATTGGAGGCTGCAGTCCTTGATCCTCTGCAGCAAGCGCTTCAGATCCTTCTCACTTTCCACAAGCAGGGTTGTGCCATCTGCATATTGCAGATTGCTGATAGATCTTCCACCAATCTTGAACCCACATTCCTTCTCATAGACCCCGGCCTCCCGGATAATCTGTTCTGCACACAGGTTGAAAAGGTATGGAGACAGGATACATCTCTGGAGCACACCCATCCCAATTTTGAACCATGCAGTGTTTCCTTGCTCTGTTCTGATGACTGCCTCTTGGTCCAAGCATAGGTTTCTCATTAGCACGATCAAATGCTCTGGAATTCCCATTCTTCTGAGAGTCAGCCACAGTTTGTTATGGTCCACACAGTCAAAACGCCTTTGCATAGTCAATGAAACACAGATATACATTCCTCTGGTATTCCCTGCTTCCATCTAACATTAGCTACAATATCCCTAGTACCACAACCCCTTCTAAACCCAGCCTGGACTTCTGGCAGTTCTCTGCTGATGTGTAGTTCCGGTTGTTTTTGGATAATCTTCAGTAGAATCTTGCTTGCATGTGAAATTAATGAGATTGTTCTTTACCTGCTGTATAAACAGAGCAGGGGAACACTGCCTGGTTTAAAATTAGGAAGGGAGTCTGTCAGGGTTGTATTCTCTCTCAATACTTATTCAGTTGGTATGCCAAGCAAATTCTCAGACAAGCTGGACTCTATGAAAAGGAGTGTGCCACTAGGCTTGGAGTGAGACTCATCAATAACCTGCAGTATGCAAATGACACAAACTTGCTTGCTGAAAGTGAGGAGGACTTCAGGCACTTGTTGTGGGGGATCAAAGAGAGGAGTCTTCAGTATGAAAAGCATCTCAATGTCAGGAAGACAAAGATTCTTAACATTGGACAAATGGGTGGCATCATGATGGATGGAGAGGAGATTAAAACTGTCAACAGTTTCATCTTGCCCTTAGTTCTAGCAGTAAGGAAAGAAGGAGACACACTGCATTGGGGAAATCTGCAGTTAGGGACCCCTCCAAATTATAGAGTAATGATGTCAGTTTGAGGACTAAGGTATGACTAATTCAGGCCATAGATTTTCCAATTACTTGCTATGCATTCAAGACCTGGACAATGATTATGGATGATGGAAAAAGAATTGATGCCTTTGAGCTTTAGTGTTGGAGAAGAGCACTGAACACATCCCATGGATGGCCAAGAAAACAAATAGATATGTGTTGGAGTGGGTACAGCTGGAGCACTCTTTGGAAGTAAGAATGATGAGGCATCATCTCACATTCTTTGGGTATATTGCTAGGAAAGACTTTTCCTTTGAGAAGAACATAATGCTAGAAAGGGTGGAGGGTCGGCAAAGGAGAAGAAGATCCACAAGTAGGTGGATTAACACAGTGACCGCTGCAATGGGCTCTTATGTTTCAGGAAGTGTGAGGATGGCACAGGACAGAACAGGGTTCATGTATTTTGTTCATAGAGTTACTGTGAGTCATACTTGACTCGATGGCACCTAATAACAACAACAACAACAACAAACGTTCACATGCATACAAGACAACTGAAAATACCAAGGCCTGGATCAGGTGCACATTAGTTTTTTTGCAGGAGTGGCATCCACTTCCTAAATAACCTACCTCTGGAAACTCTATAAACTTTGATAAATGTCAAAAGTTGTAGAGAGGCTTCAAGCCTTTTTTTCATAGGGTTGTTATAAGTCTTACTCAACTCGAAGGCAATCCATAACAACCTTCCTCTTCAGGACTTTCAAAAGGTCATGGGAAAAAAATGTACCCAATGCAATGTATTGTTTGATTTCTCGGCTGCTGCTTCCATAGGTGTGAACTGTTAATCCATGTAAAATGAAATTCACTTAAAAGCTCACTATCAGCTGACTGTGGAAGAGACCACCAACTACTCATGTACAAGTTCAAGCTGAAGTTGAAGAAAATGAAATTAAATCCAAAGGAACCAAAATTTGACCTTAAGTCTATACCACTTGAATTTCAAAACCACCACAGAAACAGGCTTGAGGCCTTGAACAACAATGAGTGAAGACCAAATGAGCTGTGGGAGGATATCACAAATACCATCCACGAAGAATGCAAAATCTCAACACCTAAGGCAGAGGAGAAAGAAAAGACCAAGATGGATGTCAGAGAATATTGCATTAGAGTGCCGAAGAAATAAAAAAGTTAAAGAACTGAATAGAAGATTTTAAAGGGCAGCTTGGGAAGACAAAGCCAAGTATTATAATGAAATGTTCAAAGAGCTGGAGTCAGAAAATCAAAAGGGCGAACTCTCTCAGCATTTTCTTAAGCTGAAGGAACTGAAAAACAAATTCAAGCCACAAGTTGCAAGACTTTGGGCAGAATATTATATTATCCAAGAAGCACTAAAAGAAGACAGAAGGAGTATACAGAGCCACTGTACCAGAAGGAATTGGCTGACAAAGAAGAATATCATGAAACAGAGAATGAGGAAGACCCTATGGTGATGAAGGAAGAAGTTCAGGCTACTCTGAAAGAACTGGCAAAAAAACAAGGCTCCAGGAATTGGCGGTATACCAATTGACATATTTCAGCAGAAATGCTTTCCTGCATGTGCTCACTAAGTTGTACCAAGAAATCTGGAGGACATCCACTTGGCCAACTGACTGGAAGAGAAATATATTTGTTCCCATTCCAAAGGTGATGCAGCAGAATACAGAAATTATCAAACAATACCATTAATATCACATGCAAGCAAGAGTCTGCTGAAAATCATCCAAAAACGACTGGAGCAGCACATCAGCAGAGAACTGGCAGATGTGCAGGCTGGATTTAGAAGAGGCCATGGTAATAGGGATATTATAATTAATGTTAAATGGATCTTGGCTGAAAGCAGAGAGTACTAGAGGAATGTCTATCTGTGTTTCAAAGGCATTTGACTGTGCATCACAACTGTGGCTGACTCTGAGAAGAATGGAAGTCCCAGATCATTTGATTGTGCTTATGTGAAATCTATACTTGGACCAGAAAGCAGTTGTCAGAGCAGAGCAAGGAGACACTGCATGGTTCAAAATTAGGAAGGTGTACGCCAGGGAGACAGAATATATATTCTGTCTCCATACCTTTTCAATCTGTATGCAGAATAGATCATCTGGAAGGCTGGACTGTATGAAGAGGAATGTGGCATTAAGGATTGGAGGGAGATTCATCAACAACCTGTGTTATATAGATGACACACACTGATTGCTGAAACTGAGGAGGACCTGAAGTTCTTGCTGCAGAAGATCAAGGACTGCAGCTTTCAATATGGCTTGAAACTCAACATCAAGAATGCAAAGATTCTCACTGATTAGCAGCATCATGATGGAGGATGAAGAGATTGAGAATGTTAACAGCTTTAGTTTGCTTGGCTCCACAATCAACACTCTTGATACCAGCAGCCAGGAAATCAAGAGATGAATTGCAGTGGGAAAGTCGGCTGTCAGGGACCTCCCTAGAGTACTGAAGAGCACTGAGGTCAATCTGGAGACTAAAGTGTGCCTGAATAAGGCCATAGTCTTTGCAATTGCTTGCTATGCATCAGAGGGCTGGACAATGACTAGGGACGACAGAAAGAGAGTTAATGCCTTTGATCTGTGGTTGTGGAGAAGACTGTTGCGTATATTATGAACTGCCAGGAGAACAAACAGGTTCCTCCTAGAGAGGGTGAAGTCAGGCTGCTCCTTGGAGGCAAGGATTCTGAAGCTTTGTCTGACATGTTGCAAGGAGGGATGGATCCTTTGAGAAGGATATCATGCTTGGGAGGGTGGAGGGACAGAGAACTAGAGGAAGATCATCAATGAGATAGATTGATTCAGTGACTGGGGTAATGAGGATGGGTGCATGGGGGAGAGTAAAGTTGGCACAGGATAGAGCAGGTTTCAGGGTTGTTGTACACAAATCTTCTATGAGTCGCAAGTGACTCAACAGCACATAACAACAACAACAACAATAGTAACATGAGAGATGATGGCATAAGGTGTGTGTAAGATGCATTGGCCAGGAATCAAACTTAAGTTACCTTCATGAAAGGTGGGAATTCTACAATTGAGCCACCGATGTTCCCATAAGGGTGTTTCCTTCAATCACATAGAAGAGTCACAAAATTTGATGCTCCAAAGTCTGGTGGCATAGTGGGTAAGGAGCTACACTGTCAGCTCTGAGGCAAGTGGTTCAAATCCACCGACTACTCTATCAGAGAAAGATGGACAATTTATAGCCTCTGAAAACAGGTTGGTAGGTCAGCTATGAGTTAGTTCCACCTTGACAGCAACAAGTATACAAGTAGTATACAGCAGTGAGAGAGAGAACTCTATCAGAAAATTAGGACCTGCCAACACAAATACTGTTGTTGTTGTT
>NW_006399763.1:6177986-6200940 GCF_000299155.1 Elephantulus edwardii
ACTTTGGAGAGGTCCCTAGCAGCAGACTTTCCCATGGTAATGCGCCTTTTAATTTCCTGGCTGCTGGTGCCAAGACTGTTGTCTGTGGAGCCAAGCAAACTAAAGCTGTGTACAATCTCAATCTCTTCACCATCCATCCTGATGCTGCCAATTGGTCCAGTGGTTAGAATCTACTCCTTCAACAAATATATTCTTCAGTGCCTTTATGTACTATACTTTCAGACCTCTATTTTGTGTGAGGTTGTTGGTAGGTGACATCAAGTATAGTACGATTCACAGGAACCTTATGAACAACATGTGAATCCCATCCTGTACATACAATCTTCCATCCTTACAATCTCTGACACACAAAAATCCATTGCTGCAGACACTGTGTCAGTCCATCTGGTTGACAGTCATCCTTTCCTTCCCTTTGCAAGGAATAATAACCTCTGCTAGAAACATGTTCAAAGTATGTGAGACAAAAGTTTTATCACCTTTGACTCCAAGAAGCACTATGGCTGTCCCTTCTCTAGGGCATATAAGATTTTTTTTTTCCTGTCCATGGGATATATTCAGTACTCTTCTCCAACATCACAGCTCAAAGGCATCAATTCTTCTTCTGTCATCTTTATTCATTAACCAGCTCTCAGAAGCATAGCAAGTGTCTGAAAAAGACAATGACCTGAATCAGGCACACCTTAGTTTTCAAACTTGCATCACTGCTCTGCAATAATTTGATGAGGCCTCTGACTATAGACTTCCCCAATTTAATACATTTGATCTCATAATTGCTGGTACCAAAGTTTATTGATAATGGATCCAAGAAAGAGTAAATCACTGATGTTGTCTATCGGTCCAGTGGCAAGGATTTCTATTTTCTTGAAGTTGAGATGAAATCCATATTGAAGGCTTCAGTGTTTGCTCTTCTCCAGCCAGGGCTCCAAGTCCTCCTCACTTTCATCAAGCAAGGTTGTGTCATCCACATAATGAAGATTGTTGATAAGTCTTCCTCAAACCTGATGCCAAATTCTTGTTCAGAGACCAGCTTCTTGAATAATTTGCTCAACACAGAGACTGAATAGGTATGAAGAAAAGCCAACCTTTTCTTAATTTTAAACCATGTAGTGTTCCTTCCTCTGTTAGCACAATAGCCTCTTCGTCTGTTTTTACCATAATTTTATATATCACTAGAGATAGAGACTGTTTACAACTTCAGTTTGCTTGGCTCCACAATCAACACTCTTGGCACCAGCAGCCAGGAAATTAAAAGACATATTGTGATGGAAGTCTTCAGTTAGAGTCTTCTCTGAAGTACTGAAGAGCAACAATGTCAGTCTGGAGACTAAGGTGTGCCGGACACAGGCCATGGTCTTTGCAATCACTTGCTATGCATCATCAGAAAGTTGGACAATGACTAAGGATGACGAAGAATTGATGCCTTTGAGCTGTGGTGCTGGAGAAGGGTATTGAATATACAATGGACTGCTAAGAGAACAAAAAGTTTTGTCCTGGAGAGGGTGAAGCCAGGCTGCTCCTTGAAGGCAAGAATTCTGAAGAATCATCTGACATACTTTGGACATGTTGCAAGGAAGGACCAGTCTTTGGAGAGGGACGTCATGCTTGAAGTATTGAGGAACAGCACAGGAGAGGAAGACCCTCGATGAGATGGATTGATTCTGTGACTGGGGTAATGGGGATAGATGTGTCAGAGACAGTAAGATTGGCACAGGATAGAGCAGGGTTTAGGGCTGTTGTACATAGGGTTGCTATGTGTTGCAAGCAATTTGATGGCACATAACAACAAGAGACCAGCAGAGTTTCCCATTATTGTTACCATCATTTCAGATAATTGGAAATTGAAACACTGAGAGGGAAAATTTCTTTTTCAAAATTATAAGTCTACTTACAGACAATCTCATGATTGTTGGCATACACCTGAATAAATAAACATTTTGGTTTTAAGGGAAGAAAATGTTCCATCCACATGACCATTACCTTTATCTTCTAATAACACTCAAGAAAAAAACGTTTTGCCTCCAACTACAAGAGTAAAAACATTTATGTAAACTCAGAAAAAAGTCAATTCTATCTGACCTATTCGAGTCAAAATTCACTCCTACTTACTGGGGAAAATCTAACAGAAAGAATACTATGTTAGTCATCTGCAATATCACTGAACCCACATTCACAATGTCTTTGCTTTCCCCACATTTTCTGCATCCTTTACCGAAATTGGAATAAAAGAAGGGCTGGAGATATGCAAGAGAAACCACTCAAACACAGAAAACTGCAAGTACTTAAAAAGAAGAGAGAGAAAGAGAAAATTATCAAAGAATCTGATGTCAGTAAGCCTGAAGTCTGTTCAGTTTGTACTTGGCATCAGATTACACACTCTTGTCAACTAGATTTAGTGTGCACACTTGTGTTCTTCTTCAATTATCAGAAAAATGAATAGAACTATCTTTAATAATTGTTATGAATGTCCACATTTTGCAGTTATTGTTATGTGCCATCAAGTCGTCTGTGACTCATAGTGACACTATGCATAATGTTTTAATTTTAAATTTTTTATTATGTACAACTTTTAATCGTACGTTTTAATGAGAACCCAAATTCATACCAACAGAATAAAAATCTTTGAGGCTAAAAAAGCATGGGAAAGGTTTGGCAGAGTAGAACAGAATTTGGAAACTGGAATTTTAGTGTAAGGAGTTCACTCAAGTAACAAAAAACCAATTATAGACTCCTTAAGTGCTAAAACAAATTACTCCTTAATAATTTGGAGAGGTGCCTAAAAGCAAACCTTTCCAACATGTCTCCTGATTTCCTGACTTCTGGTAACAAGGGTGTTTTAATTGTGGATCCAAGTAAGATGAAGTTGTTGACAGTTTCAATCTCTTCTCCATCCTCCATGATGTTGCCTATTGGTCCAGTGGTAAGAATCTTTGATTTCTTAACATTGAGCTACAATCTAAATTGAAGGCTGCATTCACTGATTCTCTGCAACAAATGCCTCAAACGTCCTCACTTGCAGCAAGCAAGGTTGTGTCATCTGCATAATTCATGTTATGTCAGTATGAGGACTAATGTGTGTCTGATTTAGGCCATGATCTTTCTGATCACTTGCTATGGATCTGAGAGCTGGGCAATGAATAGGGATGAAAGAAGACGAATTGGTGCCTTCAAACTGAGGTGTTGGAGAAGAGCATTAAACATCTCATGGACTGCCAAAAGAACAAATAAATATGTCTTGAAGAGGGTGCAGGCAGAGTGCTCTCTGGAGGCAAGGAAGATGAGGCTTTGCCTCACATACTTTGGGACATCAGAGACAGACATGATTTTTGGAAGGGTGGAGGGTGGATGAAGGAGAAGAAGACCCTCTTTCTTCTAGGTGGATTGACACAGAGATTGCCACAATGTCAGGAAGTGTGAAGATGACACAAGGTAAAACTGGGTTTAGATTCGCTGTCCATAGGTTCTCTATGAGTCGTACTCGACTAGATGGCACCTAATAAAAACAAGTGCTTAATAAATAACATCAATTTTTAAATAGTACTAGTTACAGGAAAGTTGTCTTGTGTGAAATGCCAGAACATCATCTTGGAATGTTCTATAAATCAAGTCAAACCTTTTCCCTTTCCTCTTTATCAACTTCACCAAAAAAAGATATGAACAAAGCACCAAGAGCAAAAAAGGCTAAGATGTTATGGAATTAGTCTGGCTCCTGAGATGGTTTTGAAATTCAGGTGGGATAGACCCAAGGTTAAATTTTGATTCCTGTGGCTTTGATTTAACTGTCTTTGGATTTAGTTTGAACTTGCATGAGTAGTTTATGGTCTATTCCACTATCAGCGCCTCACCCAGTTTTCACAGCTAATACTGAGCTTCTCCAACAATTCTTTCCACAAGATATAATTGATCTGATTCCTGTGCATACCACACCACAAAAGTCTGGATCCAGGTGGTTTTTGTCGTTGTGTATCACTGAGGTTCTAGGAATCAATGTGATGCCAATTGATATGTTTCTACTAACAGATGCAGCTCTGGATGTGCTCACCAGTCAATGCCAGGTAATTTGGAGGATAATTGCCTGCCCAACTGATGGGAAGAGATCCATATTTGTTCTCATTCCCAAGAAAGATGATCTAAAAGAATGTGAAAACTATCATTAACATCACTGACAAGCAAAACATTTCTAAAAACCATTCAAAATGGTCTATGTAACAATACATATACAGAGAACTACCAAGCACTCAAGTTGGATTTAGAAGAGACCATGGCATCAGGGATACTATTGCAGATGTTAATGTAAAGAAAGCAAAGAATACCAAAAATATGTCTATTCGTGCGTTATTGACTAAGCAAAGGCATTTAACTGCTTGGATCAGAACAAATTATGTATGGATAACATGAAAAAGAATGGGAATCCCAGAACACTTAATTGTACTTGTGCAAAACGTATACCTAGACCAAGAAGCTGTTGTGCACACAGAGTAAAGGAACACTTTGTTGTTGTTGTTATGTGTCGTTAAGTCGCTTGTGACTCATAGTGCCCTGTGCACTACAGCCCTAAACCCTGCTCTATCCTGTGCCAACTTTACTGTCTGACACATGTATCCTCATTAACCTGGTCACTGAAATCAATCCATCTCATCGATGGTCTTCTTTTCTTTCTCTGCCCTTCCACCCCTACAAACATGCTATCCCTCTCCAAGGACTGGTCTCCCCTTGCAATATGTCCAAAGTATGTCAGACGAAACCTCAGAATCCTTGCCTCTGAGGAGCAGCCTGGATTCCCCCTCTCCAGGATCAACCTGTTTGTTCTCCTGGCATATTCAACACTCTTCTCCAGCACCACAGCTCAAAGGCATCAATTCTCTTCCCTAGCCATTGTCTAGCTCTCTGACACACAGCAAGCAATTGCAAAGACTATGGCCTAGAGGCGCACCTTAGTCTCCAGACTGACATCACTGCTCTTTAGTACTCTGGAGATGTCCCTGACAGCTGATTTTCCCAATGTAATTAGTCTCTTGATTTCCTGGCTGCTGGTACCAAGAGTGCTGATTGTGGAGCCATGCAAACTAAAGCTGTTAACAATCTCAATCTCTTCATCCTCTTTCATGATGTAGCCAATGAGCCAAGTGGTGAGAATCTTTATTTTCTTGATATTGAGCTTATTATTGTTGTTGTTGTTCTTATGTGCCATCGAGTCGCTTGCAACTCATAGCGACCCTATGTACAAGAGCTCTAAATGCTGTTCTATCCTGTGCCAACCTAGCTATCTCAAATGCACATATTCCCACTGCTCCAGTCACAGAATCGATCCATCTCACCAAAGGTCTTCCTCTCCTTCGCTTCCCCTCCACTTTGCCAAACAGATGTCCCTCTCCAAGGACCAGTCCCTCCTTGCAACATGCCCAAAATATGTCACATGAAGCTTCAGAATCCTTGACTCCAGGGAACACTCTGGCTTCACCCTCTCCAGGACAAACCTGTTTGTTCTCCCAGTAGTCCATGGTATATTCAACACTCTTCTCCAGCACCACAGCTCAAAGGCATCAATCCTCTTTCTATCAACGCTATTCACTGTCCAACTCTCTGATGCATAGCACCTTAGTCTCCAGCCTGACATCGTTGCTCTTCATTACTCTTGAGAGGTCACTCACAGCCAACTTTCCCATTGCAATTCGTCTCCTGATTTCCTGGCTGCTGGTACCAAGAGTGTTGACTGTGGAGCCAAGTAAATTAAAACTGTTAACTATCTCAATCTCTTCACCATCCATGCTGATGCTGCCAACGGGCCCAGTGATTAGAATCTTTGTTTTCTTGACATTTAGCTTCAGCCCATATAGGAGGCTGTAGTCCTTGATCTTTTGCAGCAAGTGCCTCAGGTCCTCCTCAGTTTCAGCAAGCAGGGTTGTGTCATCTGCATAACGCAGGTTGTTGATGATTCTTCCACCAATCCTGATGCCACATTCCTCTTCGTATAGCCCAGCGTCTTGAATGATCTGTTCTGCATACAGATTGAAAAGGTATGGAGACAGAATATATCCCTGACAAACCCCCTTCTTGATTTTGAACCATGTAGTGTCTCCTTGCTCTGTTCTGACAACTGCCTCTTGGTCCAAGTATAAGTTTTGCATTAGCACAATCAAATGTTCTGGGATTCCCATTCTTCTTAGAGTCAGCCAAAGCTTGTTGTGATCCACACAGTCAAAAGCCTTTGCATAGTCAATGAAGCACAGATAGACATTCTTCTGGTATTCTTTGCTTTTTGCTAAGATCCATCTGACATTAGCTATAATATCCCTAGTACCACGACCTCTTCTAAATCCAGCTTGCACATCTGGCAGCTCTCTGTTGACATATTGTTCCAAAAGTTTTTGAATAATTTTCAGCAGAATCTTGCTTGCATGTGACATCAATGATATTGTTCGATAATTTCCACACTCTGTTGGGTCACCTTTCTTTGGAATGGGAACAAATATCGATCTTTTCCAGTCAGTGGGCCAGCTGGCTGTTCTCCAAATTTCTTGGCACAACTTAGTGAGCACATCCAGGCCAGTGTCTGTTTGTTGAAATATGACAGTTGGTATGCTGTCAACTCCTGGAGCCTTGTTTCTTGTCAATTCCTTCAGAGCAATTTGAACTTCCTCTTTCATCACCATCAGCTCTTGCTCATATGTCATTTCATGAAATTCTTCTGTGTCAGCCAATTCCTTCTGATACAGTGACTCTGTGAGCTTACATATGGTGTAAATTTAAGAAAGGTGTGCATCATGGTTGTATCCTTTCTCCATACCTATTCAATCTCTATGCTGAATAAATTATTCAAGAAGTTGAGTTTTATGAAACAGAATGTGGCTCATCCACAAACTTCATTATGCATATGACACAAGCTTGCTTGCTAAAATGAGGACTTGAAGAACTTGCTGTAGAAAATCAAATACAGCCTTCAATATGGATTGCATCTTAACATCAAGGAAAAATAATTCTCACCCTATACTCATAAGCAACAACATGATTGATGAGAAAAGATTGAAACTGTCAAAAACTTACCACAATCAACATCCCTTGTACCAGCAGTCAGGAAATGAGGAAACAAAAATGCACTGAGAAAGTCTGTAGTCACAGACCTCTACAAATTATTGAGGAGCAATGATGTGAGTTCGAGAGCTAAAGTGTGCCTGGATCCAGACCACGGTCTTTTTAATCAATTGCTACAGGCGAAAAATTGATGCCTTTGAGCTATGATGCTGGAGAAGAGTACTGAATATATTCCATGGACTGCAAAAGAACAAAGAGGTGTGTCTTGGAGAAGGTACAGTCAAAGTGCTTCTGGGAGATAAAGGTGATAGAGCTTTATTTATCTCACGTGTTGGGCATGCTACCAGGAGAGGCTATTCTTGAGAGAGAAACATCCTGCTTGGAAAGATGGAGGAAGGTCAGTAAGAAAGGCAGACCCTCAAGGAGATGGACTGAAAGAGTGGCTGCAGTAATGGGGTCAAGTATGTCAGACATTGTGAGGATGTCACAGGATAGGACAGGGTTCAGATCTGTTGTTCAGAAGAGTTGCTAACAAAACGCTTAATCTTTTATATATTCTCTATTTACCTAAATTTAACTAGTGGCAACATAAAGTGATAATTTGTTGTTGTGGACCATAGAGTTTGAACCAACCTAACAATAACAATTCGATGGCACCCAACAACAATATAACACAGTGTTTTCAAAGCATGATTTATTAGTTGGAGTCTTAATAATTAATACGTGAAATATTCATGCATATTCCTCCAACCATCCCATTTTAGTTTTAGCTACTTTCCTTTTGTCATAGATGAAGGGAAACACAGATCAATAAAATTTCAGTCTAGCAAAGAAAAAAAATGTTCTTGAAAGGAAAAAAAAATTAAAAAGTACAGACTAATAATTTTTTTAAATTTACCTAGATTTTCATTATTGGGGGAAAGATGGGCAATGAATACTTGTGTGATTTTTTTTTTGCTTCTGGAAATTTATGGGTTGGTTCAAACTCTATGGTACACAACAACAAATTGTCATTTTATATTGCCACCTGGTTAAATTTATGTAAGTAAAGAATATACAAAAGATTAAGCATTTTCCTCACTAACACCAACTGATTTATGTCAACATTCTGTTCCTGCAGAAGGTTAAGCCTAACTTCTTTTATCCTAAGTCTGGCCTCTACAATGACTCCCTTTTGAAAGTTCCAATATAAAAAATGGCAGGGCCAGAAGCCACTTTCCTGCAGAAACCTTCGCCAGGGTGATCAAAGTTAACAGTGGGGTATCATGAGAATGGGATTATTTGTGGTCTTCTTCTCAAAGAAGTCAAATAAATAGGGAAACATCAGACAAGCCCAAATTGAGGGTCATTGTATGAAATATTTGACTAGTACTTCTTAAAACTGTCTTTGTAAACAAATACAAAGAAAGTCTGAGACACTTTCAC
This sequence comes from Elephantulus edwardii, assembly GCF_000299155.1. Taxonomy (NCBI): domain Eukaryota; kingdom Metazoa; phylum Chordata; class Mammalia; order Macroscelidea; family Macroscelididae; genus Elephantulus; species Elephantulus edwardii. The sequence continues at coordinate 6,186,441 of NW_006399763.1, forward strand.
AGCTAAAGACACCCAAAAAGATTAAATTACTAAATACTGAGATATACTAGGTGAGGCCAGAAAAAGCACATAACGTAAAAACTCTGACTCTGAATAAGGTATCTTAGTTGATAAGAATGTGTCAATGTTGACTCCCATTCATGGTGACCCTATGAACAACAGATGTGAAGTTTGCCGTATCCTGTGCCCTCCTAACTATCTTTGATATACTTGAGCCCACTGACAGTCACTATGTAAATCCATATCTTTGAAGGTCTTCCTTTCTTTCACTAACTTTCCACCTTTCCAAGCATGATATCCTTCAAGGATTGGTGTCTTCTGACAACATGCCCCAAATAGATGAAACTAAGTTTTACCTCCTTGCTTCCAATGGACACTTTGGTTTTGGTTTATCTATGACATATTTATTTGTTTGTTTGTTGGTAGGCCATGGGATATTCAAGACACCAACACCACATTTCAAAAGGCATCAATTCTTCTTCTGTCATCCTTATTCATTGTCCAACTTTCGTATGCATAGTAAGTAACTGAAAAGACTATGACACCAGATATGATGTCCATAGGGTAACTACTACTTGTACTTAGTTTAATGGCACCTAAAAACAACACCACAATGTGATTAAGTGCACATTAGCCTTCAAATTGACTTTGCTGCTCTTCACTATTTTGGAGAGGTTCTTGATAGCTGATTTTCTCATTGCAACATGTCTTTTGATTTCTTAACTACTGGTACAAAAGGTGTTGAGTGTGGATCTAAGTAAAATGACATCAGCTGACTAATTAAAACATGTATAATACTAATATAATATGGTAATAATAGGAGAAATTGGATGTAAACTACAGTGATCTAAATTGATAGTGAGATTTCTAAATTTAAATGTCTTTTAAAAGTTATTAAAAAACATATAAATCATTAAGCCCATTGAATTGCTTAATAAAGACAAACAATATATAAACTAGATGTCCTGTTACTTGCAACTTATGAATCAAAAATCTATTTATTGTGACTTTTTAAAAAAAATAATAATACAGTGAGAAAATAACCATCATGTGGAAAATAAGGTTGTCTCTAAAGGCTGAACAAACAAGTATATTTTGCAACTGGCTCTCAGAACAAGGACACATATAAGCCCCAGAAGCAATCAATTTCCTTACCAACAAGTTGAACAAAGACACTAACCAGGATGATTCTTTAGAGGTTGTCCAGTTCCACCATATTCAATGTCATTTCTCAAAAAATCCAGGCACACAATCAAAATGACAATTTTCTCTCTCTCTCTCTCACACACACACACACATACACACACACACACACACCTTTCAGCCCATCACAGGTTTTGTTTCTTATTCCAAAAATGTGACTGGCCTTGAAATTGCCCCTGCTTCCACATTATCTTGATGACTGACAGAGTGACTACTGAAGGGGGGTCCCACTAAATCAACGTTCTTTCAGGGTCCCTTTCCAAAATGGAAAAAGAAAATTCTACAAAAATCTCGCAGCTGGCCTTGGAACCAAACTCTTCAGCAGAGTCAAAGCCACAGCATCATCCATCATTAGGAGATGAGGACACATTTGCCCAAGGTCAGCCTGGCCAAACAACTGGATGAACTTACTCAGAGTCCCTTCACTGCTTCCCTTTGCCTGTTTCTAAACTTAGTTGCTTTATTCTTAACATGATGCTTTCCAGCAAGCACAGGGTGGAGGTGCACAGGAAGGGTCACCCTCTGTGGCCAGTTCACAGTGGAGTCACATGCCCCGACTCAGATACACATAGAGCAGGAGTGTTTTCTATTAGCCTGCATTCATTAATATTGTCTTTAGGTTGCCACATATATTGTGTTTGGAAAATGGCGAGCTATCTGCAGCTACTTCCTATCCTCTAAATGTGCTGAGTCTTAAAACCAATGCTAAACAAACAAGATCATTGTGACAAAGCTGACAAAGATGAGTGCACAAATACCTCCAAATTTTCTTCTGTCCTTTGTGAAGGAAACACAAACTTGATTGCAACCACTGTTAGGAAGATACAGTCACTTATTAAGTACTAACTATCAATCTACTTATTACTGTACCAATATCCTGAGGCTAAGGAGATGACAAAGACACGTGAGGAAGGGGCTAACACTCAAAAGTTCTCAATGTAAGAAGTGGAGGCACAAAATGAAAACAATTACTCATCACACCTTTATTTTTAAAACACTCAAAGAGTAAGTACCAATAATTAAAATGAGTTAAAAATTTAGAGAATATGTCTGTTTTACATTTTTCAGTACATAACACATTATTTCAAGATTCAAAACTCAGAATGCTATAAAAGGATCCACAGGGAGACTTCTCCCACATGGACCCACATGACCTCATCTCCAGGCCCCTTCTGCTCCCACCCATCTATCAGAAATCTTTGATGCTAGTTTCTTCTTTACTCTTTCAATGTATCTTTAGGCAAATGGAAGCAAACAACAAACATATTCTTACCTTCTTATACACACAAATTCATAGTTTAACTTCTTTTCTAGTTTCTCTTGAGGAGTTTGAAATTTTTTCAATGCATAGTTCAAACTGATGCTTTTGCAGAGTGGTGGGGGGGAAGGGCAAAGATCCATTTTCTTCAGCCAGTTATCATGCTTATTAACAAGTGTGGGGAAGTTCACTTTCTACTTCATTAACAAGAGTAAAGGAAAACAGGGAAATTTTAACTTCAAGAAGCATTAAGAGGGCTGACTGGCCTTAGGGGAAAAGTTTACAATGTGTAAAGCTCCTCTTTCAAAGCAGCCTTATTTCCATAGGCAGCTAAGAGATTACCACCTTGTAAAAGAAAGGAAGAAATGCAACCTCCCCACCTCTGAGTTATCCTTCCCAGAAAAGGGAACCCTTAGGGCAGGGGAGGGTGTCCTCTGGATGACCAGGCCTCAGACCACAGGACAAAATTTGTTCTTTTAAACTTCAGGAAATTCCCTGAGTATCCCAGGGGACTGTATCTTGAACTCTTGGGATCAATAATGTCTCTCAACCCCATCTCACAAAAAAACCAAGAAAAGAAACACCCAGTCTATCTTTCTGCCAAACTATTTTGGTCACAATAATTTATAGCCATGGCTATTTTTCTTTTTTATCCTAAATGAATGTGTCCAGGAGGCGACACCTGTCACCAGAAAACCAACTGCTACCTTTTAAGGCTCTATTTAGAAACACTTTTTACCTTCCTCAAGTAAATAGAAATTTTAGAAATGTGATGATGGTAGCAACTGCATCACTCACTCTCCTCAATCATTGCTGCTGTGTTGGAACCAACACATATGTAACCCTCCGGTGGATTTTATGAGGCTATAAATCCACAAGAGAAGAGATTTCCCTGCTTTCTTCCCTGCATGTTGTTGTTGTTAAGTACCGTTGAGTCATAGGCGACGCATAGCGACCCTATGAACAAAAGATCTGGACACTTGTGTGACTTTCATCCTTCCTCCAGGTTCATACGGTTTCTGGAGGCAAGCTACTTCGGAAGTGGATGCCACTCCTGTTTCCAAGCTTGTTTTAATCGGGGAGCTCCACCAAACACTGTCCACCATGGGGAACCATTCTCACATTTGACTCATCAGTGTCACAGTGTTCAGCTTCACAGCAGAGGTCAAAACTCAATGTCACTGAGTTGCTTCTGAATCACAGTACTTGTCCATCAGGTTTATGAGGTTGTAAATCGTTCCAGTAGACTATCCATTGTTTTTTTCCCATGGAGTGACTATCGGATTCAAACTGCTCAATTTTGGTTAAAAAAACCAAACAAACCTGTAAGCCCATAGCTGTCCAGTAAAAACTGACTCATAAGTTGATCCTCTTAACAGCTTTTCAGAGGTTGTAAATCGCAAGAGATTGCCTGTCTTTCTCCTACAGCATGACTGGTGGAACCAGTCAAACCACTGGAACTGCCAGAGAGGTACAACCCGTTGGTCAGCACCAAACCCCTCTCTCAGACTATACAATCAGAGTTCCCTTCAGTCTCAGTTAGCCCCTCAAAATCTGGTGGCTTAGTGGTAAGGAGTTATGGTGCTAACCAAAAGGGACTAGAGCAGCTGGGGAATTTGAACCAACTCCTCTCTTGTGATTCACTTTGTCAGAAAACCAGGTGGAGGGTCAGCTATGAGTCTGTTCCAACTTGAGGGTACAAAACAACAGGCTACCAGATTCCATGGCAGTTGTAAATGGCTAATGTGATCAGAACACAGGAGGTTCAAGCCCATCAGAGTTTCTTGGAAGAGAAACCTAGTTATCTATTTTAGAGTGTGTGTGTGTGTGTCTGTGTGAACATCCTACAGAACACAGTTCAAATCAAGTTTAATGGTAAGGGGAAAGAAGAAAAGGAGCATGGCATATCTTAACCGAACTATAGTTAGTCAGCCATTTAACAAATAAAAACAGAAGTAAACACAAAAAGAAAAATCTGTACTTGCAATCATACGGTGCAATAAGTAACCATCTTTTTCTAGAGAACATTTCTTTCCGGTTTGATTCTTCATATACATTCAATTTCATGAAGCTGCTCTGGAGAGCAATTTGCCTTATATTACATTTGGGGTGTGTGCAGAAAGTGGAGAGACATGTAAGCTATAAAGCCAATAGCTCTTTGTTTTCCAGTGTGAGATCTTGGGTAAGAAGCTGGTTGAGAATAGCATCCTTGGACACCAACCAACCTGTTTCCATTTAAATGCATGTGGATGTGGCTTGTTGACTAACTACCCTAGAGTCCAGTAAGCCTATGAAAACCAGAGTTGTCCTATCCTTGAAAACCTTGTCCTATCCTGTACTATCCTCATCTTCTCTGATCCTTATCACCCAAAAATGTATCAGAAATATCCTTTGGTGGAAGAGGTCAGATGAAGGCTTCTGACATCAGATTTTATTTTTCTTTATCCACTTAAGTTGCTTTCCAGGAAGGATTACAAACCTAAGACAGAAAGAGGTGGTTCTTGGACTTGTGTCTTTGGGCCTGGTTCATCAGGGAGAATGGTGTGACTATTCTTCATACTCAGAAGGCTTTGTCTTCTCTTGTACACAGGTCCCATGAACCCCAAAACAAGCTCTAGTGTTCGTCTCAGTCCATCAGTTCATGGAAGGACTGAGAAGTCTGGTCTTACAGAAAAAAAAAATGGCCTTTTAGGTTTAAATTTAGTTGACACCAAGAAATCTCAATATAGAATCATGTTCTTTTCCCAGGGATCAGGCCAAAATCAAAAACATCCTTAAAACTCAAAACCAAATGCATTCACTTGTGGTCATTAATTCTGGCTCGAATCTCAGAGACTGCCCATCTTAAAGGATAAAATTCTCATCTTCGACAGAGTCATCCATGAATAAAAATGTCACTTTTTGGTTAGCTGAGCAGCACGCATGCCACTAAAACTCCTCAAGACCTCCCTAGACAGTACAAATGGTAAAGTTCTTAGCTTCTGGCTGAAAAGTTGGTAGAGAAGGGGGAGGGGTGTGCCTCAGAAATCAGGGTTGGCAGTCTGCTTCCCAAAGATCACAGCCTTGAAAATACCAGATAATGCAATTCTATCCTGTAAAAGGGGGGGGGGGCACTACGAGTTGGAATAGATTTGATAGCAACCCACAACTGTCATTCTTATTACAGTAAGTTGACCCTTCTGTAAGTTTCCGATGCTGTAAATCACCAGGGAGACGACTGACCATCTTTCTTCCACGGGGCTAGCTACTAGAGGAGTCAAACACTACCAGAAAGAAGTGCTGCCTTTGGACTACACAGTAGACAAGTAAGGTCAAAATCAAGGATCAGAGTTCCTTGTACTACCTCTGGGAAACAAACATCCTTTTCCACCTTATAACAGTTGAGAAACATAAGCCTTCTGGATGATATCTGCAAAGATGTAATCTAATTCTTTAACATAAGAAAACTAAAGAAATAATCCAAGATAAATTTTGTTTTTGTTGTTAGGTGTCTTTCCCTGTCTATTTTATGCCATCCTCATCATCTCTGACATACCCGAGCCCATTGTTGCAGTCCCTATGTCAATCCACGTGGTTGAGGGGTCATCCTCTCTTTCACTGACCCTCCACCTTTCCAATGTTTCTAGCAACATGCCCAAAGTATGTGAGATAAAGATTTATCATCTTTGCCTCCAAGGAGCACTCTGGCTGCACTTTCTCCAAGATATTTGTTCTTTTGGCAGTCCATGGGATATTCAGTACTGTTCTCCAACACCGCAGCTCAAAAACATCAAGTCTTCTGTCATCCTTATTCATTGTCCAGCTCTCAGATTTATATAGCAAGTGACTGGAAAAACCATGGCCCGAATTAGACACACCTTAGTCCTTAAACTCACATCATTGCTCCTCAATAATTTGGAGAGGTTTCTCATTACAGACTTTTCCAGTGGATCCAAGCAAGATGAAATCATTGGCAACTTCAATCTTTCCTCCAGTTATCATGATGTTGCCTATTGGACCAGTGGTAAGAACTTTGGTTTTTCTGATAATGAGATGCAATCCATATTGAAGGCTGTATTCTTTGATCTTTTGCAGCAAGTGCTTCAAGTCCTCTTCACTTGCAGTAAGCAAGGTTATGTCATCAGCGTAACACAGGTTATTGATGAGTCTCCCTCTGATCAATGCCACATTCTTCTTTATAGATTCCAGCTTCTTGAGTAATTTTCTCAGCACACAAATTGAAGAGGTTTAGAGAGAGAGAGGATGCATCCCTTACTTAATTTGAAATCAGGGAGTGTTCTCTTGCTGTTTGCTCAATAGCCTCTAGGTCGAGGTATAGGTTTTGCATGAGCACAATTAAGTGTTCTAGAATTCCCATTCTTCTCAATGTCTGCCATAACTTACTATGATCCACACATCCAAATGCCTTTGCATAGTCAATAAAATATAAATAGACTCTCTTCTGAAAGAGAAAAGGAAAGAGAATAATAAAGATTTATATACTCTGTAGAGATGAATGTCATCTCTAGTTGGTACTGAAGTTTAACACATCCCAATTAAAAGGTTGGTAGTTTAACTGTACCTAGATGAACCTAGGAAGAAAAACCTGGCAATGAACTTCTAAAACTCAGTCACTGAAAAGAAAGAAAAAAAAAGTTGCCAGTTAGAATCCACTGGACAGAAACTGGCACTGAGAATATTAGTTCTGGGCGTCTGAAAGAAATCGTTTTCCAGCTGGGCTTTGTAGTTTGTGATTACAGATAAATTCATCAGACACACATTATTGGTTACAAGGACACTTGCTTTACAATTTTTTTTAAAAAATCCTAAGCAAGTCCATGCATATAAAGCTATCAAGTTTATACATGTAGAACTCCAGCATCCACAGGTTGAACTCGGTAGGATTCAAAGAATGGTTATAGGTATGGCCCCATGCATGCTCTCTGGCAAGAGTGAGTTGTGTAATTACAAATAAACCCCTGACACAGCAGGTTGGGATAGCACAAGTCCACAGTTTTATGTTGAAGATATTTCTGGTTTTAGCACTTGTTACAAATTTTCTGTGTTTCCCTTCCCCCAAAAAAAAACTAGAAAGGAAAACTTAAACCAAAAACCAACTTGATGATAGATGTGTCAACATTAATCAAGCTTAAAACAAACTAAGAACTGAACTCAACGGACAACACTTTGATGAAATGGATTAATTTGCTGTGGCAGACATGAGACAACATACAAAAATTAGCTAGACAGGGTTAATGGGAAGGCTGTGATTACTACTCAAAACCATATTTGGAATTTTTTTTAAATTTTATTTTATTATTTTTTTGTGTGTACTGTCAAATCAGATCTGACTGGTACAGAAGGAGATTGTCCCTCCTTCTCCAGCAGAGCATCTGGTGGATTTGAACCTTGTACCTCTGGGATTGCAGTGCAGCTTCTTGCCACTAGGCCACCAGAGCTCTCCTACATTTGGAATTTAACCAGAGTTGAAGGATCTACTTTATAATAAATGAAAGTGCCCACAATTTGAACATATAAGTTTATATAAGTTTATATTAACATGCATTTTATTTATCATATTAAGATATTACATATATGCATTTTATATAGTGAGATTATGAGTAAGCTTTCCTTTGCAAGAGTATTAATTGCTTCTGGGTGGAAAAAAAATTGGAAACCCCTGTAGGACAGTGCTCTGCTAACCTCTAGGGTATCTAAAGCTGGGAGGCTTATTTGTTGTTGTTAGGTGCCATCAAGTAGAGTATGACTCAGCAATTCTATGAACAACAGATTGGAAGGAACCTTGTCCTAACCTGCTCTATCATCATCTCTGACACATTTGAGCCAATTGTTGCTGTCAATGTGCCAACCCATCTCACTGAGGGACTCCCACTCCTTACCAAGCTTGACGTTCCTTTCCAAGGAATAGCTTCTCTGAGCAACATGCCCAGAATATCGGAGACAAAACTTCGCTATCCTTGCTCCAATGAGTATTCTGCACTATTCCCAAGTTATATGTTTGTTCTTTTGGCAATTAAGGAGATATTTAGTAATCTTCTCCAACATCACAATGCAAAGGCATCAATTCTTCTGTCATATTTATTCATTGTTCAGCTCTCAGAAGCAGAGTAAAGAACTGAAAAGACCATGGCCTGAATCAGGCACATGTTAGTCATCAAACTGACATCATTGCTACTCAGTAATTTGGACTGGTCCCTGACAATGGACTTGCCCAATGCAATATATTTCTTAATCTCTTGATTACTGGTGCCAACGGTGTTGATTGTGGATGCAAGTAAGATGAAATCATTGACAATTTCACTCATCTCCATATAGCATGATGTTGCTTATTGGTCCAGTGGTGAGGACCCTTGTTTTCTCGATGTTGAGATGCAATCCTTATTGAAGGCTGTTTTTGATCATCTGCAACAGGCATTTTAAGTTCTCACTTCCAGCAAGTAAAGTTGTGTTATCTGCTTAAAGTGGATTAAGTGGATTTCAGGAAAGACTGAAAATTGCACTAGAAACCAAAACAAAGGGAAGAAGTGCTGAAGACAAAGAGATGAACAGAAGATTTCAAAAGGTAGCTCAAAAAGATAGAACAAATATTGTAACAAAATATGCAAAAAGTTGGAGAATAAAAAGGGGAAAAGAACTTGCTCAGCATTTTTGAAGTTGAATATTAAGAAGCAAAGCCAAGCACTTAGTTGTCTTAGACGCTAAATGTTCTAGGGAACACATAGTGATTAAACTTTTAGAAGACATGGATAGAGTAGTTCTGAAATCAAGAGAAGGATGTGAAAATCATCACCACAAATTTGTCTCTGGGGACAACATAAAGGGAAAGATAAAGGCTAGCCATACCACTAGTCACACTGTATGGAGAAAGCAGTATTTGATCTGGACTTTCGTTAGGGTTCCCACTGGTAGAGTTAAAGGACAAAATCCCAGGAATGGGGTCCACCAGATGGCCAAGCAAGCAAGAGCTGAAAGCAAAGAGGTGAAACAGTACAGGTAATTGCCAGCAATCAAACACCTATTACAAGCAAAGTACCAAGCTCAGTGGTGAATAAACAGGAAATTAATAAAGTCACAAATTCTGCCTTATAAGTAAAGGCAACACCAAACATCTCTGTCTTAATTCTTATACACAAAAATTACCTCATTAGCTTTACTCTTCTTTCCTGTAAAAACACTCAAAATCATTGCTGTCAAGTCAGAATCAACCCATAGCTGACACATGGAGAAGGTTTTCAGAAGTCTCCAAGTGTCTTTCAGAAGAAAAACACACAGAAGGAGGTTACTAGTCTTTCTCCTGACTAGGAGAAGGAGCCACCAGTGCCAATTAAGTGAGGAAGGGGAAATACTAGAATACAGAAGTGGCTGGACTCATTCTGTTCATCTCACCTATACCAGATATTGACTTAAGAGTTCACAGATGTAAAATAAAAATGAGGTATGGAAAGGATGAGAACTAAGTGCATTTACCACAGTGAAGCCTTGAGGGGTGGGAGGAAAGGGCAGCATACAAACTCTTGCAAATGAATAAGAAAGAGGGCTTGCCTCTGGGAGTAATGTGAGAAACCTTGGAGCCAAGACTTAAAAGGTTTTGCAAAGAATGAGGGATTAAAGAGTTTTACATAGCTTTGCATACAACACCATTGGAGATTTTAGAGGTAACAAGAAAATGAATCAGAAGAGTGCCCCTTTTCTCTGGAGTAAAAGGGGTGCAATGAAGACAGACTTGGTGCTGGCCCTCAAGGAGAGCATCATAAAATGTATTATGAAGTTGAAGCTGACAGTATGTAGAGGAAAGATTGGCACTGGGCAAGTCTGAAGCTGGTGGAAGGAGTTCAAGATTTGAGGTTACAAAAGCAAAGATATAAAGTAAAGGGAATTAATGCTTCCTCAAAGTGAAAGGTTAACAGTTGGTCTTAGGAGTACAGAAGTATGGGTATTATGGGAAATGCCTTATTGAAATGTATAAATAAAATTAAAATAGTGGAAGTCCCAAAAAAAGGAATTTTTAGTTAACTGTTTAATTTTCATTCTTACCTTAAACCTACTGCTGTCAGCTCAGTTGCTCATAGCAACACTAAAGGACAAGTTTCCAAAACTAATCTTTACAAAAGCCTATGATAGCTTGCTCCTGCACTTCAGATGGTGAGTTTAAACCACACATCTCCACATTACATGCTACTCCTTTAACCACTGTTGGACCAGCACTCTAAAATCCCCATCTCTTGTTACATATCATTTGAAAGGTGCACTGTTGATAATTTTACATGAGTATCTGTTCAAATGGTACTGTAACAAAAACAGCAGGTGCCTCTCTTTGCCTCAAATTGTGACTCAAAAACTCCTGGTGACATAGTCAAGCAGGGAATAATACAGACAACTCAATGGCTGTACTGCTCTGGCAGTTCAAATCAACTAGTGACTATGGGAGAAAGATGGGTGGTCTCCTCCTGTGCAATTTACAACCTCAGAAACCCAGTAAAGGTTCAGCTATGAATTGATTCCTACTCTTAAAGAACATGTAGAATGAGGAAGCAAACTGAAAATATGAGTGAACATGTAAATCACTTTTTTTTTTTTTTTGTAAATCACTTTTGAAGGTCTAATTGTGTGACTAAACTTTCAATAAAATATATTAAGCAGATGGCAAATATTAAAAATTCATTTGATCATTACATCTTATCCGATGTTGTTGTGTGTCCTCTCATAGACACCCTATGTACAATAGCTCAGAACTCTCCCCTGTCTTGAGCTTGTCTCCTGTCTGTGACACACTTACTCCCATTATTTCAGTTACTATGTCAATCCACAGATTATCTGGGAGGCTGGGCTCTATGAGGAGAAATGTGGGGTCAAGATTGGTGGACAATTTATCAACAATCTGCGTTATGCGGATGACACAACCCTGCTTGCTGAAACTGAGGAGGACCTGAAGCGCCTGCTGCAGAGTGTCAAGGACTGCAGCCTACAATACGGATTGAGGCTCAATGTCAAGAAGACAAAGATTCTCACCACTGGACCAATTGGCAGCATCAGGATGGATGGTGAAGATATTGAGATTGTACACAGCTTTAGTTTGCTTGGCTCCATAGTCAACAGTCTTGGCACCAGCAGCCAGGAAATTAAAAGGCGCATTGCCATGGGAAAGTCTGCTGTTAGGGACCTCTCCAAAGTGCTGAAGAGCAATGCTATCTCTTTGGAGACTAAGGTGCGTCTGATACAGACCATGGTCTTCGCAATCACTTGTTATGCATCAGAGAGTTGGACAATGACCAAGGAGGATAGAAGGAGAATTGATGCCTTTGAGCTGTGGTGCTGGAGAAGCGTATTGAGAATACCATGGACTGCTAGGAAAACAAACAGATTTGTCCTAAAAAGGGTTAAACTGGGTGGCTCCTTGGAGGCAAGGATTCTGAGGTTCTGTCTAACATACTTTGGAAATGTTGTGAGGAGAGACCGGTCCTTAGAGAGGGACATTATGCTTGGGAGGGTGGAGGGACAGCGCAGGAGAGGAAGGCCCTCTATGAGGTGGATTGATTCAGTGACTGGGATAATAGGGGAGTGTCAGAGACAGTGCGATTGGCACAGGACAGAGCAGAGTTTAGGGCTGTTGTACATAGGGTCGCTATGAGTTGCAGGCGATTCGACAGCACATAACAACAACAACAACATGTCAATCCATCTCATGCCGGGTCTTCTCTCTTGCACAGTCCCTACACCCTTCCAAGCATCATGTCCTTCTCCTCTAAGGATTGTCCCCCCGTGGCAATATGCCCCAAAAGTATGAGAAACAGAGCTTCAAAATCCTTGCCTCCAAGAAGCAGCTTGGTTTCACCGTCTCAAGGACAAATCTATTCTCTTAGCAGTCCACAACCTGTTCAGTATTCTTCTCCAGTACCACAACTCAAAGGAATCAATTCTGTCATCTGTAGGCATTGTCCAGCTTTTTGATACATAGCAACTGCAAAGACCATGGCCTGGATCAGGTGAATACCTTCCTGAACATGTAAGAAGAAACCTTGTTTTTAGTGCTTGTTGAGTGAGTTTTCAACTCACTGCAGCCCCACAATGGGCTAAAACGCTGTGATCCCTACACATCATCCCCACATATTAGACTGTGTCATCCACTCACTGGGTTCTCATTGCTGATTTTTAGAATGAGACTGCCAGGTCCTTTTCCTTTTTCTTGTTATAGTCTGGGAGTTTAGCTGAGACCTGTTGTACATCAAAGTAACACAAGGTTTCAGTGAGACAGATGGTGGTGCTCAAGTGTGTACTGTCCGGAAATAGCATAGAATTCTTCTCTGCATGAAATGAGAAAATTCTACCACTGAACCACCAATGCCTTTTAAACTAACTGTGATATACTCAGGTCCAGGGACTTTATTATAAAAAAGCAGAGGAGTCATGAGGAAGATTCTTTCTTTCTACTTTAATGTTCTCAGCAAGATGGAACCACACAGTGGCTTCAACAATGAGCATTTACACACCATGTCTCTGAGGATGGTAGAAGTCCTGGAAGTGTTTTGCTCTGCTTTACATAGGGTGCATGTGAGTCAGAACTGACTTCACGACTGTAGTTTAATACTTTTTGCCCATCTTGATACAGTGCCTGTGGAGGAAGCTTCTGGATTAGGCAGTCTCGGGTATAGACATGTGGGTGGTGGCTGGTGCCAGAGCATGACCTTCACCCCACTGGAAAAGAGTAATTTCTCTATTATGTACACCACCCAACCCCTTAGAAAATACTTTAGTGACATCTGTAAAAGGTCTTGGTTTCTTTCTTCTCTTTTGGTAAAGATCAGAGTAGGTCTAACCAGTGGGAGATCAGTGGTAAAGGGAAGAACATAGACTAGAAAATTATATTTGAAATTAAGTCACACCTTAAGATAATGTCAGCTTCAAGGGAGCTCAGGTGGTCTTGTGGCAAGAAACTACACTGCAATCCCAGAGGTACGTGGTTTGAATCCACCAGATGCTCTGCTGGAAAAGAAGGGACAATCTCTTCCTGTCCCAGTCAGATCCGATTTGACGGTACACACACAAAAATAATAAAATGAAATAAAATAACATAGAGGGAAAAAAAGATAATGTCAGCTTCAATTCTATCAAGAATGAATTGGGTTTACAACCACACAACAAAACCATTAAGTTCTCATAATTGCAAAAATTCAGCAGGCAGCAATCCTTTGAGGAAGCAAAGTTACTTCTGCTTTCCCCCCATATGTTTCTTTCTCCCCTTCTGACAAATGTAAATATTATGCCAGAAGTCACTAATTTGTTACTCAATTACTGTCTAGGGAAGTCATCCTTTCCATCCATACAGTGGCCCATACAGGGGGAAAAGAAAAACAGACAGTAATCAGTCAGCTAGAACAACCTCATAAAAAAGAGGCTTAAGTGTTTACACCTCACACGTTTGCTCAATCTAAACAAGGACCTGATCTCCCCAGAACACAGCACTTTCCACGCTTGGGGAACACAGACACCTCCACAAGAAGGAAGTGGAATCTGGAAGGAAGCAATAAGTAGTTTGGATGAGGACTGTTTTGTTTTGAACTTAAGAGCCTTGAAGTGGCTCAACTGAGGTCACAAAACCTGTCTCTGACTTACTTCAGATTTCAGAAATCATTAGAAGAGAAAGAAACTCCCTGGAATCCCAGAGGGATATTCATCCAAAGAGCCCTAACTCCAAAAGATATCTAAATCCACAGTTTCCTAGTATTTAATACAGACATTTTATTAGAGAGGATTATCAAAGAATATTTAGCATAATCATAAAAAATTATTTCCTCAACCGGGGGGTGTGTGTGTGTGTGTGTGTGTATATATATATATATACACATTGTTGTTATGTGCTGTCGAGTCGCCTGCGACTCATAGCGACCCTGTGTACAACAGCTCTAAACTCTGCTCTGTCCTGCGCCAATCACACTGTCTCTGATACTCCTATCCCAATTATCCCAGTCACTGAATCAATCCACCTCATAGAGGGTCTTCCCCTCCTGCGCCGTCCCTCCACCCTCCCAAGCATGATGTCCC
>NW_006399763.1:6201045-6256871 GCF_000299155.1 Elephantulus edwardii
TATCTATCTATCTATCAAGATAATCATAATATTTTTTACTTCTCAGTAAATGTTTTTTTTTTTACTTTCAAAAAATTTTTCAGTAAAAATTTTCTTCTTCCTCACTGAACCCACGAAAGGGGGACTGGAATTCTTAAACTCTGTACTTGTATTTCTAGTCAAGCTTGGCCTAAACTGTTTCAGTGACAATTCTAGAGCAGTGTATAAAAATAAAACCCCAAACCCTGACTTTAAAGGATTTAACTTTTTAAACTCAAAGTTTGGAATGGAAAGCTACTTTTATTCCAGTTTAAAGTGTTTTCCATACTGATTTTACTCATAACCCAAGAACTGCATGTAAACAAAGTGAAAATCTAAACTTCATTGATTTTGCATTTTACTGGAAGATTCCTAGAAAATAACTTCTCTTGAAATTAAACACCTCACTTGTCAATTTCACTAATTACAGTTCACGCCACAGTGGAAGGCCAAGGCCTGTGGCCAAGCAGACAGATTAGCCATAGCTACTCAATAAGACAATTATTTAGTAGAGACAAACCCTAGGAGAGAACCCTAAGAAGTCATGTGCATATCCAAGCAGGTTGCCAGAGAGCAAAGAAATCCCCTTAAGTCACTTGTGGCTTCATTAGCACATGAACATGGGGTAATTGAACATTCTTCACCTTTCCATCAAATGCCAAAATCAATCATTCATGGAAATTAAGTTTTGATAAGAGATGTTTAAATACTGTCAAAGACTTCTTGAATGTGTCATTCTTTCAGTCATAGTGACTCCAGCTAGTACTTTAACTACATAAAGGGACTCAAGAATTAAAGGACTCAATTAATTAATTAATTAAAGTTGAAAAATGAAATTAGTTTTTCATGAGGAAAACTTAATACAGTCAAATGAGACAAACCAGAGGAAGAAAGCTAGCAATGAGTTATTTCCATTAAAACATTCATTTGAGGTGAGGGTGCTGCCCTTTGAAAACCCCTTATTTTCTAGGTGTTGTTTTGATATGCTTACAAACATTTATTTTAAACAAAATCTCTAAGAAATGTAGTTTTGCGCTTACAATATATTTTTATGCACAATGTCTAAATGTGTAACAGCGGGTGTCTTAGTTATCTAGCATTGTTATAACAGATATACCACAAGTAGGTGGCTTGAGAAACAGACATTTATTTTCCCACAGTCAGGAGACTGAAAGTCCTAATTTGTGCCCCAGGTTGAGAGGAAGGTTGTCTCTGGCAGCTCCTAGGGAAGAGTCACATCTGTTCAGGGACTATTAGTTTTTTGTGCCCTTCACGTAGCAAGGCCCTATCTTCCCCCACTTTTCTTTTTTACAGACTTGTTTAAATCTCTTTTATTTCTAGAAGAAATTTACTTCAAACACACAAAATACTGACAATAACAACAAAATTCCAATATAGGATTACAATCACAAGTGTAAAGGCTGGAATTTACCACTTTATTTTTGGAGAGTTGTTGTTATGTACCATTTAGCAGGTAAATCACAGTAAATCACAAGCGATTGTCCATCTTTTTCCCATGGAGCAACTGGTGGATTCAAACTTCAATGCCTTCAGGTTGGCAGTGCAACTCCTTACCAAGAGGCCATTACCAGAGCTCCACTTTGGGGCAAAGGGTCACATAATTCAACTCACAACAGTAGGCGTGACTTTTTATGATTAATGCTTTTAAATACTAATAACAGCATAATTTGTCATATTAATAACACCATCAGCAATGGATTCCTTAAAATTCATCAAGATTTGGCATTTTCAAAAAACCTCAAAGTGACTAATAATCACAGGAGGAAATTATCTTTCTTCTGCTGAACAGCTTGGTGGATTCGAACCACCAGAGGTGCTCAACTCCCTAACAGCTACACAATCAAAGCTCCCTAACAATCACAGTAATAGCCTTTAAAAGAATGAGACTTAACATCTTCCACAAGGAAACTTACTTTTTCCAAAGAAGCTATCTTCTCAGCTGTAGAAAACCCCAAATCACTTGGTTCTTTTGCTAAACCACATTCTTTAAACTTAAAAACATTTTAAAAGGGACAAGAAGCCACTCAGATTATATTTTAACTTTGTTCTCCAAATATCAACCTTTTCAATGTTATTAGTCAATCAATAGATGCAGTAATGTTGAACAAATGGATGCTAAAATGTGGGGCTCTTATGATCAATCTGTTTCAATCTTTAGGTTAACATAAGTTGTTGCCTTTTTTTTTCTTTAATAGCTCAAATTTAGCATATCTAAGTACAATAAGTTCCATTAAACAAGCACCTGGAAAGGGCCTAACGCTCCCAGGTTTCTGTCTAACCTGCCTAGCAAAGACCAGCTACAACGGCAGAGCAGAGATGTCAGGCTGCAGAGAGCCACTGGCGCCCTTTCCCTTTTTCTGTGGTTTAGCCCCCTAGAAACTTTTGATCTGATTTTCAGCAAACATGCACCCCCATACTTTGTATTCTTAGGTACAGATTCCAGACCAAAAAAAAAAAAAAGAGCAAAGCCAAACAGCTCTCTCCCAAACATCTCACTACATCCCACCATGATGATGTCCCCTAAAGAGGCACTCAAAGTTGTTATGCTCTGAAAATCATGTATATGAACACCCAAACCTCAGCAAGGTGAAAGCCTGAGCTAAAATTATGCTGACTCACTTTGACCTGAACTAAAAGTTTGCTGCTTTCAGATTCTTCAGAATCTAAACAAATCACCTACAAAATATATGGCTTAAATAAATGCGTATGAGTGAAAAGTACATAAGTTACTAGGGGCCTTCTTTCCAAATGGTCAAAGAAATAACTGACTTTACCTAGAGAATAGTAATCTAACCACAAAATTAGAATACCAAGAACTAGAGATGGGGTAAAAGCATGTTACCAGAGCAAAAGAAAAGAAACATAGACACTAAAGATAATTTCTAAAAATGTCTAAAGATTTCAAGGAAACAAGGTAGAAACACAACATCTTCAAAAGCGGGACCAAGAAAAGTATGTCAATGAAATGACATGGACAGATTACAGCCAGGGCACACTTAGCACCCAATAAACCTGCAGTCTCTTGGTGTTTGCTTTCTATTGTTAATAGGTTCAGTGCCTATACAAAAGCCTCTCCCTTCCTTTTAATCAACGCTTCCCCTTCCTTTTCCATCCTTTGAGATTTAACAAGAGTATAAAAAACTTCCTGATGGTAGGAAGTATGATACTCAGTACTTACTGCCTAAAGATCTGGATTTGGTTTGTTATCCTGGTCTAACTGTTCTGAATGCCCTTTTCACTGTCAAAAATGTCCTGTTTCAGACATTAAATTACATCACCCTATTCGTAATATGCATACTCAATAAATGTGGGAAAGGTAAAGAATACTCAATAAATGTGGGAAAGGTAAAGAACTGAGTAATTCTTTTACATTCCAACCATATATTCCCTATATGTTTCCATAAAGTCCTCCCTAGGTTTTTCATTGAGATTACAAATACAGAGATAAAAAGAATGAGAAATAACTGCAAGTGAATATTACTGCATTGCAATGAATTAAAAATCCCACAGTATCATAATATGTGGGAAGGATTTCTTGGACACACACAGCTGAGGAGATAAGCCAGAAAAAGTTAAGAACAGAAAATGGATGAGAAACTGAAGAAAACAGGAAGCACTAGCCACCTTCTCTAAAGGAGGCAGAGAAGCATATGGCCCAACGTATTGTTGTGGTGTACACTCAAGTTGGAACTGACCCAGAGCTGACCCTCCAGTGGATATACATGGGCATCCACAGAAGGAGACTACCATCCTTCTCCATCAGAGCAGCTGCTGGATTCAAACCTCATACCTTTGAAATTGCAGCCGAACTTCTTGCCACTAGGCCACCAGTGCTCCCCGATATATCCATATACACCTATAGGCCCAACCTATATGTGATATAATTGAAAAAACTGACTGCCTGTTAAGTACTGTTTATTCTTTCAATGGGCAAGAGTAATAAGTTTAAGTGAAAAGGGAAAAAAAATCTGCGTTATGTCTCTAAAACAACTATGATATATCCAATGATGATACTTTAAAGAGTTTTTATAGTCTTTATGTGAATCAGAATGTATTTTTTTTAAAAAAAACTTCAAAGCCTTAAAAATCTACCTAAACTTTAACTTTTTATTTATTTTGTTTTACTATTTTTGTGTGTGTGTACCATCAAATCAGATCTGACTGGTACAGGAAGAGACTGCCTCTCCTTCTCCAGCAAAACATCTGATGGATTTGAACTATGCATCTCTGGGATTGCAGTGCAGCTTCTTGCCACTAGACCAGAGAGCTCCCTATAAACTTTAACTTTTTTAAAAAATCCAATTTTCAATCCTAGCTATATTTAAGATGGAATAATTAAAAGTAAATTCTTAAATAAAGAAACTATAACTTTTATTGTCAATCTCCAAAAGTAACAAGTTATGAAATCCTTCACAGCTACCAATAGTCAACATTACCTTACATTCCTCTACAGTAGTAGCAAAGAATCTAAGCAATTCTTTTACAAGTTAAACATTAAAATAAAAATTAAAGTGCCACTAAGAAACTTGTGATGACCTGGAGGCATTTTAAGGGCAGTAAAGACTAGAAGAGGAGCTCTAAAGTAATACCCATTGTCTTGTCTCAGTTTAATAACAAAAGAACAAAATAAAGTGATTACCTGGCCTTAACCTCTACATCTCAATTTAACTGCTACTTGAGAAAACAAAACACACTCTTTTTAGCTTAATCAAACTCTTTTTTTCCAAAACAAAATTAACTGCTCAAGGACCCAAATTCATGATGAACAAATTGAACAACAGATCTGAAGTCATTTTTATATCGCTCATACAACACATTTCAATGAATACTCTCCAAATTAAATACAAAAACATGAAATGAAGAGTTGCAGCTTGAAACCCCATGGAAAGTTATTTGTGGATATTAACATCCTCTAAATATGTTTTCCACTTTTTAAAAACTATATTTAGCCACCCTAAAATAATGAGTAAAAGCAAAACACCAAGTACAACTAAGACAATTTTTTATAATAATGTGATTGAGGAACTCACTTAACCACATATCAAGACTTTTAAGTAAATTAGTCTACTACAGTGATGGCAGAGATGGACAACAGACCCACTGAAAAAGATGTATGGTATGGTGATATGACAGAATTGATCAGGTACCTAATAAATAGACAATCAGATGTTCATTTGGAAGAAAAGAAAAATAGATCTCTACCTTGTATCAAACACATAAAAGAAAAAGAAAAATATAAAACACTAAAGTGTGAGAAATTCAGTATAAGAAAAAAGTTCTTAAATGAAAGCACAAACTAAAAGATTAACATATTTCACTTTACTAAAAAGAAAACTTCTGAATTTTTGAAGATCAGAAGAATCCACAATAGAAAAAGAACAATGAGTAAAAAAAGAAAAAACAAAATAAAAATGTGCAAAGGCTTATAAGCAAGCAATTCACATCAGCAGAATACCCAAAACAAACAAAACCCTCAAAATTCTGCATCCCTGCAGGGCAGAGTAAACCTGCCCCATAGGGTTTCCAAAGCTGTGATTCTTTCAGCAGACTGCCACTTTATTCTCCTGTGAGTGGATCAAAGAGTGTGAACCCCTTACATTGTCCTTTAGTTGGCAGCCATATGTTTAACCACTGTCCCACCTGAATTCCTAGCAGAAAGCCCATAAGATTAACAAACAATGACAAAGAGTTGACTCAACAGTAGCCAAAACAGTTTAAAACAATGAGTGACCATTTATATCTATTGGGAGTGGAAAAGTATTTGAAAGGATGACCTTGTTAAGTATATGACAAAGTATCTGCACAGGAAGGTTTACAAATTTGCTAGTAGCAAGGTCATTTGAGAAGCAATTTAGTGATACTAGTTGAAAACATGCAAGCGGGAGGCCAACAATAAATGAAGGGACGTATTGGAGTCACATCTCAATGAGACACGTCAATACAATATACACAGCACTGTACTTAAACATACCAGTATACCAATGATCATGAAAATGCCAAGGCATTTCCTTCCATTACACATAAAGTCACCATGAATCCACTAGATGGCAACTAACAAGAGAACCTACAATGGCCCCCACAATTCCATTTCTAATGCAGTGCCCTAGAGAGACAATTATACTGTGTATAAGGAGACATAAATGATGAAATGCACACAGCAGCAACATTAAAAACAGCTAAAACTCCAACTGGTGTTGTGTACCGTAGTGTCAGACCACCCCATAACTGACCCTCCATGGGTTTTCAGAGGCAATTAATAAGAAGGGGAAGAGATTGCCCATCCTTCTCCTGGAAAACAGTTGAATTGGAACGGCATAATTTTAGGTTTCCAGCGCAACTTCTTACCACTAGGCCACTAAAGTTTAGTCTTTTTAAAAATGTTTAGTTACAAAGAATAGATAGATACATAAGGCGGTCAATAACAATAGGGAGGTATTCACTTTTTAGAATAACCAACCACAAAAGGTCAGAAGAGTAGTATTTGACCTGAGGTAGGAAGAAGTAAGATAGAAGGATTAAAGGAGGTGAGAATTAACAAGGTTGAGCTGGGAAATGTGTAATTTCATTGTGGGTATTACAACTAATGTTCTAAAACAATGGTTGAATGGAAAACATATTGGCTTTGTAAAACGACTCCTAAAATTTAAAATCCCCACATGAATACAGTATGATAGTATTCATGTTAAATTTCCCAATAAGCACCACAACAAGATACAGGTAAATAACCCAACTGAAAAATGGACACAGGATATGAATAGATACATAACCAAAGAAGACATTCAGGTGGCAAAAAACACATGAAGAAATGTTCAAAATATTTAGCCCTAAGAGAGATGCAAATCAAAACAACTATGAGATATCATCTCATCCCAGTAAGAACAGCAAAATTTAACAGAGCAGCAAACATCAAATGCTGGCAAAATTGTGGAGTAACTGGAACCCTTATTCACTGTTGGTGGGAGTGTAAAATGGTGCAACCACTATGGAAGGCAGTATGACGCTTTCTCAAAAAGTTGCAAATAGAAATACCATTTGACCCAGCAATTCCACTACTGGGAATATACACCAAAGAAACGATAACTACCACGCAAGCAGATATATGTACACCCATGCTTATTGCAGCTTTGTTCACAATAGCAAAGAGTTGGAAACAACCCAAGTGCCTATCAACAAACAAAGGGACAGAGAAGCTCTGGTATATTCACACAATGGGATACTATGCAGCATTGAAAAACAAGGAACTCATGAAATAGTGCAGAAAATGAGTGACCTCGGAGGCTATTATGTGGAGTAAAATATCTCAGTCACAAAAGGACAAATACTGCATAGTGCCACTGTTGTAAAACGGGACTGACATTGGGGTTGGGGGAGACTGAGATAGAGGGGATAAATAATGTATACTGCAGAACTGTATATGCGAGTAGGTATTATTGTCATGACAGGAGTCCAGAACGAAGTCTGCATAGTGGAGTGGACCTTGGGGGAGGGACTGTATAACAATACAATTTTTGTGCAAAAATTACAAGAAAAATACAAGAGAATTTTCCCAAGGAGCTCTGGTGGCCTAGTGGCAAGAAGCTGCACTGCAATCTCAAGAGGTACATGGCTAGAAGCCACCAGATGCTCTGCTGGAGAAGGAGGGGCAATCTCCTCCTGTGCCAGTCACGTCGGACTGGACGGTACACACATACACAAATAATAAAATAAAATAAAAATTTTATAAAAATGAAAAACTTTTACTTTTCAAAGAGAAGAGTGAACTGGGGGGAGGGGTGAGCAGGGAGAAAAATGTAACAATGAATAATTAGAAATCCAAAGTCTCTGTAAGCTTTCATTATAATTTATTTTAAAAATTTCCAATAAGACAAAACTATAAAAGCATATAAATCTAATGAAAGTATTCAAATCATGCATGGGAATAACCTTGGTGAGGAAGGGAGGAAAAGAGATGGAAAGAGTTTAGGAGAGGCATGTGCATACACACAATATATTTTTTAAAAATGCAGTGTTACTTTGATGTAACTTGAAGATAGGTACATTGGTGCTAGATGTTGTTTGTATTATTCTCTGTGCCTTTTTTGAATAGTTGAATAGTTCACAGTAAGTTATCTGTAGATGGTAAAGGGAAGTTGAACCCTGGGTGGTGTAAATGGTTAAGGCACTCAACTGATGGTGGTTGGAAGCTCCTGTCTATTTAGATGCCTCAGAAGAAAGGCCTTTACATCTGTTTCCAAAACATCAGTCATGGTGCACAAACCTCACAGTTCTTCTTTAATACATATGGGGTTCCTTCAGGAGTTGGAGTTGATTCAATGGTAACTGGTTTAAGAACGATGTATGATAAAAACAGAATAATGTCTGTAACTCTTAAAATTTAGTTTGATTCCCTACCCCCAACCACTTAACCTACTATTTAATAGACAAATTGAAGCACAGCAGTTATGTAACTCCAGACATTACAAAGACAGATAGATACTAGGTCTCTCTCAACAAGTAGAGTATGACAAGGTCACACTACTTGAGGACAAAAGATTGGAAGAAGGCCTGCTTTGGTATAACTGAGCCCGTCATTCAACTATTTTCAAAGGCCAAGAAGACTGGGTTTAAGCAAGACAGAAGTGCCAATATGAGCTCCAGTGGTCTTAAGAGGTAAGGAATTGTGCTGCCAACTCAAAGGCAGGTGACTCAAATTACCAGCTGCTCAGAAGGAGAAAGATGGGCAATCTCCTCTGCTGTGATTTACAATCTCTGAAAAACTGCTAGAGTGTCAGACGGGAGTCGGTTCTGACCAGATCGCAATGAGTTAGTTAGCGTTACTACAGGAAGACTGCCATTGGCCAAAAGAATGGATTCCTAGGACATGAAGTCTACATAAAATTCCTACCACTAGGAATTTACAAATATTTTCATGAGCAGAGTTGGGAAGAGAGACTAAGGAAGAGTGTTGTACTTGAAGGGGCACTAGGCCTGGTATGTACCTGGTATGGGACATAGTTCTTTCTAGTTCCTAGGTGTCAGCTCTATCTTACCAACAACTGAATGAACTTTCAGGATGCTGTTGCTCTCTTCTAGCTTAATGCAAACAAAAGAATTATGTAATACTTTTGTATACAAATTTTCTTCTAACAGTTCACAACGTGTTTTCTTAATTTGGAAACACACTTTTAATAAATCTGAAAAATCATAGCCAGGTTAATGATAATAACCCAGGAGAGAGGAGATGGTTATAATTAGTGTAGCAAAAGTAAATCAAATCCACTGCTATCCAGTATGATGCCTATAAATGCTTTCAGCCAGAAACTGCCTATTTGTCTCCTAGGGGGCAGCTGGTAGATTTAAACTACTGAGCAATACTTAAGATACTACACAACTAAGGCTGCTTAGCAAATGTGGGCCATTAATAATAAAACTTTTCCTCTCAATGAAAGCTGGCTAACAGTTTTTGGACTGACAGAAGAAAAATGTAGAAGAAATAAAATGCTTGGAAATTTGAAAAGTAATATGATTGCATTTTAGTCTATATAGACTGGTTTTCCTGGATCTGACTCAAGAAGAAATTAACTCCAATCCTACAAAAGGAAGAAATCTTAATAAAATATACTTGCCAAAGGTACTAAAGGAACACTATTTAGTGTATTCATCTCCATCATTATTTTATTTACTGTCTATACCTCTCTCAAACTACCTGGTTCAATTTATTCTAGGGTCAGAAAGTATTTATTATCATATACAGAGTCTCTAAAGAGATATTTTAAAGCATGTCTCTTATCTTGTATTTAAATCAGAATTTTATAAAAAACAAAAAATATTAACATGCAGCATTAAAGTTTACATTTGATGGATTAAAAGAAGACTACACAGACATTGTATTGTGAAATGCTATGATAGCAGTGATAATCCATAATATTAATGATAATAATAAGATTATTCAAAAGCTATAACCAGAAACAAATTGCCTTTGCAATGAAAATACTTAAATGTATTATATCCAAACTCCTTCACTTTGATAATAGTCATACATACATAGAAAATTTAAAGAAAGCATGAATAGTTTAGAAAAGAATTCTTTCTAAACTGCAACAAACAAGTTTCTTTATAATTCTCCTTGAGCATTATTTTACTAAACACAATAGTTATAAAACACTGACTGTCATTTGTTAGATGTCAGTAAGTACAGCATGCAGCAATTTAAGAAAAAAATGAATGATCTTTCCCATTAGTAAAGTTTAAAGTCTTTCAGTCAAAAGAAACAAATTTTTTTTCCTGCAATAGTAATACTAAACATACATGGTTTTGCTCATGTATTATGCACAGTTTGTATTAGAATTTATAGAATCATATTCTAAGTTTCATTAAGGAGAATCAACCCATTTTTTATTCAGACGACAACTGTTGGAAGACATTCTGCTTTGTGTACAGAGTTTCCCACAGCTTACACAATAACTTTCCTTACAGAACTGTTTAAAAGTTAGAAGTTTGGCTAAAACCTTTAAAAATATACTTCAAAATAGGTATGTTCTTGAAAGGTAGAAAACTAATATATTTAAGATTTACCTGTTGAACAAAAAAAATATTACTGAAATAGAAGGGATAATCTGTATTTTTCAATTCATACTCATAGAATCTTTCCTCTTACTACCCAGGACAAAGCTCAGAGAACTTTCCTTCTAACAATTTTTAGTAAATAGTTCATAATGCCTTTAACCACTTTTACAATCTCCAGTGGGTAAAGAATAACTTCAAAATCTCTCCTACAAACAGAGGAAACAAATTTCTAAGGACAACTTCTTTAACCTAGTTCAATTTTAAGGAGCCTTATAGGTGGGTTGATAGCAAGATCTAAAAACTTTAAAACACAGTATCACTACTTCTAACCAGTTTAAAAAGATACAATACTTTCCCAGATAACAATGAAACTCTTAATCATTAAGTACTATGGAGCAATGTAATTAAAGTTTAAAGAACAAATATTCAAGAAATATTCTATTCCCTCCCCCCACCCACTACCACCTCTGCACCACCACTACCACCACTACCCATCCTTATCCTGGCCTAATGCTGCAAGCCTTCCATAATTCACAAAGACAATCCAGATCAGTAGTGCAGCTTGGAAAGTTACTTAGTAAAAACCGAAAATAATGCTACTAAAAAGAGTGAGGGTAGTGAAAAAGTAACATGATCATGCCAGTGCCTTACATTTTTATATATGAGGCATTTTTTGTTAACATAAATTGCTAGTTTCCATTCGTTACAACCACACTTACAGTAATTGCTCAATGTACATTTGTCATTTAAATAAGATTGCCTAGATCAAGAAGACATTTACTGCTCACAATTCTGCTGCAGCCTGTTAAGTCTGTAGTGCTGGTTAGAAGATATCAAAAATCAGTTGTCCATAGTTCACTCATAATCCAAGCAGAGAAATAAGCAGTAGTTTTGGAAGGCCAGCATCTGTTTTCTTATTTACTAAGTGTGATGAGCCAAAATCATGGTGATGTGACACCACCCTAAGAGACAGTCTATTTGGCAGCAACAGACTAATTCATGTTAGAAACACAGGCTTCTATTTCTCCCCTATACCATAAGAAGATTCTATCAGCTCATTTACCCCTCAGAGATGTTAAAAATGGAAAGTACTTCTTAAATGGCTATGGACTCCAAAGAAGATATAGACCTTTCAGTTTGTAATATTCTTTCTTAGCATTTACTTCTTAAAAGCTTTTATTTAAAATAGCCATAAAGACCTTCTAAAAGATGTACGTTACTTTAGTACAACAGCTGAAGTTTGTTCAAAACCAAACACATTTCAAAACATGGCATACATTTAAACAGAGTCCAAACGACACGGTTTTGTGGCTAGACAGGGGTTGACTACTATCGTGCTAACTTCCTGCCTCTCTTCAAAACTAAGGAAACAAATTTTTAAAAGGCAAATGTTTAGTACATGTTTTTTTAGATGCAATACCATACGAATTAAGAAGTAGGCATATTAGCAAATTCCAGTTAATATGTTGTTGTAAAATTGTCATTTCAAAATTACCAATCAGGTATCACATTTATTTGTCAATTATTCTAAAGAGAGAATTTGATCTTTTAGTGTCCTAGAAGTTTGGAATTGGTCATTAAGATTATATTTTGTGCATTCTAGACATTAAAAACTATATTTAGATAAAGAGCCATATTAAAATCTATATATCTAGATGAATAAGCCCATTTCTTGTAAGTCTTAAAAAAAGATAAAAATAAGACTTTTGTGCCTTGGTCGGGATCATAGTGCATTTTAAGGGCTTTCCCCTATCATTCTGTCTTTGGAAAATATTTTTTAAAAATGTCTTAAGACTTTTCTGATCAGAAAGAAATGGTGACAAAATCAAGTTTTAAAAGAGTACTAACAGCAGAAGGTACCATTTGCTGAATGGAAAATTTGCTCTGTAAACTTTCATTCAAGTCACAATAAAACGTTAAAAAGTAAGAGGTATGGGAGAGAGGAGAGAAGAGGAATTGAAGAGATGAGAGGAAGTTTTTTTTAACCCATATGAGGAAACTATGTCACTGCAAATCTGTAATAAATGTTTCTCTATGTTATTATACCACAATGTTTCAAAACATCATATTTCATTTTAGGCCTAATAAACGAAAAATATCCCCTAAAATGAATTATATTTAATATTTTGGATCAGAGTTTCTGGCTGACTACATCTGCTAGAAAATGTAATGTGCCTTTAATTGAACTAAGGGGTTTTTTTGCTGATGAGAGGGAAAGTGTAATTCAAAGATGGTATACTATGAAAATAGCAAAATTTTAAAAACCAAGCAACCCAGATCCTCTACAAATTTCCTTCCTAGGTGAAGGAGGCTTTCAGCGAAGCAGAGTTTGTCAAATAATCTGTAACCTGTGTTTACTCTCCATTTTCGTGTCTCCTCATTTATTTCGTCTTTCCTGTTGCATCGAAGCAAAAATAAAAATTGCATTTTTCAAATAGTTCTCTTCTAAAACACCCTCTAAATCAGACTTTACCTTTTGGTCTTTTCTCCCATTCTGAAATTTTGTCATCTGTTCCAATATACAGCAAACTAAATTTTAAAACAATGTTTTGGGGTTTTTTTTCTAGAAGGCTTCGTTAAAATAAAAAAATCCTGTGGGAACTCCCCTTCCTTTCAGAGCTAGTGAAATGACTGAGTTAAAATGCCAAGCCCAGTTATCCAGGGGAGAGGCATTGGGTGGGGGGAGGGGGATGTTCACTAACCCCAAGTAGAAAGTGACAACACTGTGTAGGTGCCGGAGGTGGCACCTGTCCAGATCCCCTTCCGACCAAATCTAATCCATTAGCCTCGAACCAAGCATCTAAAAGAGGATTGGGGGGGAGGGGGGGCGGGGGAGAAGAGGCTGAGCAAGAGCTAGGATTCTCCTTCCGAAGAGTTTGACTCCGACTAATCTTTTCATCTTTCAAAACCAGGGGGAAAACGCAAAGAGCGCGGCTGCAGTGGAGTCAAAAGGTGCTGGCTTGGAGGGAGAAAACGCGCGCTCTAATCTTCTCAATAAAGGGCTCTCCCTACTCCTAAAAAGTCAAGCCATTAAGTCAAGCCAGTCAGGATGGTATGTCCTGTGACTTGCGGAAGTCACCGGCCAGGGCGGACGCGCCACCCCGAGTCCCTGGGGTACTCAGCCCTCCGCAGGGGTAGCTGCGGGGAGCGCCTCCCCAAGCAATCTCAGCCTGGCGCGCGCACAAACTCTACAGAGTTTACAAACCCAGCGGTCCACGCCGCGAGGTGTGTTCAGAACAACTGCATTCGGGAAGCAAAGGGCAAGACTGATGATGCTTTGTGACGGCAGGGGGGATCCTGGGCTGGATTTCTCTTACACAACTCACTTATAGAGCTCCGCGCAACATGACACAAAATTATTTCGAGAGCTGATGTCATGGTATCTATCCCTGCCTTTCCGTTGTCTCCAAAAGAACACATTAAGCAATTCTCATCTGTACTCCATCTCCCCTCTCCAGCTCCGTTTTGGGGGTGCAACCTTAAAGTAGGGGGCGCGAGCTCAGAAAAGATGCGTAAATAGCGACGCTCTTCCCGCACCTCCGCTCGATCACACATATCACTCATCATCTTGGAGGGAAATGTCGCCAATAAGGTTCTTTTTTAAAAAAAAATAAAGTTGCGCAATACAGTCTAATGTAGTCCAACCAGGAGCCGCTAGTTGCACCCACGCGGAGATGGGTAGAAATCACAATGCACAGCTGAATTTTGCTTTTTTCAACGGTGATTTTTGGGAGTAGAGACGGCGCACAGCCCAACCCTCCCGCGGTGTCTTACCTCGAACCCGCGCCTCCCAGGCGTCTCCAGTGGACGATCTAACAACTCCTAAAGGAGCCCAGGCAGGACCCCCAGCCCCATCCCAGGGCCGGCCCTGCGCAGCGCCTCCTTTGCCCTGGTCCCGGGAGCAGCTGAAAACTTTTGAGCGCTACTTTTACGTGAGCCAGGAGGAATAAAAACCTCTGTCTTTATCCCACTACATTAGGGGATTTTTTTTTTTTAATGTTAAAAGTTTTTTGCATCCTTGGCATTCTTAAAACTAAGGTCTCTAATTCTGCGCTACAAGTCGGACACACACACACACACACACACACACACACACTCCTAAATGTCGAACACATCACATGGATCAGCCTTAACTTCTTCTCCTGCTTCGTTTTAAAATAATGAGTATTACTCCTTCACCAAACAAGAAGAAACTCTTGATATTGCCAGCGCTTACAAGATTAAGCAAATGCAAGTTCCCATATCACCACTTTTTTTTTTTAATACCTTAACTCTGGATGTGATCCACATCACGGAAACAGACATGTTACATTAAATAGTTTGACCCGTGGGAAAGCCACTTCTTAAAATAGCAAACATAACGATTCAAGCCCTTCCAACTCTACCCTCCTCATCGCAGCCAGAACTCTCACACCTGCGCAGCTCAGCTCGGCTTGCTCCAGAGACGTCGAGCAGGAAACGCAGCTCTCTTCCCAAGTGGCATCTTCTCTGTTCTCCCAGATAAAATTTAGAAAACAAGCTATTTCAGTGTATGTAAACTACTAAGCTATCCCGGGGAGATACTGCAAAACCCTTACAATCAGTCTCTGATTACATAAGCATACCTAGGGGCAGGTTGGAGTGTGAAAGAGCGCTTTGGGGGAGGGGGTTGGGCTCGAAGAGGTGGTTTAAGCCAGTTTCCCATTGTTACCGACTTTAGGAAAATTAGCTTTTGTTCTTTGGTAAATATTGGGGATGAAAACCAAAGGGCCATTTGTAAGGCTCCCAGAAAGAGCAGAGCCTTATCTAAGTTATTTCACGTCTTTTGCATTGCTTCAGGTATTGAGGGTTGTTTTTTTCTTAAACCCCCAACAAACCCAAACATAGCTAATGGGTGCAGTGGAAAGAAAATCCAGCCAATTGAAATATCTTTAAGCAGTCTTTAAAAGGGTCCACGTCTCATCTATCTGCCCTGTTTCAGGTATTCAGTTCTCATTGCTGTCCTCTGGCAGCCTGGAAAAGGGAACGACGACACGCCGGGTCGTATCTCGGGGCCCAAAGGCTTCCGGCTCCCTCTAACCCTATGTTCCCCAAAGGAGGTTGGCTCAAAGCTCCATCGCCCTCCCCTGCAAACAAACGAGAGAAAACCCAGGCGCCAGTCCTTCCAGGCCCCCTGGAGACACACAGCTCAAAGGAAAAGCTCTTTCCCGCCCATTCTGTGGGTGGTAGCTGGGGGAAATGACAGTGCACAGGGTTTGGGAGCTCCTGGGTTAGGGATGACCGATCCTCCGTAAGGATATTCCGGACATTAGGGAAATGGAGGTGCAAAGGCCTCCTGACTTTGTATTTAGGTACAATGGTTGTTTTATTGACACGGAGACGATCCCCGGCCCTGGGCGGCAGCGCAGGGCGGCGCGGCGCCACCGGGATTGGGCGGGCGGCGTCACGAGGCTGGCGCGCGGCGTCCTCGTGTCCGGCCCCCGCCGGAGCGCGCGCCCGGGCCCTGTCGCGGCCTTGCCTCCGCGCCGCTTTCACTTTCTGCACTGGGGTTCAAACTGCCAGGAAGAGGGAGGGAACTTCAAAAACATTTCGAGGTGGCTGGTAGAAAAGAAAGGCTTTCTAAAGAAATCACAGCCCCATGTGCTTAAATAGCGGGGTCAAAGAACTAGAGAAACTGAGTCCATTCTCTGGAAAAGACAAGGTCTGCGAGAACTGCTATTACCCCCATTGTAAGTGTAAAACTGCTTGCAGATCCACAAAACGTTTTGGGAAAGTAGAAGAGCCCCTAGAATTAGAGACAAAAGTACAAAGCAGTTGACCCTTCACCCTTTGTGCTTTGCTTTTGTGGAAGCACATTCTTCTTTATTGGTTGTGATACTTAATAGGTTTGGTGCCATCGAGTCAAGTACGATTCATCACAACCCTATGAACAACCGGTCGGAACTGGCTCTGATACACATGAGCCCATTGCTGCAGTCACCATGTCAATCTATCCCATCAGGGGTCATCTTCTCCTTCACCGACCTTCTACCTTTCCAAACATGATATCCCTTTCTAAGGAACAGCCTTTCCTAGCAACATGTCCAAAGTATGAAAGAGGAAGTTTTGCTATCCTTGCCTCCAAGGAGCATTCTGATTGCACCTTTTCCCAAAACATACCTGTTCGGTTTTTTGCAGCCCATGGGGTATTCAGTCCTCTTCTCCAACATCACAGTTCAAAGGCATAATTTCTTTTGTCATCTCTATTCATTGTCTAGCTCTCAGATAAACAGCAAATGATTGCAGAGTTCATGGCCTGAATTAGGCACACCTTAGTCTTCAAACGGTCATCATTGCTCTTCAATATTTTGGAGAGGTTCCTAACAGTGGTCTTGCCCAAAGCAAGATATCCTGAATGCTGGTACCAAGGGTGTTGATTGTGGATCCAAACAGACAAATCATTGACAGTTTCAATCTTTATCTATCATGATGCTGCCTATTGGCCCAGTGGTAAGGACATGTTTTGTTTTGTTTTTAAATTTATTTTATTAATTGTTGCACATTCCCCCCTCCCCAGTCCATCCCACAATGCATCCTTGTTCCAGATTGTTGTCATAGATATCATGCTTAATCATGTATTCCTTTCAGACAGCTCTTCCCCTCATCTATTTATTCTACAGTGTTTTTTATCTATCCACTCTTTCCCCAATTTCTCCCCAGTACCTGCCCCTGTCCTATTATAACAGTGGTGTTATGCAGTATTAGTCCTTTTGTGACTGAGAAATTTCACTCAACATAAAGTCCTTCAGGCTCCCCCAGATTGTGTAATGTTTTATGAGTTCATTGTTTTTCAGTGCTGATTAATATTCCCTTGTGTGAATGTACCATAGTTTTTCTATCCATTCATTTGTTGATGGGCACTTGGGTTGCTTCCATCTCTTTGCTACTGTGAATAACAGCAATATACATGAGTGTGCATACAGCTGTTGGTGTGGCTCTCATTTCTTTAGGATATATTCCTAGGAGTAGAATTGCTGGGTAAAAAAAAAATGGTATTTATATTTCTGACTCTTTGAGAAAGTGCTGGAATGCCTCCCATAGTGGAAGACTTCCAATCTATCCACAATCTCTCCAGCATTTGTTGGTTGCTACTCTGTTGAACTTTGCTGTTGTTGCTGGAATGAGGGGGTATCTCATAGTTGTTTAAAGGACCTTTGTTTTCTTGGGGTTGAGATAAAATCCCTATTGAAGGTTATATTGTTTGATCTTCTGCAGCAAGTGCTTCAAATCCTTCTCACCTTTAGCAAGCAAGATTGTGTCATCTGCATAGGTTGTTGGTAGTTATCAGGTTAGCATAAGTAAAGGGCCTCACCTTCTTTGTCAAATCTAGGGAAAAGCATTGATTGAAAAAAAAAAGGCTTAGTGGTAAGGAGTTGTACTGCCAAGCCAAAGACACTTGGTTCAAACCCAAACCCGCCAGTTGTTCTACAGAAGAAATATGAGCAATCTCCTCCCATGCAATTTGCTGCTTCTGAAAACCTGCTGGAGGGCCATCTATGAGTCAGTCTGACGTGATAATGTACAACAACATGGTTTCCAGCTACAACTGTGGGTAGCTTGAATGATTATAGTTCAGCAAAACTGTAGACAGAGCTTTGCCCTCCCCATGGAAGACTCCATGTGAAAATGTGTGTGTGTGCCTGAATGTGTATTTAATATTATCATTTGTTATGTAATATCACAGCTAATTACTGTCTATTGAGTTAAAAATGGGTTTTCCTCTCATAGTCTAAATATGTTCACCCTAGAAAGAAAAAAATTTCAGAATATAAAAAGATATTTGGGGGTGAGTTCTCAGATCTAAAGTGAACACTACTAGCATGAACTTAGGCCATTCATTTATTCTTTGATTTGTAAACCAGAGTTAATATACACAATACATAATTTGGAGTTTGTGGTCTGCTGGGTTCTACAGTCCAGCGGGCGACAACCTGCTGTGCCCCAGTCAGAACCTCTCAGGTACACCCTCACAAAGCCCATGGAAAGCAGTAATTAACTGGAACTTGGAAAGAAAAACACCAATTTTTCTCTCTAAAAAGATGACTGTCCCCATGACTTCACAGCAAAGTAGCCTTTAGCAAGTAGCTCAACTAAGTCCAAATTTTCTTTATTTTTTAATTAATTTTAATCAAAGTTTACAGAGACTTTG
This sequence comes from Elephantulus edwardii, assembly GCF_000299155.1. NCBI lineage: Eukaryota > Metazoa > Chordata > Mammalia > Macroscelidea > Macroscelididae > Elephantulus > Elephantulus edwardii. The sequence continues at coordinate 6,219,797 of NW_006399763.1, forward strand.
GATTTCCCTTCATTCATTGTTGCACATTTCTTCCTGCCTGCCCCCCCCCCTTCCCTCTTCTCTTTGAAAAGTAAAAGAAAAATTCTTTCCTTGTTACACAATCTCTCCCTCCTAAGTCTACTCCACTATGCATTCTGGATTCCTGTCATGACAATAGTACCTAATCATATATCCTTTTTAAACAGTTATCTCCCTCATCTGCTTCAATGCAGTATACATTATTTATCCCCTTTCTCAGTCTCCCCCAACCCCTACGTCAGTCCACATTTATAACAGTGGTATTATGCAGTATTTGTCTTTTTTGTGATTGAGACATTTCACTTAACATAATGTCCTCCAGGGACATTTTGAGGGAGAAGAAAATATTCTTTTCTCCTTGGGCAATTAACTGAAAATTCTCTATAAAAAAGTGATGTCTGAAAGAAGAATCAATTAGATAATGAAGACAATCAAACAATAAAAAGTCAAAACAAATCACATTACCTTCTGTTTATTACCCAGGGGGAAACATATAGAGAAAATATATAAAATATTACTTAATAAAAACATGGCTATGTCTTAATAGGGGAACACTGTGGCCTAGTGTTAAGGAGTTGTGCTGTCAAGTCAATGGCAGGCAGTTCAAAACCATCAGCTGTTCTGCAGAATAACAATGGACAGACTCTCCCCCTGTGTAATTTACAGCTTCTAAAAACCCACTGGAGAGTCAGCTGAACATCAGCAGCAACTTGCGTAAGTTACCACTTTTGAAAATAAATTTGGAGATCTGAAATAAAAGTTTGTTTTGCTTTTGTAATCAATACAATAATCTGTAAGCAGAAAGCATACATATCTCTGGTGTAAGCCTCTCTCCAGAATTCCAAACTATCTCTTCTACAAATGCTGCTGAAAGCACTTGGACATATGTGGATTTGAACTCACGACTTCCCCTAACTCTCTTTCCCTTTCCATATTTTAGACATCACTTGTTCAATCTCTCAGTCTTTCATACTGCCTGCAAGCATAGGAGGAACTCTTGAATATTCCTTTTAATTCTCCTTCCACTTTGTCAGTTATCAATTCCTCGTAATTATACCTCAGATACATCTTCTCTTCTCCTTGCTTATTTCCACTCGTATAAGTTAGACCTTCACCATTTTGCTTACTAGCTTACTTACTACAGCAGTCTCTTAACAGTAATACTGTACTGTTATTATTCTCTTTAAATCCTTTCTCTGAGTGACTTATCTAAAAAGCAGATCTGAACATGCCACTCAACTTCAATGGCTTCACATTACTTACCAGATAAAAATCTAAGCTCCTTACACAGCATTCAAAGCCTCTCTGCCCATCTCTCTAGCTTCACCTCCCTTCACTTCCTGCTGTGACTTCACATTCCAGCCCCTATGCTTTCTTTCATTCCTTCTACTTGCTCTACTATCCTGGGCGCAGAAAGCAAAACAAAGTTTGTCATTCTCTTGGAACTTAAGATCTAGGGGTAGAACGATTTTAAAAGAGTTGTCAAGTTTGGCTTTATTGAAAAGATATTTAAGTAAAAATATGAAATGAGGAGAGACAAAGAGTTATGTCAAAAAAACAGGAAAACAAGATAGAAGAGGGGACAGTCTTTTTAAAGCGTGAGGTGGGGGATACTTAGCTCAGCAAGGAGACCTAGTAGATCTGGAGAGGAGAAAGCAGAGGAAGTAAGTAGTAAAAGATAAGGTTGGAGTAGAAACAAGATATATGAGTTTGGGTTGACTTTCCCTAAAGCTCATGTATGTTGCAAACAGTCAACTTTCTACGTTGCTATCCCCAAAACTGGAACTCAATGGCAAGTGTTGGTTGAGTCTCTCCAATTCCAAAATATCAATCACTGAAAATCCAACGGAGGACAATTCTATTCTGACATATATGGATCACCCTAACTCAGAATCAAGTGGACAGCAACTTGTCTGGTTGGGCCTAGTTTGGCTTTGCATTATTAAATGGGAGAGGCAACTACTTATGATTATACTTTTCCTCCAAGCTGTAGTGTTTAAACCCTTCTGTCTTTAGTCGTGTGTTCCCCACTATTTGAATTGGACCACCTCTGTCCCAATTACTGGAATGCTCCAGTAATTCCCTGTGAATACCTTGTCATTTTTCTTGTGAGACTTTGAGATTTTGTTGAACAGCTTTAGTTTAATCATCTTCATATCCTTCGTGCCATAGCAAACTTAGACATTCACTGAATAAATGCTAATAATGTTCACTTACAGAGAGAGGGGCTACCTATGTCTTGTATTTTATGTTATTTTTTAGTTTAGGTTTTGTTGTGTTTGTTTGTTTTTAAAAAAAACAAACCACTCTTTTTTGGTGATTGGAATGAATGTTTATAGAGCAAATTGGTTTTTCATTCAACTGTTCTTGATTATAATCATCACATTTAACAATACTCTTCCAACCTCCTCACCATGGTTCTCATTGGCCTTCATTCTTCCCTATCCCTTCTTTCCATCTGCTCTTTATCCCTAGGCAATTGCTGCCCTTTTGATCTTATATGATTGATTGTTCTAAGAAGTCATTGCTCTCTGGTGTTAGTGTTGACATTATAGACTTGTCCATTGCTTGGCTAAAAGTTGAGTCTCCAGGGTAAGTTCAGTCCTAGGCTCCAAGCTCAATTTTTTTAATAATAATTATTTAATAATCTTTTAGTCCACCAATCTCAATAAACCTATATATTATTGTTATTGTTGTTGTTATCGTTATGTACTATCAAATTGCCTGTGACTCATAGCAACCCTATGTACAACAGCTCTGAATCTTGCTCTATCTGGAACCATTCATTGTCTCCGATACACCTACTCCCATTACCATAGTCACTGAGTCAATCTCTCTCATCCAGGCTTTTCCACTCTTGCATTCTCCTTTCATCCTTCCAACCAAGGATTGGTGTCTCCTGGCAACATGCCCAAAGTATGTCAGATGGTGTGTCAACATCCTTGCCTCCAAAAAGGAGTCTGGTTTCACCTTCTCCAGGAGACTTGTTTGTTCTCTTAGCAGTCCATGGTATATTCAAGACTCTTCTCCAGCACCACAATTCAAAGGCATAGATTCTCCTTCTGTCATCCTTAGTCATTGTCCAGCTCTTTGATGTATAGCAAATAATTATGAAGACCATGGCCTGGATCAGGCGCACCTCAGTCTCTAGACTGACATCATTGCTTTTCAGTACTCTGGAGATTTCCCCGAATGCAGACTTTTCCCAGTGCAATTAGCCTTTTGATTTCCTGGCTGCTGGTACAAAGTGGGTTGATTGTGGAGCCAAGTAAATGAAAGCTGTTAACAATCTCAGTCTCTTCAACATCTATTATGATGCTGCCAATTGGCCCGACGGTGAAAATCTTTGTTTTCTTGATGTTGAGTTTCAATCCATACTGAAGGCTTCAGTCCTTGACCTTCTGCAGCAAGCACTTCAGGTACTCCTCAGTTTCAGCAAGCAGGGTTGTGTCATCTTCATAGCACAGATTGTTGATGAGTCTTCCTCCAGTTCTGATGCCACATTCCTCCTCATAGAGCCCAACCTCCCAAATGATCTGTTCCACATATAGACTGAAAAGATATGGAGATACGACACACTCGTAGCGCACGCCAACCCGATTTTAAACCATTGAGTGCTCCTTGCTCTGTTCTGTCGACTGCTTCCTGGTCCAAGTATAGGTTTTGCGTAAGCACAATCAAGTACTCTGGTATTCCCATTCTTCTCAGTTAGCCACAGTCAAGTTGACTAAGTTTATTTTCAATTCATCATATTTAACAACTACTGTAGTCTTCAATATGAATTGAAGCTCAGCATCAAGAAAACAAAGACTTTCATCCTGGGCCAATTGGTCCCGACATGATAGCTGGAGAAGAGATTAAGATTGTTAACAATTTCAGTTTGCTCATGTCTGTAGTCAACACTCTTGGCACCCACAGTTAGGAAATCAAAAGATAGATTAGAAAATCTGCTGTCAGGGACCTCTCTAGAGCGTTGAAGAGCTAAGATGTTGGTCTAGATACTAAGATGTGTCTCATCCAGGCCATGGTTTTTGCAGTTACTCGCTATGCATCAGAGAGCCGGACAAAGACTAAGGATGACAGAAGATTCATATCTTTGAATTGTGGTGCTGGAAAAGAATAGCATGGACTCCCAAAAGGACAAACAGGTATGTCCTGGAGAGGGTGAAACCTAGTTGCCCTCTGGAGGCAAAAATTTTGAAGATCCATCTGACGTCATCTGGGCATGTGGTCAGGAGGGACCAGTCTTTGGAGAAGGACATCATGCTTGGAAGAGTGGAGGGACAGCGCATGAGAAGAAGATCTTGGATGAGATGGATTGACAGTGACTGGGTAATAGGTAATGTGTTGGAGATAGTGAGATTGGCTCAGGATAGGACAGTTTAGAGTTATTGTGCATAGGATCACTATGAGTTGCAGGCAACTTGATGGTACATAACAATAACAACACTTGTGTGCCAAGAAATAGGAACAAAGCAAACTAGTGCCTTTTCCTGTGGTTTATACTTCATCAGAAAGAACCCACACTTTTATAAGCAACGGTAGTAATATGCATTTATTGCTTTGTAGGTGAAGTTCAAAAGACTATTGAAGACATTTTAGAAGGAGGTTCTTACCCAGCTTGGAAAAGGCCCTAAGGTAAGATCATATTTCCTAGAAGAAGGGAATTCTAAGCAGAATGAACCATTGACATGGTTGCTGTTTTGTGTATGTGTTATTGAGGCAACTATGACTCATAAAGATCCTGCAAACAACAAATTGGAACTTTTCCCATCCTGCACCATCCTCACCAACTCTAACATACTTGATGCCCCTGTTATCGTCACTGTGTGAGTCTGTCTTGTTGACGGTCTCCCTCTCTTTATCTGATCCTCCTACTTTCCTAGCATATCTTTTTCCAAGTATTGGAAACAACATGCCCAAAGTACTTGAGACTGAGTTGTACCATCTTGACCTCTAAGGAGCAACCTGGCTGTACTTCCTCCAAGACAGACTTGTTTGTTCTTTGGCCTTAGGGACACCGAAGTTAAAAAAGTGGAGGTATGTCTAGAAGTGAAGGAAAGAATTGACTATCAAGTTGTATAATGCCACTCACTCACTTATTCATTGTCATGATGTCAGAACTGAGTCACAGCTCAGTCATAGCTGCAGTGGGTTTTCAGGAGGCTATAAATCATATGGGAGGAGAATTCTCATATTTCTCCTGTGGAGCAGTTGGTGAATTCAAACCACCTGCCTTTGGGCTGGCAGTACACCTCCTTACCAGCTAGGTTATAATATATAAAAATCCAAAGAACTTTACAATATCTTTATTCTATTTTTTTTGTCAATAAGTTGTTTGATCCTTTATGTTTAAATGCAATGTGTCTGTTTTAAATAGCTAATAAATTCCCAAACTATGAAATCTGAGGGTTTATTCAAATTATTTTGTTCCACTGGAATTTGGTGGCCTGCTGAGTCACTGTCTGGACTTTGATAAATCGTTACAGAATGCAAATTTTGTAATTATGTTGTGGGAATGAAATTTAATGTTTGCTCACTTTTAATTACTGGTAAATGGCCGAACTAGCCAAGGAAACATGAATGTTGGTGTGACTAAGACAGGAAGAAGCCGGGCTGGGAAACCAGGAGACTTATATTAAAAACGTAGCATTTTAGTGCTTTCTAGATGGCAGAAAATTAATAGGTTCCTCTTTACAGATTTCTCCTGTTTTTCAAGTGGGAATATTGTATTTGCCACAATAGCTTTAATGTATGACTTGATTTTCAAAATTAAAAATTTAAGAATGAAAATAGTTATTCAGACAACTTGTAACTGGTGGTAGTGGCAACAGAGCAGTTGTTTTTAATAAGAAAATGATGGGGAAGATCAAAGAAGAGCAGGGATCAGGATGTGGGAGTGAGTTCTCTTTATTGTAAACTGCTTTGGAGGGAGGTGAGAGATGGAGATTAGAGATGATGAAGGCCTTTCCTTTTGGGCTTCTCTGATCTAGCCATGGATGATGAGAATCCCCCTGGATGAGCGTCAAAGAAAAGACATGGTTAAACGGGTCATAAAAGAAATATCAATGGCCCATAAATGCTAAGTGTTTTAAGTTTAAAATTTTCCTTAAAAAAAATGTTTAACTATTACAGTTGCCATCTATAGTTTGTGAAACACAAATTTCCCTAATGGAGCAAGCCCAGAAGGACCTGCTTGCTGAAAGAGATAGTAATATTGTGAGATCCCTAAGACGCTTAGCAAATATAAACTTCAGGGCTTTAAAAAGTGCCCCAGAGGAGGAAAAATATGTAGAAAGTAAAGTAATAAAGTCATTTTTTAATGTTAAGAACAAAAAAGACAGGAAGTGCCTTTTTGTTGTTTTCAATTATTGTTTCATTTTCTCCATCTGATGAAACCAAAGAGGACAGATAAGTTTTCCTCCACCATTATACAGAAACATCAGCAGCAGCCCAATCACACATAGGGGCTACTGTGGAAAGGAGTTGCACTGCAATCCCTAAGGCACACAGTTTAAATCCACCAGTTGTTCCATGGAGAGAGAGATGGGATTAAACGGCCTCTGAAAACCTACTGGAGGATAATTTCTCACATGCAAGCAAGATTCTACTGAAGATTATCCAAAAATGACTGGAACAACACATCAGCAGAGACCTGCCAGAAGTCCAGGCTGGGTTTAGAAGGGGTCGTGATACTAGGGATATTGTAGCTGATATTAGATGGATCTTAGCTGAAAGCAGGGAGTACCAGAAGAATGTTTATCTGTGTTACATTGATTATGCAAAGGCGTTTGACTGTGTGGATCATAACAAACTGTGGCTGACTCTGAGAAGAATGGGAATCCGAGAACATTTAATCGTGCTAATGCAAAACCTATACTTGTAACAAAAGGCAGTCATCAGAACAGAGCAGGGTAACACTGTATGGTTCAAAATTGGGAAGGGTGTATGCCAGGGATGTGTCCTATCTCCATACCTTTTCAACCTGTATGCAGAGCAGATTATCTGAGACGCTGGGCTCTTTGAGGAGAAGTGTGGTGTCAGGATTGGTGGAAGATCTATTAACAATCTGCGTTATGCAGATGACACAATCCTGCTTGCTGAAACTGAGGAGGACCTCATGCACTTACTGCAGAGGGTCAAGGACTGCAACCTTCAGTATGGACTGAGGCTCAATGTCAAGAAGACAAAGATTCTCACCACTGGACCAATTGGTAGCATCAGGATGGATGGTGAAGAGATTGAGATTGTTCACAGCTTCATTTTGCTCGGCTCCACAGTCAACACTCTTGGCACCAGTAGCCAGGAAATCAGAAAACGTATTGCGATGGGAATGTCTGCTGTTAGGGACCTCTTTAAAGTACTCAAGAGCAACGGTGTCTCTCTGGAGACGAAGGTGCACCTGATACAGGCCATGGTCTTTGCAATCACTTGTTATGCATCAGAGAGTTGGACAATGACTAGGGAGGATAGAAGGAGAATTGACGCCTTTGAGCTGTGGTGCTGGAGAAGAGTATTGAATGTACCCTGGACTGCCAAGAAAACAAACAGATTCAACCTGGAGAGGGTTAAACCAGGCTACTCCTTGGAGGCAAGGATTCTGGGGCTTCGTCTGACAAACTTTGGACATGTTGACAGGTCCTTGGAGAGGGACATCATGCTTGGTAGGGTGGAGGGACAGCGCAGGAGGGGAAGACCCTCTATGAGGTGGATTGATTCAGTGACTGGGGTAATTGGGATGGGTGTGTCAGAAGCAATGCGATTGGCACAGGATAGAGCAGGGTTTAGGGCTGTTGTACATAGGGTCGCTATGAGTTGCAAATGAATTGACGGCACATAACAACAACAACAACATGGTGCACAACAACTGTTTTCTAAGCAGCCTATGGGATATTTTTGCTCCTGCCCCCTAAATAAAGCACATTTTGTTTTCTGAGGCCATACATGATTTCTGAGTGATAACATAGAAACGTCTTAATTAATGGAATAACAAAGTTCTAGAACAGATGCCTTCATCTAAGGGAAGGTTCCCTGTTTGCTAACTTCCTTCCAAAACATTGCTGCCTTAATTATGTTTTTGTCAGTGGTTTGGAGAGGTTAGGACAACCCAAGGTAATGATTCCATTCTACTTGTGTCTTTCCTTTCACAGGAGGGCTGTATCCTCCAAACTCACTGATCACTTGATTAACTTGTCCGCTTGTTACTGAGAAGAAGAAGAAAAAGAACTATTCCTAAAAAGCACTAACTTGATGCTTAGGTTTTTATTCTCACCTCCATCTCTCTGCAAAAGATATTTCACTTCACTTTCACTAAGTGATCACTTAGTTTATGTAAGGGTTGGGGGAAGTATTCTTATCATGGGCTCCAAGTCTAGTAGAAAGAGGAGAGGGGGAGAGAAAGACAAGAGAGGAGAGAGAGAAGAGAGGAGAGAGAGAGAGAGAGAGAGAGAGAGATGTATTTTCATGGAACATCTAACATACACCAAAGGTATGCTTCTAAGTTTCTGGGTGAGAGGCCAAAGCTTGCTTATATCTTTAATCTCAAAAAAGTTAAGAACAGCTGCCCAGAGAGGAAGGGGAACCATTGTTTAAGAAGCTTTAAGTTTCTGTTTAAATGATGGGAAATTTGGCAATGACTGTGGATAGTGGTTGCATAACGTGATTAATGGAACTGATATCATTATACTGTACACCTGAAATTTTAGCAAATGTTACCATACATTTACAGCAATTCAAAACAAAACAAAAACCGTAACAATGATCCATGCTAGCAATTCCTCCTTTGTTGCCAGAGAAAGGGTACTGGCTGGTAGGCCAGGACTGGTAGACAATATGGAAAAGATGCCTTGTAAATCAGTTTAATGAATAGGTATAGTAATCTGTAAGAGCTCCAGCAACCTGCCCTCACAATTTCACCACAGGCATGGGAAATTGGCCCAAACCTTCAAGGTTTTGCCAGGACATTCCCTGGTCCTGAACTGCCCAGGCATCTCTGTACCACGAGTACCTGTTTCTTTTAGAACAACCCTGTAAGGGTCAGAGTGGACACTGCACCATCTTCCTTTGATGACCTGTCAATAGGGAAGAACTTGGATTGTCACTTCTCTCAGAAATCTAAGAGAATGTGGAAAAAGGAATTATTCCTTGAAATAAAATAATATTGCCTCTCCTTAGTGAGTTTACCCACTGGGGTTGTGCCTGAGACCTACAGGTTCAGAGGCAGGGGGTCCTCCCTGGTCCCCACACCTGCCCAAAGGCCCGAATCTAGGCAGCAACATGGTCACACATTATGATATTTGAGGCAGAGAAAGAGCTCTGCAAGTGGATAGAGTGAGTGGGATCCCCTTTCCTCAAGAAGAATTCTCAGAGCTCACTCCTGTATTGGAATCCTGTTTTGTACCAGCATGGAGCTGAGGTGGTAAAGCATACATGGTGTACAAAGTAGAACGGTGTGCGCAGGTGGTGTTGGGTGCCAGGGAGTCAATTTTTAATTAATAGTCACCTCTTAATAGAACCTTCCCCACAGAGTTTCCAGTCCTTAACTTGACAAGAGAAGATTTACATTTCTTCCTTCCAGGAACCTCTGAATGGTTTGCAAGTTTCTGACCTATTGATCTTTTTGTATAGAAGTCCAACATTTAAGACTTGAGCCACCAGGCTTTTTATTTTAGAGGTACACAGGAAAGAAAATGGCGAGGAAAGCTCTGAGCAGCATGGAGGCATAAAAGGGTTGTTTTACCACTACCTTTATGTCATTGAATCCAGAGTACTAAGTAATAATTAGTGATGTGGCATTCTCACTCATTCATTGCTTTGGAGTTGGAAGCAACTGACTTCTCTCCTCCATTGGTTTTCAAAGGCTGTAAATCACGCAGGAGGAGGCTGCCTATCTTTCTCCCTCAAGCTGCTGGTGGATTTGCTGGTGGGTTAGGCCATGCAACCTCTAGCAACAGCACAATGAGAGCTCTCTAAGGCGGTACTGTTATGCTCAGTTAAGTTGGAACTAATCAGTTCACCCTACAGTGGCTTCTCTGAGGCTGTAAAAAGCCCATGGAACAGATGGTAGATTCGAACCTGTTGCCTTTGAGTTGGCAGTGCAACTCCTGACCACTTAGCCACCAGAGCTCACCTTGGGCAGAGCGTGGGGATGAGGCAGAGGAGGGAGGGATGGAGCCTGGTGATTAAAGGGATGGGGTGAGTAGGTGGGGTGGCATTTAGTCTTGCTGTTTTACAGAGTATTGATAGGGCCATGGCACTGAGCATCTGATGTCAAACCCCATAAGCCAACCTCAAAAGTTTTGGTCCCACTGAAGTACCTCTGGTAAAGAGAATGAACCCTGCTCAGGAGAGAGGGCAGTTTAGTAGGAAACATGATAACCAGGAACACCAGAGCTGGAGTCTTTTCCTTCAGTCAGAGCACTGAGGGTTGGCAGACTCGCAATCTACACTCATTCTTTACTGGTCTCTTGTATCTCTTACACCGAAAGATCCACAATCCTCAAATATATTATTATCTCCAGCCTAGACTTCTCTATTAATTCCAACCACAAGTTTTGTTTATTCAATTGCTAATCAATTTCTATTTCCTCTCAAGGATCTAGATATTTTTAATTTTTAACTTGTTCAAAACTTCACCCCTAAATCTGCTCCATCTATACTGCTCCTCTTTTGGTGAATATCAACATCATAGTTGCTGGGGTGTTTTTTCCCCCTGGGAATGTCTCAGGCCAAAAACTTTGGAGCTTCCCTTGACTCTGCTCTTTCAGCAAATTCTGTGCCTCTGTCCTTCCTGATAATCCAGAGTCTGATAATTTCTCAAAACTTCAGCTGCTGTGACCACTTGTGCCCACAATATCATTATCCTTCATCTAGGTTATTAAAAGAGTTTCCTAACTAATATTTAAGTTTCTACTGTGTCCCTTTACCACTGTGCCCCATTTTCAACATAGCAGCCAGGATGATCTTGCTTTCTAGGGAGCATAGAACCCACTACTCAACTTTCCACTTGGGTCAAAAAAAGACACCTCTGTCCTTCAGAGTCTACACTTTTTGAGTAGATATTTCACTTATAACCTTTACTCTTGCTTAAGCCTATTCTCTCCAGCTATGATGACCTCCCAGGTTTTTCTTCCTTAATTTTACTTGCTGTTCCTTCTTCCCAAAGTCCTCTCTTCCTAGAAAAGAATAGTTTACTCTTTTCTCAAATGTTATCTCTTCATAGAACATTTCCCAGAATAACTAGGTACTCAACATTGCATTTTCATTACCTTTTCTCTACCCCTGACATTTTTCTCATGGTATTTATTGTCTAGTACTAAATTTACTTAGTCTTCTCTCATTGCTTCTGCTCCTCCATAAGAATGTACGTAACATATATTAGGACAGCAATTTGAAAAACTGCTTTTTATCTATAGTATCTGACAATTTCTGACACATAGAAGTCACACATTTTTATAACAAAAAATCTGAAAAAAGAGTGAATTCACTATTTCTTAGCTCTATGACCTTGGACCAGTTATTTAGCCAATCTAAACCTTTTTTTTAAATATGTAAAATGATATAAGATACTATTGGTTATGAATTGAATTGAAATTCTAGTCTCTATCATCATAGATGAGGAAGAGATTGAGATTGCTAACAGCTTTCATTTACTTGGCTCCACAATCAACAGTCTTAGTACCAGCAGCCAGGTTATTAAAAGATGAATTGCTTTGGGAAAGTCTGTTGTCAGAGACCTCTTCAAAGCACTGAAGAGCAATGATGTCAGTCTGGAGACTAAGGTATGCCTGATACAGGCCATGGTCTTCGCAATTACTCGCTATTCTTCTGAAAGCTGGACAATGACTAGGATGACAGAAGAAGAATTGGTGCCTTAGAGTTGTGGTGCTGGAGAATAGTCTTGAATATACCATGGACTGCTAGGAGAACAAACAGGTTCATCCCAGAGAGGGTCAAATCAGGATGTTCTTGGAAGCAAGGATTCTGAAACTTCATCTGACATACTTTGGACATGTTGCAAGGAAGGACTACAGTCCTTGGAGAGGGACATCATGCTTGGGAAGGTGGAGGGACGGCGCAAGAGAGGAAGACCCTCGATGAGATGGATTGATTCAGTGACTGGGGTAATCGGGGTAGGTGTGTCAGAAACAATAAGATTGGCACGGAATAGAGCAGGGTTTAACGGGCTATTGTACATAGGGTCGCTAAGAGTCACAGGCAACTTGATAGCACAAAATAAATACAACAAAAACAGCAGCGGCATACTTATGACTAGGGAACTCTGGATTGTGTGGCACTGCCAAGGCTCAGGGTTCAAATCCACCAACCATTCCACAGGAGAAAGATGGGAAATCTCCTCCTGTGCAACTTCCAGCTTCTGAAAACTTACTGGAGGGTCACCTACGAGTCAGTTCTAGTTTGACAGCAATGAGCTGCTTTTCTTGTATGTTGTTGTTGTTAGGTCCTATTGAGTCACTTGCTGCTCATAGCAACCCTATGTACAATAGCTCTGAACCTCGCTCTATCCAGAGCCAACCTTATTGTCATCTCTGACACATCTACCCCCCTACCCTACCCCAGTCACTGAGTTAATCCATCTCATCGAAGATCTTCCTCTTTCGCACTATCCTTCCATCCTCCCAAGCACGATGTCCCTCTCCAAGTACTGGTCCCTCCTTGCAACATGCCCAAAGTATGTTAGACGAAGCTTCAGAATCCTTGCCTCCAAGGAACAGCCTGTTTTCACACTCTCCAGGATGAACCTGTCCCCCCCCCCCTAGTATTCTATGGTATATTTAATACTCTTTCCAGCACTAAAGCTGAAAGGCATCAATTCTCCTTCTATCATCCCTAGTCATTCATTGTCCAACTTTCTGAAGCATAGTATGTAATTGCAAAGACCACAGCCTGCATCAGGTGCACCCCTTAGTCTCCAGACTGACACTGTTGCACTTCAGTACTCTGGAGAGGTCCTTGACAGCAGACTTCTCCAATGTAATTTGCCTTTTGATTTCCTGGCTTCTTGTACCAAGTGTTGATTGTGGAGCCAAGTAAACCGAGGCTGTTAACAATCTCAATCTCTTCCCTGACTACATGATGCTGCCTATTGGCCCAGTGGTGAGAATCTTTATTTTCTTGATGTTGAGTTTCAATCCGTATTGAAAGCAGCAGTTCTTCAGCAGCAAGTGTTTTGGGTCCTCCTCAGTTTCAGCAAGCAGGGTTGTGTCATCTGTGTAATGTGGGTTGTTGATGAGTCTTCCTTCAATCCTGACGCCACATTGCTCCTTATAGAGCCCAGCCTCCTAGATAATCTGTTCTGCATGTAGATTGAAAAGGTATAGAGATAAGACACATCCCTGGGGTATACTGTTTTCTTATTTTAAACCATGCAGTGTTTCCTTTTCCTGGTGACACAATGGTTAAAGTGCTTAGCTGCTAACTGAAAGGTTAGAATAGTTAGCAGTTGGAACTCACCACAATTAGCAGTTGGAAATTGGTGGAGGCTCTGTGAGAGAGGACACTTTAGCTCTGCTTCTGTAAAAATTGAAACCTAAGAAATCCTATCTTGCAGTTCCATTGTTCTGTGGAGTTGCTATGAATTAAAATAAACTTAACATACTTGTACTTGAATATGCAATCCAGTCTAAAAAGAGAAGATTTTTTGTTATGCTAATTAGACATCAACATAGAGGGAGATCAGTTGGTCTAGTGGACAGAAAGTGATGCAACCAAGCCAAAGGTGAGTGACTTTTAATCCGCAGCCCTCAGGCCTGTTTTTCATTGTTTTTGTTCAAACATTCTTCTAGGTCATATAGCCCTGGTGTGTCCACTTGCCATACAGAGGTAACTTGTGGTTGTTGTGAAGCTGAATACTGTGACACTGATGTGTCAAATGCGTTAATGGTTACCATGGTGGACAGTGTTTAGTGGAGCTCCTCGACTTAAAAATGTTTGGAAGCAGGAGTGGCATCCACTTCTGAATAGCTTGCCTCCGAAAACCCTATGAACCTGGAGAAAGGATGAAAGTCATACAAGTGCTGAGGACTTTCATTCACAGGGTCGCTATGAGTTGCCTCTGACTCAATGGCACTTAACAACAACAACAATTAGAACATAAATCTAGTAAGGCAAGTCCTAAGCATAATCACATCTGAATATAAAAAGATTAGAATAGACATGACACATGCAGGAGATGTGGAGAAACATGGGTTGCCAAGTATTATCAGCAGAAACTAGGATGGCTTTGAAGAAAGAATTAATATAGCTCAGACCTTGATTTGGACTTTATGCCCCTAAAACTGTGAGAAAATAAGCTTCTATTCTTTAAAGTAATCTGCTTTTTATTTCCATTACAGTAGCAATGAGTAACAAAGACACTACCTAACAGGTTTATCAATGAATATTAAATAAATAAACATATGTAAAACACTAAAAACATAAGCATTCAGTAAATTGTGGCAAATTTTATTGCTTTTTAGTATTGACACTAAAAATGCAGCCTAGGCTTATGACTGTGGGTGTCTATCTTGTAAGTTACCTACCTGTCTAAAACCTTATTCATTTATCAAAAAGAGTTTCTCTTCTGTATTTATAGATGTATAATGTAATTAATATTTAACATTTCAATCAAATGGCTTGCTATTGATGACTCTTTTGTATAGTTTCTTGGAAGTGTGTAGTTACTGTTACTGTGGAGAGCTGAGGGGAAAATTCTTTTCAGAAGGTCTGAAACCACTTTTTGCTTGGTTTGTGTCACCATCATCTCCTTCCCTCCCAGTCATCTTCCATGGAAAGGAGGAAAGGGAAGTTAGATTCCCTGAGAGAATGTGAGTTATCCCCTTTTATGACTGTGTCAGGAAATTTCTTCTGAAGACTCAAAGGATGAGGTTACAGGGTGTATGAGGAAGAATGAGGAAGAAGGGTGTGATTTAGAGCACGAGGGATTGGAATGGCACTAGAGAAGGGCTTGCCTTCATTTGTCTGCTCACTTAGGCAGAGCTCACGTGAATGTGTGTGTGTGTGTGTGTGTGTGTGTGTGTGTGTGTGTTCTAGGAACTAGAAAAACAGAACAAAATAGACACAAATCGCTGCCCCCTTGGAGCTTTCCTGGATGTGAGAAGTTGTCCTGGATGTGGGAATTTGTTGTTGTTAGGTGCCTTCTGTCCTATCCTTTGCCAGTCTCATCATCTCTGATACACTGAGCCCATTGCTGCAGTCACTGTGTCAAGCCATCTCATGGAGGGCTTTGTCTCTTGGCTGATCCTCCACCTTTTCAAGCATGCAGTCCTTCACCAGGGAATAGCCTCTCCTAGAAACACACCCAAAGTACAGGAGAGAAGCTTTGTCCTTCTTATCTCCAAGAAGCATTTTGCTGTACATTCTCTAATATATACCTATGTGTTCTTTTGGCCATCCATGGGATCTTCAGTGTTCTTCTCCAACATCACAGCTCACAATAAACATATAAGCGCCAGATGATAAGACACAAAACTGGGCAGTGGAAGCAGTGAGATTTTTTAAATTAAATTTTATTAATTTTAAGGAACATTTACACAGATTTTGGGTTTCCATTCATTCATTGTTGCACTATTTTCTCTACCTCCTCCCCAGTTTGTTCCTCCTTTTTCTCCCCTTGAAAGTCCGTTTTAATTGTCCAATTGCCACAGTGCTTGTCAAAGCCAGTTCTGATTAATCTCCTTTGTCAGTGTGTCCTTTGCCATTCCCTATCACTCCTCCCTGAGAGAGACTTCACGTGATTCATAAGGAAAAGGCGATGGCATATTCTCTTAGCTACTTCCTGCTGAAAAGGGACGCTGTAGGTTTCAGGGTGAAGATCTTCTCTCACTACTCTAAAGGACCCCTTTGGCAATAGGAAACACATAGACTATTGTGGAGATTGATTTTGGAATTTAGATGCACTGTTATCAATTGTGCTTAGCCGTACATGTTCATATCCTTGAAGATGTATCATGGAAGTGTTGCAGCCTAGAAGATGCAAATTTAACTAACAAGCTAAAAGTACATGAGTCAAAAATTAAAAAGCAATAATATCCCAAGTAGAGGCTCTAATAGTGGCACAAACCAAGTTACAGAGGGAAGGTAGTTCTTAAAATAAAAGGCCTATTTTGTCTATTATAGAATTATAGTATAAAGGTTAGGAACCACAAGATCTAGAGAAACTCAACTATGTCATTTATTGTTCTTATGTCCTGGAGCAAATTCCATCTACAACTGGGTTGTTTTACAACTCGGAAGTCTGCATGCAAGGCAGAGGTGAAGTAAGAAACTGCTTATGAGGTTTTCCATCAATTCCAACAACTAAGAAATAGTGAGAAGAGTTGGGACCTCAGAAGGCTTTTAGGACCAAATAGTAGGCTCTTGTGCCCAGGAGAAAACAAATATACTTACCAGTAATGTTAATGCTCACCCACAGCTCTTCTGGGAGGAACTCTGAAGGACGTGGAGGAGAAAACTTTGAGCATTTCTGGGAAAAGCTAGTCCAGGCAGAGGGAAGAAGGCACGAAAACACACACAGGCTCATGTGTGCTTGCACATGTACCCCCCATCCCCCACCCCTCTGCCAGCAAACCTGTGGATTAATTCATCTTCCTGCAGAGCTTATTTAATTCTACCAAGTACTTCATGAAAAAGTGTATAAGCAAGAGCCTGTGGTGATGAAGGAAGAAGTTCAAGATGCTCTGAAAGAACTGGCAAAAAACAAGGCTCCAGGAATTGATGGCATACTATTGACATATTTCAACAAACAGATGTAGCCCTGCATGTGCTCACCCAGCTGTGCCAAGAAATTTGGAGGACAACCACCTGGCCTACTGACTGGAAGAAATCTGTATTTATTCTAATTCCAAACAAAGGTGATCCACCAAAGTGTGGAAATGATTGAACAGTATCATAGATATCACATGCAAGCAAGATTCTGCTGAAGATTATCCAAAAATGACTGGAACAGCACATCAGCAGAGAACTACCTGAAGTGCAGGCTGGATTTAGAAGATGCCATAGCACTAGGGATATTATAGCTAATGTCAGATGGACTTTGGCTGAAAGCAGAGAGTACCACAGAAATGTCTATCTATGTTACATTGACTATGCAAAGGCATTTGATTGTGTGGATCACAACAAACTGTGGCTGACTCTGAGAAGAATGGGAGTCCTAGAACACTTGATTGTACTTATGTGCAATCTATACTCAGACCAGGAGGCAGTCATTAGAACAGAGCAAGGAAACACTTCATGGTTCAAAATCGGGAAGGATGTGCATCAAGGATGTGTCTTATCTCCGTATCTTTTCAATTTATATGCGGAAGAGATTATCCGGGAGGCTGGGCTCTATGAGGAGAAGTGTGGCAATAAGATTGGAGGTAGACTCATCAACCATCTGCGTTATGCAGATGGCAAACTCTGCTTGCTGAAACTGAGGAGGACCTGAAGTGCTTGCTGCAGAAGGTCAAGGATAGAAGCCTTCAATATGGATTGAAGCTCAACATCAAGAAAACAAAGATTCTCACCACTGGGCAGATGGATGATGAACATATTGAGATTGTTGACAGCTTGAGTTTGCTTGGCTCTACAGTCAACACTTTTGGTACCAGCAGCCAGGACATTAAAAGATGAATTGTATTGGGAAGGTCTGCTGTCAGAGACCTCTCCAAAGTACTGAAGAGCAATTACTTGCTATGCATCAGAGAGCTGGACAATGACTAGGGATGATAGAGGGAGAATTGATGCCTTTGAGCTGTGGTGCTGAAAAAGAGTACTGAATATATCATGGACTGCTAGGAGAACAAACAAGTTCGTCCTGGAGAGAGTGAAGCCAGGCTGCTCCTTGGAGGCAAGGATTCTGAAACTTCATCTGACATACTTTGGACATGTTCAAGGAGGCATCAGTCCTTGGAGAGGGACGTCATGCTTGGGAGGGTGGAGGGACAGAGAAGGAGAACAAGGCCCTCGTGAGATGGATTGATTCAGCCACTGGGGACATGGGGATAGGTGTGTCAGAGACAATAAGATTGGCAAGGGATAGAGCAGGATTTAGGGCTGTTATACTAGGGTCGCTATGAGTCGCAGGTGACTTGATGGCACATAACAACAAACAACAACAACAACAACTCTTAGACTTTGAGCAACCCCCTGTGGGAAAAGCCTCTAAATGCCTTATATCATTCTTGTCACAGTCCTCTGAAGTGGGTGCTATAATTCCCATTTTACAAATTAAGAAATTGAAGTCCAACCAGATTAAGTAACTTGTTTCCAGTCGCATAGGAGATTGGAGCTAAGGGTAGAATCCAGAGAGAGTTCATAAGGCTGGGTTCCAACCTTTTTTGGAAGAGGCAAAAACAAACCAAACCATAACCAGGCAAAAAGAGCAGTAGGGCCAGCTGACCAAGACCCTGAAAACTGAAGGCTGAGAGGAGGCTACATGGGCTGGACCAAAGCATCATATAGCTGAGCTGCCCCCTTTAAGTCAGCTTGGCTCGTGACCATTTGCCCAGCAGGTAAAGTAGCAGGGAAGGTGCTTCTCAAACACTCTGCCCTCAAAGTCCCTGCTGGCGTCCATACAATTTTATGGGAAGGGATAAGCGACCGTGATGGGGCTTGGCAAGGCACCAAATTCCTCAGGGCCAAATCCTGCTCGGGCGCGGGTTTTCCCTGCCCTGGCACTACCACTGTCCAGATCCCCGCGGAAGACCCCGAGGGAGAAATCACAGTCCACAAAGAGTCTAGAAACTGGGAACCGAGAACCAACTGCACTTGGCTGCAGGCGAGCGACGTGCGCTCTGGCACTCGCTGTCCGCAAGGCTGGGAACCAGGAACTGGGGAGCAAAGCCAGGGAGAGCCTGTGCCGCGGAGGGGAGACTCGGACGCCGGCTAGAGCAAGGCTGGGACGCAGCAACTACAGCGCAGCGCGTTTCAAGGGTTTCTTTTTTAAGAGTTAAAACAAAAACAAACCCCCAAAAAATTATCTGCAAACACTTGGAGATGGGTTGGTTCCCTCTGAGAGCCCATGTTTCTTAGTCTCAGCCCAGGTGAAGCGAGTGTACCCTCCTTTCTTCTCGACTCTCTGCGCTCTAAAGTCCGTAGATTCGAGGTTCCTGATCCTGGGCCAACAGCGTCTTTTCAGAACCAGCCCTCGTCCCCCTCCTCTCATGCTGCAGTTTTCTAGTATGTGACCACAAAGGAGGTAGTATTCAAAGACCCACAGCAATGTATCACATGAATTCACAGGGAGCTTTTGGTCATTGGTAGGTAGCCAGTTGTCAGTCAAGGAACAGTAAAAGCCTAATTACTCATCCTGCGGGCTTCTGGGAAAATTTTCAGCTTAAATTACCTTAAAACTTGGGTAACCCCTATTTCAGTGAGTCAATTAAAGAGAGCCTGCTTACTCAGCAACCCCCAGGTAAAAGTCGTGTGGCAATCAGTGAAGAAATATGCTCGTCCTCTATGGTTGCATTTTGGAAACAAAATCAAGTTCCTGTGCTTGCAGTGGTAGCAAATTAAAGTTCGCATTAATTGTCCTAGAAATCGGGATACTTGTGTTATAAAGAAGTTTTGGGGGTTTTGCTTCCATTTCCACTAGACATGTTAATGGAAACATTAAAAATGACACAGTGGGGAGACCACTCAATTGATTGTGTTTTCTCTATTAGTTATTAAATGATCCTATGTTCTTCACCAACGTTTAAAATGATTAACATTAAGATAGATTTTGGAGTTAAATACTGTAGATATTTAGCAGCCTCATGGTAAAAAATAAATAAATAATAGTGCATCAAAGATAAAGACTAGAATTTAGTTCCGTTTCTGGCTCCATTACTCATTCACTTGATGTGGCCTCTAACAAGCCCCTTCACTGCCCTGGGCCCCAGGCTCTCTTTCCATCATCTTTGTCGTCTACCTGCCTCCCTGGAGTGTTGTAAGGCCTTAATGAGATATGTGGTGAGTGCTTTGATTCTGAGTGAAAGACCCTGTGCAAATAAAACATGATTGCATCTCAGATTCATCTTTGAGTCATCTGAATAAATGACTCTTCCATCTATTAACTCGACCTGATAATTTTTAAAATCTGAATTATTCGTGTTTCAAATTCTCTTTTAGGCTTGATCGTGTCTAGAAATCTTTGACAAATTATAGTACTATGCTGAACTTCTGTTTCTTCACAGAGATGGATTATCTTTCTCAATTTGTCATGTAATAACTTTATAACTTTATTCAATAAAAAGTTTGCTAAACTTTTTATTTATTTATTTATTTTTCTACTCTCTTTGGAAATTACAAGGCATTGAGGGAGTCTAAACAGATAGTGTGCCTATGGCTCCCAGATACTATATGTAGTATTATAGGTATATCTCGTTTAATCCTTGCAACAACTCACTCAGAGGTAAATACTGTTAGTACTTTTTGTATGGAATACACACTGAAGGGATTCAGTAAATGTGGCACAGAAGATTTCTGCATCAGTGTAGTAAAATCACTAGAACAATATTGTTCTTTAGGTCACTAGCAACAGCAAAGGAGCACTTTTTGAAAACTCTGATGGAAATCTATGATCACTCTGTTTTTTTTTTAAGAGAGAGAAGACGTTTCCAATCCAGCTGTCTGTAGTGTTTGTCTACCTTGTTGTTGTTATGTGCCATCCAGTCACCTGAGACTCATTGTGACCCTATGTACTGTAACTCTGACTCTGGCACACCTACACATTACTGGTTACTGTGTCAATGCTTAATAAAAATACCACAAAGCAGGTGGCTTTAAGTACAGATTTATTTATTTATTTATTTTGGGGTAGTTCTGGAGGTTGAAAGTCTAAATTAGAGTCTTGGTAGTGAGCATTCCTTGGCTCCTTAGAGTTCCTTGGCTTGTAAATCATCAAAGGACATCTCTCCTTTCCTACATGTCTCTGTATCTTCTCTAGTTATTTTATAATGCAGAAATGATTGAGCTTAAGATCCACACTATACTATCATCACTTTACTTACACAACAAAAGAAACAACCTATTTCTAAACAGGATAACATTCAAAGGTACCAGGATCAGGATTCGACGTATATTTGGTGAGACACAATTCATCCATAATGTACAGTGTTTTGTATACTTAGTTCATCCTAGATTGGAGAGAAGATAAATTGGGAAAAAACTCCTTGTATATAAGTAAATTAATGTGAAATAAAAATATGATTATTCAGTTGGAATTGGCACAACTCAAACGCAAAAGCACAATCACTACCAGAAAAAAAAAAAAGAGAGAGAGACAGGAAAAAAAAAAAAAGAAAAACCACAGCCTTTTTCATGTGGTCAGTACCTGGATTTTAGAAGTTATCTAAAAGGCAAAATCTTAAAAATGGTACCAAAGGCACGGATTTACACTTTTCTCAAGTTTTACCTTTTAATCCTGTCATATGATTACCTTGTCAAGATAGTATTTTAATATGGCATTTATGGCTATTTCTACACACTGATGTGAGACAAAATATAGGTAAAGTCTATTCAGAAAAAAAAAAAGACAAAAAAACCCAAACCATATAGAAGAAATCTTTCAACTATACCTAGAAATATGATTCACCAAATGACAGATTGTAATGCTGGGCAGGGAGAAAAGGAACAAATTAAGCCAGAAAAATAGAGATTTTTGTGTTCTGTCTGTGGACGGTTAGGCCAGCTGCAACAGATTGCTTAGAAAGTTCACTATTTATACTATAGTATTATGGTATTATACATTTACTGCAGGCTGACAATGTGGTAAGTCATCAGCATGATTAAAGCAAACGCCCATATGCTGGGTCGACAGTGTCCTAGTTTACAGTCTTAGACATACAACACTGACGCATACACATATATAACAGAAGCAGATGTATACAGAGAATCCTGCAAGTGTTGAATGATTTAGATATACAGGAATTAGTTCCGGTGCTTTCTATGCATGAGAGAATGGAAAGTGAGATTTGCAAGTTACATATTCAGATAAAGTCGTCTTGGAAAGTTAGAGGAAACTTGCTGCAGGGCTTTACAACTGTAATATTTCTGTTCCAGTTAAACTCTGGTTCATCACAATATTAAAATGTCAGTCTGTTTCAATTTCACATCGTTGACCACTACTAAACTGGACTGAACAAGTTTGAACCTGTGTTTTTACTCTCTGATCTCATTTATACTCTATAAATGAATAACCTGGAGTTATTTCATCTGAAGAAGTATGGCTGCCCAATTCATATTTGAAATCCATACTGCAAGTAATAATCTATATTATTGAAAATTTTCTTAGTCATAAGATGCTATGATTGCTTCTTAAGGTTGTTGTTATGCTCTGTTGAATTGGAAACGATTCCTAGTTGGTCCTCCAGTGGGGTTTCAGAGGCTGTTTATTTCCCAGAAGGAGTTAGCCCATGTTTGTCCCTTGGAGCAGCTGGTGTATTCAAACCAAGTTCCTGTGAGTTGGCAGTGCAATTCCTTGCCACAACATTTAAAGTGAGATTAATTCAGACTTTTAATCACCATCTCAAGTCATTGCCATCTAAAGAAAAACTACGATATAAAATATGTAATTTTCAAATTGCTTTAAATACACATTAAAATTCACTACAACACTATAACACTTTAAAAATAATATTGTGAAAAAACACTTCTAACATATTGTATAAAAAGTAAGTTGAAGCTTTTATATATTCTTTTTTTGCAGGGAATTCTAAAGGCTATAAAATACACCAAAGACAAACTTAATTTTGATGTAGCTAACATTTCACTAATGGCACTTTATATGTTGTGTGGTTATATACATTTGAATTGGAACTAACTCATAGCTGACCTTCCACTGGGTTTTCTAAAATAGTTAATCACATAGGAGAAGATTGCCTGTTTCTCCTGTGGATTAGAGCCCAGGAGTTTTGGGTTGGCAACATAACTCTCTACCACTAAGCCACCAGAGCTCCTAATACTGACACAATAGTTACATAAAAGTTATATGAATTTATTCACAAAATGCAACATATGTGCATATACATAATTTATCCCGTCTTTCTCAGTGTCTCCCCCAACCCCTTTTACAACAGTGCCAGTAGGCAGTATTTGTCCTTTTGTGACTGAGATATTTTGTTCAGCATAATGTCCTACCAGGTTATCCATTTTTAATAACATTTCACGAGTTCCTTATTTTTCAATGTAGCATAGTATTCCGTTGTGTGACTATACCATTCGTTTGTTGATGAGCACTTAGGTTGCTTCCAACTCTTTGCTATTGTGAACAAAGCCGGGCATATATCTGCTTGGGTGGCGGTTATGGTTTCTTTGCGATATATTCTCAGTAGAGGAATTGCTGGGTCAAATGGTATTTCTATTTGCAACTTTTTGAGAAAGCACCATACTGCCTTCCATCGTGGTTGCACCATTTTACACTCCCACCAACAGTGAATAAGCGTTCCAGTTTCTCCACAACCTCGCCAGCATTCATTGCTTCCACATCTTTAGAATTTTTGACTGATGCCTTTTGATTCAGTATTGAAGACTTTTGTTTTTCTGTTGTTGAAATATAGCATGCAGTAAATGTTTCAAGTCCTCTTCAATTTTGGCAAGTAATGTTGTGTTATTTGCATAAAGCAGAATGTTAGTGATCTTCTAATCCTGGTGTCACATTGTTCTTCATAGAGTCCATCATGTCAAGCAATTTGTACTGTCCAGTGTTCCCTTACGTTTTGCATTAATAAATGAAAGTCCCATTCCTTTCAATGTTAACAGTAATTTGTTATGATCCATAGAGTTAAATGCCCTTGCATAATCAGTGAGATACAGATAAGCACTCTTTTGGTATTCTCTGCTTTTAGTCAACAATGATATCCCTTGTGCCATGGACTCTTCTGAATCCAGCTTGGATTTCTGACAGTTCTTTTTTTTTAAAAAAAAAATCTAAATTTTATTTTATTAATTTTTTAAATTATTTTTTGTGTGTGTACCATCAAATCGGATTTGACTGGTATAGGAGGACATGGTCCCTCCTTCTCCGGCAGTGCATCTGGTGGATTTAAGCTGCCTACCTCTGGGATTGCAGTGCAGTTACTTGCCACTAGGCCACCAGATTTCTGACAATTTCTGTAGATTTACCATGCCAGTCAATTTTGAATAGTCTTCAGAAAAAATTTACTTGCCTAAGGTATTAATGATTTGTTGTTGCTTGTTGTTGTTAGGTGCTGTTGAGTCAAGTATGACTCATAACAACCATGTGAACAAAAAAATCTGAACCCCGTTCTTTCCTGCACCATTTTTATGCTTCCTGACACACAAGAGCCCATTGCAGCAGTTACCAAGTCAGTCCACCTGGTTGAGGGTTTTCCTCTCCTTCGCTGACCCTCAATCCTTCCCAGTATCATGTCCTTCTCCAAGGAAAGCCCCTTTTAGCAACATGCCCAAAGTATGTAAGGCAATGCCTCATTTTTCTTATCTCCAAAGAGCACTCCAGCTATACCCTTTCCAAGATATACCTGTTTATTCTCTTGGCCATCCATGGCATGTTCAGTGCTTTTCTCCAGCACCATAGCTCAAAAGCATCAATTCTTCTTCTGTCATCCTTATTAATTGTTCAGCTCTCAGATGCATAGCAGGTAATAGAAAAAACTATGGCCTGAATCAGACACACCTTAGACTTCAAATTGACATTGTTACTCCTTAGTGATTTGGAGAGTTATCTAACTACATATTCCCACAAAGCAATGTGTTTTCTCATTTCTTTACTGCTGATACCAAAAAATGTTAATTGTGGATCCAAGCAAGATGACACTGTTGATGGTTTCAATCTCTTCTCCATCCAACATGATGCTGCCTATTGGTCTAGTGGTAAGAATCTTTGTTTTCTTGACATGGAGATGCAATCCATACCAAAGGCCGCATTCTTTGATCATCTACAACAAGTGCTTCAAGTCTTTCTCACTTTCAGCAAGCAAAGTTTTGTCATCTGCATAATGCAGGTTATTGATGAGTCTCCCTCCAATCTTTGTGCCATATTCCTGTTCAGAGACTCCAGCTTCTTGAATAATTTGCTCAACATACAGATTGAATAAGTCTGGAGAGATAATACAATCATGATGCACCCCCTGTCAATCTAAAACCATGCCGTTTCCCTCTGCTTAGTTTGCATAACAGGCTCCTGGTCCAGGTATAGGTTCAGCATGAGCACAATGAAGTGCTCTGGGATTCCCATTCTTCTCAATTTCAGCCCCTGTTTATATGGTCCACACAGTCAAATGCTTTTGAATAGTCAATAAAGCACAAATAGACATTCTTCTGGTATTCTATACTTCCATTTTAATGGTATGGTTTGATAATTTCCGCATTCTATTGGATCACTGCTTTTGGAAACGGGAACAAATATGAATCTCTTCCAGTCAGTTGGCCAGGTAGTTGTCTTCCAAATTTGTCATTAGTCATTAGAAAATTATTTTCATTGCGCTTGTTGAGTCAGAACTGATTAACAACTGACCCTCCAGTGGATTTTCGAGGTTGTAAATTGCATAGGAAGAAGTTGTCTAACTTGCTCCATTGGAACCACTGGTGGATCCAAACTGCCAGGGAGGCACAATTTTTGGTTTATCAGCACTACCTTCTATGGAGTACACTATCAGATAGTTTATCTTGTTTTCAGTTAATATGTTTTTTATTTTAGAGATTTTTGCTTATTAGTAAGGTCTCACACAATCTAATCACTGCAATAGATTCAGTTCTGTTATATTTCTGAGGCTGTAAATCTTAACAGGAAGAGATTGGCCAACTTTCTCTTGCAGAGCCACTAATGGATATGAATCACTGGCACTGTTCAGCCTTTAGTTTAGCAGACTGACATAATAAGCCACTAGAGTTCCTTTAGTAAAGTTTGTAACAATCTCTATTATCTATCTATCTATCTATCTATCTATCTATCTATCTATCTATCTATCATCTATCTATCTATCTATCTCTGTAAAATTTGCCTTGATGGACAGTCCAATACATGTTTCCTCATTCTCTCAAAATTTGGCAGACAATATTTGAATAAAAATTAGTTCATAACATTCTCTCAATATATCTTCTATCTCTTCATCCTTTGTTATTGTGTTGTTAGGTATCAATGAGTTTACCACAACTCATAGTAACCTTATGACCAACATATAGAAACTTTGCCTTATTCTGTGCCGTCCTTATGATCATCTCATTGTTGCAGCCACTGTATTAATCTATGTTTCAAAAGAACAAAGGCTGCATGAGACAGCCATATCTGACTTATACCAGTATCACAAAGAGGATCTGTCCCCATCACAACATCAGTAACACAAAATGAAATCCCAGGTATTCAGACATGTCCTCCACATTCCTGCACCTCTTTCTACTCATCTCAACACCAATCTTACTACTTTACTTGGTCCAAAATCCATTACAGTAGCTCACAGACCACACAGAATTGTATTAGGGAAGTTAAAACTCTGGCAGCAAGTTAAAAATCACACAATTAGGACAGTTTCCAAAATGTGCTGATACAAACCTCAACCTTCAGCCCTGTGGGTTTAGGCTCTTAGTCCTGCCAATTATGGTCCTCCTCCCCTTATTCTTCCCTTCATCCCCAGACCTTCAACAAACTCGAGCAAAAGACTCTTTGCTACAGTGCCTTGGTGTAACAGTCCCAGTGTCAGCTCCATTTCGTGTCAACTACTCCCATGGCTGATGCAAGAATTTCTGGGCCCGAGGATATGCTACATTCTTTTGCTTCTTCTTTGCTAGCTGTTGTTGTTGTTAAGTGTCATCGAGTTGAGTATGATGCATAGTGACTCTATAAACAACAGATCTGAATGCTGTCCTATCCTGTGCCATCCTTACGCTTCCTGGCACACTAGAGCCCATTGCAGCAGTCAATGTGTCAATAATCCACCTAGTTGAAGTACTTCTTCTCCTTCACTGACCCTCTGCCTTTCTGAGCATCATGTTCCTCTTCAAGGAATAGCCCCTCTAGCAACATGCCCAAAGCATGTGAGGCCAAGTCTCATGTCATTGCCTCCAAAGAACACTTTGGCTGCACTTTCTCCAAGACATATGCTGGTGGTAGATTCTCAAATTCTGCTGCTGGATCCATTCATTTTAATGGTGAGACTAGCAATCTTTTTGTGTAATGGCTAACACACCCTATTCACATATTCTTGCCCATCTACATTGACAAAGACAAAGTCAATGGCTGAGGAGGCCATTTTGAATAATAAACCCTTCACACTCACCATCTACTAGACTTTCCTCTCTTTCAATGACCCTCTACTTTTCCAAACATTATGTCTTTTAACATGGACTATTCCCTTATGACAAAATGGATCAAGTATTTGAGATGAAATTTCCTCATCTTTGCCTCTAAGGAGCACTCTGGTTATTGTACTTCCTTTAAGACAGATTTGTTTGTCCTTTTGATTGTCCATGGTATAGTCAATACTCTTATTCAACATCACAATTCGAAGGTATCAATTATTCTTTGGTCTTCCTTATTCAATGTCCAGCTTTCATATGCATAGGAAAGACTTGAAAGTACCATGGCTTGTGTAGATGCACTTCATTCTTTAAATTGACATTCTGGTTCTTTAGCACTTTTAAGAGGTCCTTGACAGTAAATTTGCTCAATATAACTTGTCTTTTGATTCTTGAGTCTTACTGCCATGGATTTTGATTGAGGATCCAAGTACAATGAAATAATTGATAACTTGAACTTTTTTTCTATAATGATGGTGTATTTTGGACCAATTGTAAGGATTTTTGTTTTGTTGCTGTTGAGACATAATGAATATTGAAGACTGTAGTCTTCTCTATAATGATAACAGTAATCTTTGACCTTTAGTAAATGCTTCAAGTCTTCTTCACTTTCTGCAAGCAGCCTTCTGTTTTCTTCACAGTGTAGGTTGTTGATAAGTCTTCCCCATATCCTGATAACTTCTTCTTCATCTAGTATAGCTTTTGAAATTTCTTCAGCAGACAAACTGAATAGGTATGGTGAAAAGATACAACCCTGATCTTCTGTTGATCTCTTTTACTGTGATATCTCTTTATTTTGGTTTCTTGATGCATTAATTCAATTTTCATATTCACTTCCAACATCCATTTTGGTTTTTTCTTTCTCTTCTGTTTTCATAATGACATTTTACTTTCTTCAAGGATGATATCCTTGATGTCTTTCCACAACTCCTCTGGTCTTCAATACCTCAACTTGTTCTTAAGATGATTTTGAAATTCAGATGGGATAGACTCAAAGTTGTATTTTGGTTCTTGTGGATTTGTTTTAATTTTCTTCAGCTTCAATTTAAAGTTGGACATGAGTAAATCATTGGAGAAGCTGGCCTCTATGAATAAAAATGTGTCATCAAGATTGGAGAATGGCTCATCAACAACCTGTGTTATGCAGATGATAAAACCTTGCTTGCTCAAAGTGAGGAGGAC
This sequence comes from Elephantulus edwardii, assembly GCF_000299155.1. Taxonomy (NCBI): domain Eukaryota; kingdom Metazoa; phylum Chordata; class Mammalia; order Macroscelidea; family Macroscelididae; genus Elephantulus; species Elephantulus edwardii. The sequence goes on from NW_006399763.1 coordinate 6,248,252, forward strand.
TTGAAACACTTCCTCCAGAAGATCTCAGACTTTAGCCAAAGTCTTCAGGCCATGGTCTTTTCAGTCACTTGCTATATATCTGAAAGCTGTACAATGTTTAGGGATGACAGAAGAATTGATGCCTTTGAGTTGTGGTGTTGGAGAAGAGTGTTTAGTTTTCATGGATTGCCAAAAGAACAAACAAATATGTCTTAGAGCAAGTGCAGCCAAAATGCTCCTTAGGGGCAAGGATGTTGAAGCTTCATCTCACATGTTTTGGGCATGTTGTTAGGAGAGTCTATTTCTTGGAAAAGAACATCATGCTTGGAATGGTGGAGGGTCAGCTAAAGAGAGGAAGACACAGTGAGCATAGCGATGAGATCAAGTTTATCAGAGATGATAAGGATGGCATAGGATAGGACATGGTTCAAATCTATTTTTCATAAGGTTGTTTTAAGTTGTACTGGACTCAATGGCATTTGACAAGAACAGCAACAAAATTAAACAATGTGATCCATCAATCTCTCCCTCAAACCCTTTTTAGCCTCATGGTTTTGATATTCATGAATAATTGTGCCCTAGAAGATCTAATATCTTACTGCAAGTATTTTTAAAGTGGTGATTTTTCCCCTCATTTCCCCCTCTTATTTTCATATGTGTCTATTATCTATTTTCCAATTCTACTCTCTTCTCTTTAGAAAAGTGGCTATTGTCTTCATTCTATTATTTGTCTGCATTTATAAATCAGGATATTTCTTTTTAAAACAGTATTCTTTCATCAGGTCTTTGATTCCCTTAAGGTATTGCTGTATGGGAAAAACAGACCATAAAAAGCTTAGTGCTTTTTACTACCTTTCAATTTGATGGGTAATCAACTAGTAGTTAAGCACCTATTCAGCTGGGATGTGGCTTAAGGAGTTACACTGCCAATCCAAAGGCACATGGTTAGAATCCAGCAGGTGCTCCAAGGGAGAAAGAGGAGCCATCTCCTTCTGTGCACTTTGTTGTTATGTATCATCAAGTTGACCACATCTCGTAGCTACCTCGTGAATAATAGCTCTGAGCCCTGTTCTATCCTGAGTCAGTCTCTCTGACTGTGAAACACCTAATCCCCTTGCCCCAGTTACTGTGGTTTTCCTCTCCTTCACTGACTGTCCGCCCTTCCAAGCATGATGTCCTTGTCCAAGAACTGGTCTCTCCTGGCAACATGCCCAAAGTTTGTGAGATGGAGCTCCAAAATTCTTGTTTCCAAGGAGAAACCTAGTTTCACTTTCTCCAAGACAGACCTATTTGTTCTCCTGGCACTCAGTACTCTTCTCCACCACCAAAACGCAAAGGCGTTGATTCTTCTTCTATCATCCTTAGTCATTGCCCAGTTTTCTGATGCACAACAAGTAATTGTGAAGGCCATGGCCTGGATCAGACGCATCTTAGTCTCAGACTGACATCATTGCTGTTTAGCACTTTGCTATCAGGGACAAAGTGCTGTGGAATTGACAGCCTCTGAAAACCTGCTAGAGGGTCAGCAGTGAGTGTGTTCTTAATCGTTGGTACCCAATAACAACAACAGTAAGAACAATTAATTTTTAATTCTTATCAATGTGTGGCTAGAACTTTTATGTTATAATTTCTATTTTACACTCAGGTTGTCACATTTTAGGCCAAGATAAATAATTTTAAGTTAGTTTCTATGCATTTTTTTACACTATCAAATTACCCTTTGATTTTCTCTTGAATTTCTAGCACAATAAAATAATCTCAGGCTCACCTGCCTCAGATTTGGATAAGGCCTTCTCCAGAGAATATTGGTTCATTTTTGTACCTATAATATTTTTAGAACATAATCTGGGTACACTATGGATGATTTTAAAACCTAATTAATTATGAAGAAACAAAGGACATCTAAACAGAAATGCAATCCCCTTAAAAAATGTCAAAGGAGGACTAAGAGTATATTTTAGATTATGGGGCCAGGGGGATGATGCACAATTGGTTACAGCATATGGCCCTGAATTGGATCTCACACTAGGAAAAGTTAAGTTATAAAGAACTTTATTAGGATACTTGTAAAAACATGAATATTAAGTGTGGATTGGATATCACTATTGCATTACCACACTGTAGTTGATTTTGATAAATGTGCTATTGTTTTGTGTTGGTGTTTTTGTATTGTTGTTTTGTATTGTTTTTTTTTGTGTTGTTACTAGGTGGCACTGAGTTGATTATGACCCGTAGTGAGCTTCTGAACACAGATCTGACCTTTTCCCTGTCTTGTATCATCGCCACAATATCCTCTCTGCTCAACTCCATTGTTGCAATCGCTGTGTCATTCCATCTCATTCATCTTTTTCACGGACCCTCTGCTTTTCCCAGTGTGGTGTCTTTTTCCAAAGACTGGTCCCTCTTGACAACATGCCCAGAGTATTTGAGGTTATGTTTCACCATCCTTGCCTGTAAGGAGTATCCTGGCTGAACTTTCTCCAAGACAGAGTTGTTTGTTCTTTTCAGTTTATGGTAATGTGCTATAATTACGTTAACAAAAGTTCTCATATGAAAGGAGAATATGCAGAATCATAATACTGCAAATATAAAATTGTCCAGAAAAATATGTGCATGAGTGTGTGGATAGAGCTCTCGTGGTGCGGTAAATAGGGAGTTATGCTGCCAACTGAAAGAAAAGCTATTGCAGTCTAACAGTTGCTGCTGGAAAGAAGATTGACAATCTCTCATTGTGGGATTTACAACCAATGTTAACCCACAGCATGGTTGGCTCTGACTTGATAGCACATGACAACTCTATAACTATCTATCTATCTATCTATCTATCTATCTATCTATCTATCTATCCATCCATCCATCTATCATCTATCTGGTGAGAAAGATAAAAAGAGAAAGAAGAAAAAGCAACTTCTTAACGATTGTGAATTTGGGTAAAAGGCAGGTAAGAATTCTGATTTGGTTTACTTTGCGTAATAGAGTCTTTTTTTTTTTAAACTTTGTGAACAAAGAGTTGTCCTTGTTTCCATTTGTTTGCAGACATATTGGATAATTGTTGTACGGAAGATCACTTAGTTCACCTTGCTGCAGCCTCCATCCTTTGCCTACTGATGGAAACACTGGCAGCACATTCTGAGGTTGTGCTTCAGTTTGTGGACTTGTATGCAGGTGGCGAGGGCTGGCACTCTGGCCTGCGGGTGACTGCAGTAGAGCTGCTGGTAACTCATCTTATTTTGAGGGAAGCACTGAGGTAAAAGTCTCTTTTATAATTCTTATAACTTTTCTCTAAATATTAAAGAAAAAGTAAAAAAGTTATAAAAAAGGTAATTATATGACAGAGCCACCCTGAGTCAAATACTTGATTGAGATGTTGCTGCTAATAAAAGAAAATGCTATCCAGTGCCAGGGTTGGGTGAATTTAGGGCTGTATCACTTGCATTTTTTCCCTGCTAAGAAATTGAGAATTGACTCAATTAAGCCACAGTCTGCCCTTTGATGTCAGCCTTGATATGTCAAAGGTATGTTAGTATTGAAAATCTTCCAAACAAGGTAAATAACCACTAGGCTAAATTATATTGACATGATTTTTGTGATTTAAATATATCTTGCAAAACAAAAGTGGAGGAAAGAACAATTCCAAAGCATTTTCTTATTTAAACTAAACTTTTTGTTTGGGTTGATTTTTTTGTTCAAATATTTATCAAGTTCTTACAATATCTCAGTCCATCTTAGTGGTATTGTGGGTATGAAGGAAACACCAAAACAGACAATGTTCTCTTCTCTCCTGATACCTCCCTTCTGCTGTGTTTTGAGATAAACAACAAACTGTTAGCTAACAAAAGGGTAGGGTTCTATTGGTTCACATAATGATTCTATGGATTTACCCTTTTTGAGTAATTAATCAAACCAAAAGTGAAACCTGTTGCCATTGCTTTTGACATAGAGAAAGAGTAGAACTGTCCATAGTTCCCAAGACCATAATATTTTTTGAAAAATTTTTATTATTTTTTGTATGTGTACTGTCAAATCAGATCTGACTGGTACAGGAGGAGATTGCTCCTCCTTCTCCAGCAGAGCATCTGGTGGATTTGAACAGCGCACCTCTGGGATTTCAGAGCAGCTTCCTGCCACTAAGCCACTAGAGCTCCCTCCAAGACCATAATCTTTACAGAAACAGATTATCTTGTATTTCTCCCAAGGAGCAGCTGCTCAGTTCCAACCATTCCCAAGCTTCTGGTTAACAGCTGAGTGCTTTAACCTCAGTGCCACCAAGGATCCTTGTATAATAAATCTCCTTGCCATCAAGTTGGAAGCATCTAATGACAGACCCTCTATTGGGTTCTAAAGCTGTAAATCATACAGGAAGAGATTGCCTGTCTTGATTTTTTTCCTGTGGAATAGCTGGTGGATACAAACCATGTGGAGGCTTGGTCTTAGGGTTAGCAGCTCAACTCCATACAGACTGTGCCACTAGGGCTCATTTTCATAATAAATAACAGATTTTTTTTTTAATTTGACTCACACATCTGTGAGTGGTGAACCAGTTTTTCTGATCCCAGCTAATCTCGCTCATGCGTTAGTAGATTTAGGGGAAGGACATTGCTCTACATGTACCTGGGGTTTATTGCATGCTTCTTTCCCCTTCCTTGTGCTAGAAGTAAGTGGCAGCATTTCTTTTCCTGGAGATGGAAGAAGCTCAAGAAAAATACATTGGCTCTTTCAAACAGAAAGCGACAAGACCCTGTTTTATATTGTGCCTGTTAATGGCCCACTGGTCAAAGAAAGTCACCATTATTAAATCTAAAGTTGAAGAGCAGGGAAAAAGACTCCCTCCATGGAAGTGGAGGGCATTGTAAAAGCTCAAAGCAAAAGTTATAGATATGAGGAAGAGTAAAGAATTATGGTCAGTTATGCTCTGTGCCCACATTTTATGCTGCTGGTTTCATTTGCTCCTGCTGCCACATGCTCCAGAGATGGCAGAATCAAAAAAGAAAAAAGTATTACTTTTTATGTTTTGTTTCATTTAGTAAATCTGAGGGAGGATTTTTTTGTTTGTTTTCAGTTGATGTCTAGGTTAACATTAAAGGTCTAGTAGCCATTGGTCTAATATGTACAAGGAGACCAACCCCTAAAACCTACTAATGATGTTGTTGTTGTTGTTATGTGCCGTCGAGTCGCCTGCGACTCATAGCGACCCTATGTACAACAGCCCTAAACTCCGCTCTGTCCTGTGCCAATCGCACCGTCTCTGACACTCCCATCCCAATTATCCCAGTCACTGAATCAATCCACCTCATAGAGGGCCTTCCTCTCCTGCGCCGTCCCTCCACCCTCCCAAGCATGATGTCCCTCTCCAAGGACCGGTCTCTCCTCACTACATGTCCGAAGTAAGTTAGACGGAACCTCAGAATCCTTGCCTCCAAGGAGCCACCCAGTTTAACCCTCTCCAGGACAAATCTGTTTGTTTTCCTAGCAGTCCATGGTATTCTCAGTACTCTTCTCCAGCACCACAGCTCAAAGGCATCAGTTCTCCTTTTATCCTCCTTGGTCATTGTCCAACTCTCTGATGCATAACAGGTGATTGCGAAGACCATGGCCTGTATCAGACGCACCTTAGTCTCCAGAGAGACACCACTAATGATGAGTCAATGGAAAATCATGCAGACACTTTGTTGGATTTCTGAAGCTGTAAATCTTTATGGGAGAAGATTGCCTCACTCCCCACCCTTCCCAGATGATGGTGCTATCCAACTATCAACCTTTATATTAGCAACTTAATACATAACACGCTACACCACTAGCATATGACTGGGAGGTCTGGCTGTCCAGTGGATAAGAAATTGTGCTGCCAACTCAAAGGCAGATGGTTTACATCCCCCAGCAGCTCTGAGGGAGAAAGATGGGAAATCTCCTCTCATGTAATTTATAGCCTCTGAAAATCCATTGGAGGGTCAGCTGTGAGTCAGTTCTGACTTAGTAGCACAGTGACATCAACATTTGTATGTTTCAGATAATGTTAGTTCTTGCTAACATTTTATTCATTAGGCTTCTCAACTGGGAATGTTAAGGCAGAATAAAATATACAAACAGATTTTCACTTGATTGCACATGTTTAATATTTATACTGAAGAAGTACCCAAGACAGACCTAGCAGCATAGTCCAGTGGCCAGTGGCCAAACCAGAATTTTGACTCCCAAGGGACTTAGAAAAAGTCCAATGACTTTGACCATGAAGGACCATTCTTTTAGAAAAAGGCTTAATGTTGTGTTTATGATGCTAGTTCTTAATGGAAAGAGGCCTCTTAGCTCTATAAAGAGACATCAACTTCTGCGCTTGGTGTTTGAGGATGTGATGCTGTGTCTGTCATGGGATCATGAGGTGATCTAGCTGACATCCTAATGATAGAGTGGGAAGATGTTGCAGAGACAATGAGTTAATCAATTCTGGACATTTGTTATGTAAGAAAATAAATTTCCTTACATGGTAGGTTATTTTGAGATAAAGTTGCAATATGAGTTCCTCTGAGTTATCTGGAGTCTTTCTTTCACTTGCATTTGAGTAGGTAGTGAGAGATGAGTTTAGGCACTACCATAGTTACACTTATCTCTCACTTTGACCCCCAAAAGAGACACATATAATAAATATGTTTCTTATTGTGACTTATGGTTAATGCCAGGAATGGGTGTAGCTGGTTAAATCTTATGAACAATAATAACACCAGTGAATACCCACTTGTTTCACTGCTTAGTTTGAAAAAAAAACAACCCAAAAAAACCCTTGTCCTAGATAATTCTGCTCTTGTGCAAACTTTGGAAAACTGTGTACCTCTGCACATTTGGAAGTTGATATCTTGAAATTTGTTTCATTATTTTTATTCATGATGAAGATTTAATTTAATGCATTGTAAATATTTACATTTTAATACAGAACTGTGAAATAGTCTTGTAAATATATTCACCAGAATCTGAATTTAAGAATGACTTGATTTACCATCAACCATTTAAAAAATGTTGTTTGCCATAAAGCCAGAACCAACCCATAGCTGATTCTCCACCGGGTTTTCATAGACAGTTAATTGCACAGGAGGAGATCGCCCATCCTCCTCCCATGGAGCATCTAGTGGATTCGAACCACATTCCTTTGGGATTGCAGTGCAGCTTCTTATAACTAGGCAACAAGAGCTCCCTTCTTAAATATGAGAACAAGCTTTTCTTGACAGCTGGGGATAATACATTATTTCTCTTAGTCCTTAAACTTGAGTTTCATTCTCCTTCCTCCACAGAACTTTAGCCTAATGTAATGTGTCTTTAGACTTGAAAATATTTTTAGAACTCTATCATATTTTTCGGGAACAAATTTTATCTATGTATACACAATTACTATGTATACACAGAATCACATTACCAAAAAGAATTAGTGAACACTGAAATATTTAGGGATCAAGAGCCAATGCCAATGAAGGAAGAAATTCAAACTGCATTGAAGGCATTGGGAAAAAAATTATGTTGCCAGAACTGACAGGAAAACAATTGACATGATTTAACTAATAAGATACAGTCCTGGACATGTTCACTAGTTAAAGCTAGCAAATTTGAAGGACAGCTGCCTGGCTGATGGGATGGAAGAGACCCATACTTGTTCCTATATCCAAGAAAGGTGATCCAACAGGATGTAAAGATTATTGAACAATATCAATATCACAAGCAAGTAAAATATTGCTGAAGATCACTCAAAAACAGCTAAAATAGAACGCAAGTAGAGAACAGCCAGAATGTCAAGTTGAATTTAAAAGAGGCCATGGCACCAGGGTACTGTTGCTGATGTCAGATGGATGCTGGCAGAAAAATTCCTTCTTGTATTATACTGACTATGTAAAGATAACCATATACACTATACGTAGAGTGATAGCTGTCTGTATTTTGAAGATATGGATTTGCTCTTATATTTGACTACATAGATCATAACAAGTTATGGCTAACATTGACGAGTACGGGAATCCTAGAACACTTAATATGGATTTCATTTAAACATCAAGAAAACAGAAATTCCTAGCACTGGACTGATAGGCAACATCATAATAGATGGAGAAAAGACTGAATCCATAAAAAACTTGAATTTACTTAGATCTATAATCAACACCCTTGACACTAGTAGCCAGGAGATCAGGAAACATATTGCACCGGAAAAGTTTGAGTCAGATTTCTCCAAAAAAAATTGAGGAGCAATGATATCAGTTTGAACTAAGGTATGCCTGATTAAGTCAATAGTCTTTGAAATAATTTGCTATGCATCTGAGAGCTGGACAATGAATAAGGATGACAGGAAAATAGTTTATAAGACTTGAATTTGATGGAAGAAGAATGTTGTATTTTTATTCATGAAGCCAGTGGTGGGTTCTATTATCACTAGAGTCATGAAAGCCTGGGTGAAGAGAGTGGTGATGCAGATGACCACATAGTAATACGTATGGCCTGATGGAGGGGAGAGATCAAAATGGCTAAGATTAGGCTCTATCCAACTGGAACCAAGAACGTAAGACCTAGATGCCCTTTGGGCTTCCACTCATTCATTGTTGCACTATTCTCTCTACCCTCCTCCCAGTTTGTTCTTGTCCAAATGCCACAGTGCTTGTCAAAGCCAGTT
>NW_006399763.1:6257680-6295781 GCF_000299155.1 Elephantulus edwardii
AAAATCTCTGTAAATGTTTATGAAAATTAATAAAATATAATTATAGAAAAAAAAAGAGTAAAGTCAAAAAACAATAGACTGAAACTACTCACCACATCCTCCCACTCACTGCCCACTACTTCGTCCCACTGACACATCAAGCTGTAGAGTCAGCCAACTACAGTCAGAGAAGTCATTCTTGGCAAAAAGCCTTCTTCTACCTCTGCTCCTGAGAGAGGCCCTTCTTGCTCTTTGAGGTGTAACTTCTTTAATAAACTGCTATCTTCTCTACCCTTCATCTTGTCTTCTCACATTTTGTCTAAATTGTGTGCTCTAACAAAGGCTTGACCCATGCTGTGGTTATTATTTCTAAGCATAGCATAACCAGGCTAAAGCCAAGAAATTTCATTTTAGCTGACCTTTCTCTCATTCTGTTGTCCTCTACCCTGCACAAATCTTTGTCCAGGTAAGGAAGACCAAACCTGGGTGTTCACTGAATATAACAGGCTCAATTGACAACTTTTCAGTTAGGAGCTGAGTGCTTAAACACCTTGCCACCAGGACTCTCTTAACAATCTATCAGGTGGTTATCCTCTGTTCTTACAGGCTCCTGAGTTGTAATTGACTTGTGAAACAATTACATTGAATTACTGATTAGCAATGATACATATTAAATATATAATCAATGTGTTATCAATATGTAGCTGGATTCCTCCCCCCCTTTTCTTTCTGAACCTACAAATCTTAATGAATGAATTCTTCTCTTTCCCTCTTTTTGGTGAAACAGTAAGTATTCATTTTGTTGTTGTTGTTGTTTGGATTGAATTATCATGAACAATTACTATGAAAGCATAGGTGGTTAATTCAATTACTGTATTGCAACTTTTGTTAGAATATTAATTTTAAGAGTGACTTATGTTGTAAACAGGACTGTTTTGTAAAAAAATCAGCTCATATATCCTTGATTGAATAGTACTCATCCTAGAGTAAGAAAAACACCAATATGTCCCATTCTTGTGTCTTGTCATCATTGATGTAAATGTGGAGAGACCTAGTTCACCTAAATGGGTAGATAGGGCTGAAAGGTAGTGTCATGGTAAAGGAAGACTTTCTTTGAACTCTTTTCTAATTAAATGCCTCAAATCCCCAAACAATTTGTCATAAGGTTATTTTTTAATAATCTATCTAAAAATATGCTTTCTTTAGTTTTTGTTGAAAACCAAGAACTGGAACTCACCAATCACTCACGCCCTTGACTTTCTCAGCACCTTCATCAGTGCAGTGCTTCACTAGAGTCTGTTATGTGGCCTGGAGAAGCAGATCGGGGTGCAAGGAATGTATCGCAGGAAAGCTCCTGATGGGTGACAGGCAAGCTTTTCTTTTGTAAAGTTGGCAACAGTCAATTGCAAAAGGAAGACTCCCCTTTGTCAGTTCCAGGAAAATGTATATATGGAAGTTGAGAATCTGGTGCCATTTATTTACATACTCCTTGAAGAAAGCCTTTGTCTCCAGTGACACATGTTCCCCATTTTCCCCCTCTTCCCAGTTTAAAGACTGCTGAGCACATGATGTACAAGTGGGGACAGGGGGTGGGTACACTTAGGAGCACGGATCATCATAATCTGTAATTTGGTAATAATGGTGTATACCTCAGACCTTTGAGAAGACTAAAAGAAATAACACAAGTAAAATGCTTCACCAAATGCAGACACCCAGGAAGTACTAAGACCTAAGTGCCTCTGCTGTGCTTTGGAAGGTTCCTTAGGAGTGAGGATGGCAAGACTTGGCTATGTGATCAGGAAGAACAAGTGTCTGGAGAAAGTCATTATGCTAAGGAAAGCAGAGGGTCTGAAAACAAGGAAGACCCTCAATGAGATGGATTGACACAGTGATTATGACAATGAGATTACGATTATGGCTTAAGACTGAACAACCTTTCCTTTGTAGGGTGACACAAAAGGCACCTAACTCCAGCCTTCTGTTATAAAAAGTCATTTGTCTTTCACTTGGAATGTCATTGAAAGTTGCAAGTACCTTTGTATATGGAAAACATCTATATCTTTTTAAACAACAACCAGAAGTTCTTTTAAAATATGTATAGATTTCTTATGATGTAAACATAAATAAAGGGAACAAATTGTTGCATTAGTTACAATTATGGCTCTTGAAATGAACTTCAAAGTGTAGAAGGGATTTTAACTCACTCCATCTCCTTTGCATTGCATTGTGTTTACCCAACCAGCTTAAGAGAAAGATGCATTTTTATTTCTATCTGTGATTTTTCTGGCACTTTGAGACTTGGAAAGATTTAGGAATTGGAATTCATTGAGAGTTCTCTATTTATATTTTCTGAGGTGAATTCAGCTCATGTGGATTTTGGTTTGCAGTTGGGGAAGGGATGGGTAACTTTCAGCCAAAGCACACAGCAGTTCTTCTCATGGAGGGCTCTTGCCTTGTGTTTGTACTATGTCTCATTACTTGCTAGGTATGTCCTGTGGCACAGTCATTTCTCTAGTTCAGTCTCCTAGGAGTTGGTTTAGATTATCTCTTGCCTCTTTCTCTATGCATACTGCCATCATTCTACAATTCCTTTAGATTCTTCATATTCTTTTAGTTCAGATCATTACTCTTCTGGGCTACATTTCTGCAATGGCTTCTGAATCATGTCTCTTATCTCCTGAGTATCCCTTTCTCTAGATTCATTACTTTTCTACTGCCAGAGTGGTTTTCCTGAAAAAAAAAAAAGATCAGATCTCTCACCTCTTGTGACTTCAATAGCTCTTGACTCTCACTGAGTGGTTGTTGTGTGCACTTGAATTGATTCGTAGCTGACCCTCCAGTAGGTTTTCAGACTGTGAATCACATGGGAGGAGATTGTTCATCTTTATCCTGAGGAACAGCTGTTGGATTGGAACCACCCGTCTTTGGGTTGTTAGCACAATTCCCTACCACTAAGTCACCAGAGCTCCTTAGAGTTTTCTATTTTGTTATTATGTACCATCAAGTTGAAACTGACTTACCCCAAGGTCAATTCTTGTGGAGCAGAAACTCCAGGAGGAGTAGTTTTGAGGTTAGTTACTTCAGAGTCGATTATCAATGAGTTTTGGTGGTGTGATCCATAGGGGGTTATACTGCTAACAAAAAGATGGTGCTTCTTTGTTGGTTTAAATCCACCAGTGGCTCCAATGGAGAAAGCTGAGCAGTTTCCTCAGGTGCTGTTTACAATCCCCCAAAACCCACAGGAAGGCCACTATGACTCCATGGCAATGACTAGACTTGGCTTGACTTGATATAATATCACCAGCAAGCCAGGCATCCTGACCCTGCTTATTGTCTTGAGCAAGCTGGCCTATCTTCTCTTGTGATGGGGCAAGATGGCTCTACCATAGTGTCACAGTTTCTTGGAGGGACAACAATCAGGGGCAGAAATGGGATCTTATTATCCAGACCTGGGTGAGTGCCCCTTCCTAATATCATCAGGTATTACTAAAACTAACAAAGATTGGCCAAGATTGTCTTCTCAGCACTGGAGCCTGCCTGTCTTAGAGCATTAGGAACAATATGGATTCCTGCATGGTATCAGAATTTTATTAGCAAACAAGCAAATGGTCAATCGGGAGGACTTTCCAGTATTATTTTTGGTTGTTTTCCTATATTTAACAGAAAATATTGTCTTCCATTTGAGAAGTTAGGAAAATAATTGTCTTCATTAATATATTGTTTTCAGCTTGTTCCTCTTATCAGTGAAAAGTTAACAAGAGGAAACTGTTATCAATGTGAATGTGTCAGAACAAGAAACAAATGCTATTCCCTGGAAGGAAAGTTCCTTTTTATTCTTTAGCTCCTTTTCATTCTTTCAGTTTCCAAAGTCCATAAAAATGCTTCTAAGCAAAATTAACTTCTATGTCTATAAAAATGTGATTGATCATTTGCAACATGATATTTATAGTATCCTTTCTTTGGTCCTGGAAAAGGGAAACTAATAGAAAGGTGAGAAAACGTTCTAGTCTTTGAAGATGACGTAGTGTATAGTTAACTTATATTCTTGAAATTAAAGTGTGTTGTATATTCATTCAAATCTATTTAGCATAGAAATTAAATCCATTTTAGCTTATAGTTGAGATAATAAAAATAATAAAAAAGTATTTGCTCTTGCAATTAAGTAATTAAAACACATTATAATATAAAAGCAGTGTTAGAATAGTTTCTGGACTGTTATTATGCATGGTATGGTGTCATTATGTGTGTATTTAAGCGTACATGCTTTACATTTCTATATGACATCTTCAATCTTCCTTTGTAGTAAGATGATCGTAAAACAAATGGAAAAATATATACTATTAAATTTCCAAATTCATGAGCATGTACATGTTTGACAATAGGCAAAGATTTTTTTAAGCCTAGTATAACTACAAACTTTGTTTTACACAGTACAAAGAATTTTAATAAAATGAAAGTAAATGTTAGTATTTATTAGAAAACATGCTAATTTCTCCCTAAGTCGTACATGTAAGATGCTTTGTTTATTTCACTTAGCATCCTGAAAAAAAAAGAAAGTTGGTAATTTGGAAAATGACTAAAATCATAGGCAGAACAGATCATTCTGGAGACTGAACTTTATGAGGAGGAAGGTGGCATCAGGATTGGAGGAAGAGTCATCAATGACCTATAATATGCAAATGACACAATCTTGCTTGCTGAAACTGAAGCAAACCTGAAGACCTTGCAACATAAGGTCAAGGACTGTAGTCTTCAATATGGATTGAAGCTCAACCTCAAGAAGACAAAGATTGTCACCACTGGGTCAATTGGCAGCACCATGATAGATGGAGAAGAGACTGAATTTGTTAACAGTCACAGTTTGCTTGGCTTCACAATCAACACTCTGTTGAAAAATCTGTTGTTAAGGATCTCTCCAGAGTACTGAAAAGCAACAATCTTTAGAGACTAAGGTGCTCCTGATCCAGGCCATGGTCTTCACAATTATTTGCTATGAATCAGAAAGCTGGACAGTGACTAAGGAAGACAGAAGAAGAATTGATGTCTTTGAGTTGTGATGCTGGGCAAGTATCTTGAACATACTGTGAAAACAAATAGGTCTGTCTTGGAGAGGGTGAAACCAAGTTTCTCCTTGGAGGTTAGGATTTTGAAGCTCTGTCTCATATACTTTGGGCACGTGGCTAAGTGGGATCTGTCTTTGGAGGACATCATACTCAGAAGGGTGGAGGGACAGCAGAGGAGAGGAAGACCCTGGATGAGATGGACTGATACAGTAACTGGGTCAATGGATGTAGGTGTGTTGGAGTCAGTGAGACTGGCTTAGGACAGGGCAGGCTTCAGAGCTATTGTATATAGACTTGCTATAAGTTCCAAGCAATTTGATGGCACATAGCAACAACACTGATTAACTAGGTTGGAAAATTTACAAAGTTTTGTGCTATTTTAGGAAGCACAGTGCATTAAATGTGCTGCTAATCAAAATGTCAACAATCAGAATCCACTAGCTTCTCCCTGGGAGAAGATGGACAGAATCTTCCCACAGAGATTTATAGCCTTGGAAACCTAATGGTGGGTCACTGTGGGTCATAATCGACTTGAAAGCAGTGTATTTGGGGCTTTTTGTGCTGCCTTAGGTTACTTTACGGAAAATACTTAGATGAAAAATTGAGTAAGTGGTGACTAGATGTGCATTCATGTTGCAAGCATTCTACTCTGCTGATTTTTAAGTTTTATTGTGGGGAGAAATTAAATATAAGAGGTAAAACTGAGGAGAATAGTTAGTTTGTTTTTGCTCATATTAGTTCCACAGTCAACACTCTTGGTAACAGCAGCCAGGAAATCAAGAGAAGAATTGCATTGGGAAAGTTAGCTGTGAGGGACCTCTCAAGAGTACTGAGAGCAATGATGTTAGGCTGGAGACGAAGGCGTGCCTGATCCAGGCTATAGTCTTCGCAATTATGTGCTATGCATCGGAGAGTTGGACAGTGAATAGGGATGATAGGAAGAGAATTGATGACTTTGAGCTGTGGTGCTGGAGAAGAATGTTGAATATACCATGGACTGCTAGGAGAACAAACAGATTTGTCCTGAAGAAGGTGAAGCAGAAATGCTCCTTGGAGTCGAAGATTCTGAAGCTTCATCTGACATACTTTGGGCATGTTGCAAGGAGGGACTGGTCCTTGGAGAGGGACATGATGTTTGGGAGAGTGGAGGGATGGTGCAGGAGAGGAAGACCCTTGATGAGATGGATCGATTCTGTGAGTGGAGTGGTGGGAATGAGTGTGTTTGAGACGATGAGGTTGGCACAGAATAGAGCAGGGTTTAGGGCTCTTGTACATAGGGTTGCTATGAGTTGCAAGAGACTCAATGGCACATAACAACAATTACTTCAACACTCAATTTTCTATTACCTGTACTGACACACAGAAGCCCATTGAAAGGTTGACTATTTGAATTTGACAGTTGCCCTAAAAAAGAAAGATGGGCAGTCTTTCCCTGTGAAGAGTCAGAGCCTTGGGAACCCAACAGAAGGTCACTACTAGTAGGAATCAAATAGCTGTCATTGAGTTTAGTTTGTTTTAGGTATTGGTAAAGATTTTATCTACTGAGATAGTATAAGTCAATTAACAAAGAACAAAGCAACAAAGAAATTATTGAGGTTGCTCAAGGTTGTGTTAGTGGCTCAGAGTTGTTTAAGGGGCTTATTAGAGTAGTAACCACTGGGTATTTTGCTGGGCACTTGAGTATAGAGTATAAGTAATATTCCCTTAAGTGGCTTAAATGGGCCATGTACTCATGATTGTTTCCTATGAAACAAGTGGAGTACAGCATAAGATAACATCAGCATGTTAACATGCAGTTGTACACATAATTACAGGATTTTCCAATGACTATGCAAAGACATTTGACTCTTTTGATATGGATAATATCCAAACTATGAATAATGTTGCGATAAATAGTAATTTCAAAATAATTATGCTTGTGCAGAACCTGTAAATAGACATAGAATCAGTTCATAGATATAAAACCATGCAAGGGGATGTTGTTGTTGTTGCTATGTGCCATGGAGTTGCCTGTTACTCATACAGACCCTATGTACAGCAGCACTAAACCCTGCTCTATCCCATCCTGTGACAATCTTTTTTGTCTCTGACACACCTTATCCCATTACACCAGTCACTGAATCAATCCATCTCATCGAGGATCTTCCTTTCTTACACTGTCCTTCCACCCTCCCAAGCATAATGTCCTTTTCCAAGGACTAGTCCCACCTTGCAACATGTCCAAAGTATGTCAGACGAGACTTGAGAATCCTTGCCTCCAAGGAGCAACCTGATCTCACCCTCTCTAGAACAAACTTGTCCATTCTTCTATCAGTCCATGATATACTCAACACTCTGCTGCAGCACCACAGCTCAAAGACATCAATTCTCATTCTGTCATCCCTAGTCATTGTCTAGTTTTCCAGTGGATAGCAAGTAATTACAAAGACCATGGCCTGGATCAGGTGCACCTTAGTCTCCAGACTGAATCATTGCTCTTCAGTACTTTGGAGAGGTCTCTGACAGCTGACTTTCCCAGCGCAACTCATCTTTTAATTTCCTGGCTGCTCGTCCCAAGAGTGTTGATTGTAGGGGATACTACATGGTAAAAATCAGGAAAGGTGTGCATCTGGGTTGCAATCTTTTATTATACCTATTCAACCTATATGCTGAGGGAAAAATCTGAAAAACAAGACTATATGAAGAAGAATGTAGCATCAAACCTGGAAGAAGATTAATCAACAAAATATGTTATACAGATGACACAACTTTGCTTACAGAAACAAAGAAGATTTAAAGCATTTATTGATAAAGCTTAAAGACTACAAACATTCTTATAAATGGACCAATAAAAATAATGTAATAATAAGTGGGGAAAAGATTGAAGGTGTCCAAGATTTCATTTTACAGGGCTCCATACTTCTGGAAGAAGCAGTCAAAAAAATCAAGCCATGTATTCCCTTGGATAAATCTGCTGCAAAGGACCTCTTTAATGTGCTACAGAGCAAGGATGCTATTTTGAGAGTTAAAGTGAACCTGTCCAAAAGCATGACATTTTCAATTGCTTCATACAGGTGAAAGTGAGATTGAACAATACATAAAGAAGGTCAAAGGAGAATCAATGCCTTTGAATTGTGATGTAGCAAAGAATATTGAACATACCATGCACTGCTAAAATGAATGTACAAATATCTTTTGGAAGAAATGCAACCTGAGTACTCCTTAGAGACAAGGATGGTGAGACATCATCTCACATACTTTGGTCATGGTATCAGGAGAGGCCTATCTCTAGAGAAGGACATCGTGATGGGTAGAGTAGAAGATCAGACAAAATGTAAACCCTTAGCAAGATGATTGCCACTGTGGCGGCAACAAGCAGTTGAAACAAAGCAGAGATTGTGCGTATGGCTCAGGATCAGGCTGAATTTTGCTGTGTTGTACATAAGGTTGCTGTGAGTTAGAGCCACCTAACAACATTATTGAATACGCACAAGTCCTGTGGACCTGGGCTAGAGCAGCAGCAGTAGGAATATGGAGGAATAGTGGTGATTGAAAGGTTTTGTGGATCTAATTTGTGGGGACTAAAACATAACAGCAATAGACTACTGTAAGCTTGTTGTTGACATTAGGTTCATCAAGTTAGTTCTTAACAATCCTAAGCACACTGCCTGATCCTGAGCCATCCTTGACTGATGCAGTGTTTCAGTCCATTTTGCCTGAGCACATATGATAGTCATCATTAAGACTGCAAGTTTTCACCAATTTTAGGGAACAGACGCTCACCACAGGTTGTAAGTGAGTTTTCCTCCAATCCTGATTCCACATCCTTCTACATATAATCACCTTTCTTGGGTTATTTTTTCAGCATAGAGTTTGAACACGTATGATAAAAGGATCTGGTCCTGATGCACCCTCTTTCCGGTTTTTTAATCATTCAGTATCCATGTACTTTGTTCAAATAGCTGCTTCATATTCTATGTCCAGGTTCAACATGAGCACAACTAAGTGTCCTGGAATTCCTGTTCTTCGAAACATTATTAATACTATCATCCACACAGTACAGTGCCTTTGCCTATGGTCAGTAAAACATAGGTAAATATTTTTCCCCCCTGGTATTCTCTTCTTTTAACCAAGATCCAAATGACAGCAGTGCTAGACCTCATTCTATGGCCTCTTTTGAATCCAGGTGAAGTAAATAATTTGATGTGTTATTGTTGTTCCAGCAACTCTGAACCCTGCTTATCCTGTGCCAACTTTATTGTCTCTGACACACCTTCTCCCCTTACCCTAGTCATTGTCAATCTATCTCATTGAGGGTCTTCCTCTCTTGTACTGTCCTTCCACACTCCCAAGCATTATGTCCTTCGCCAAGGACTGGTCACTCTTTGCAACATGCCCAAAGTATGTCAGACGAAGTGTCAGAATCCTTGCCTCCAAGGAGCAGTCTGGTTTCACCTTCTCTAGACAAATCTGTTTGTTCTCTAGTCCATGGTATATTCAATAATTTTCTCCAGCACCAAAACTCAAAGTGTCAGTTCTTCTTCTATCATCCCTAGTTATTATCCAGCTTTCTAATGCATAGCAAATAATTGCAAAAAAAAAAAAATAGGACCTGTATTAGGCGCACCTTAGTCTCCAGACTGACAATGTTGCTCTTCAGTACTTTGGAGAGGTCTCTGACAGCAGACTTTCCCGACACAGTTAGTCTCTTGATTTCCTGCCTACTGGTACCAAGAGTGTTGACTGTGGAGCCAAACAAAGTAAAGCTGTTAACTATCTCAATCTCTTCATCATCTATCATGATGCTGCCAATCAGCCCAGGGGTGAGAATCTTTGATTCCTTGATATTGAGCTTCAATTCATATTTAAGGCTTCAGTCCTTGACTTTCTGTAGCAAGAACTTCAGGTCCTCCTCAGTTTCAGCAAGAGGTTTGTGTCATCTGCGTAAGTTGTTGATAAGTCTACCTCCAATCCTGATGCCACAATCCTCCTCATAGAGCCCAGGCTCCCAGATGATCTAGTCTGCACATAGATTGAAAACATATGGAGATAGGACACATCCCTGGTTTATACCCTTTCTGATTCTGAACTATGCAGTGTTTCCTTATCTATAGGTGGTTCAGGGCTCTAAGAGAACTAGCACTTTGTAGTGCTACTGATTTTTTTTTAAGAAATGTGTTTTAATAGAAAATACACTGTCTCATAACTGTCAAGTCACAGCTGAATCACACCTGGCCATCCAGTGAATTTTCAGAGGCTGTAAATCACATGGGAGGAGATTGTCCATGGGAAGATATGGTCCAACTTTCTTCCATAGAGCAGCTAGTGGATTAGAATTGCTTATGCCTAGATTGGCAGTCCAACTAGGCCACCAGAGCTCCCTTATGATAAAAAAAGATGTCTAAAATTTAGGGAAAAGTATATCTCTTTAAAATGTGCTAGTAGAGAAAATGCTAGAATGGTTACCCATGGTGGACAGTCTTTGGTGAAGCTTCCCGATTAAACAAGCTTGGAAACAGGAGTGGCATCCACTTCCACAATAGCTTGCCTCTGGAAACCCTATGAACCTGGAGAAAGGATGAAAGTTATACACAGGTGTCCAGGACTTTCGTGCATAGAGTTGCTATGAGTCTCCTGCGACTCAACAGCACTTAACAACAACAATATTAGAGAAAAAGTAATTTTGATTCAGTCTTCTAACAGTTTCAAGAATATCAGAACCCTAACTAGTGATAACCAGCTTAAATTTGATTTGACTAGTATTCCCTCTGAAGTTGGTGGCTTGGTCCCATATCGAATTGTTCTACTTCACTAAAGGCCTCACCTCTGTGGCTATTCAAATCCACTCCTAAGAAGACAAAAATGAGACACTCTTTTCCTGTGGTTTTCATTCTCAGAAACCATCTATCTGTCGAGGTGGCATGGAGAGAGAAAGGAGAAAGGCTCATCAATAACTTGTGATGAGTAGAAAACGTAACTTTGCTTATTGAAATTGAAGATACCTAAAATGCTTAAAGGTCTTTTAGGGTAATAAATTGTTAAAGCAAAAGGAAACAGCAGATTCTTTTTATATTGATTTTAGCAAGAATTTTAGTTTTGTTTTTCCTCAGGAAAATTGAAAAGTGCAGTTTGACATTTTGCATAGAAGAGTTAAGTTCAGGATAAAAGAACTAAGGAAATATCTGGGGTTTTACAACCATTAGCAACTGCTTGAAAAAAATAACCACCTCAGTGTATTCAGAGTTGGAGTTGTAAAAGGAGGTATTTCTATTGTTAAAACCTAGTGTCTGCCTCCAGGGTAGACCCTTTATCATCTAAAGGTCAGACCTGACACAAGCAAGCATCAGTACAAACTTATGCATATAATAAGCTTCATTTGTATAATTAAATTGTAAAAGCATCTTGAAAGGGTGAAACCATTATTCTTTTCTAAGAGAGCTGAAAAACAAATTCCAGCCACAGGTGGTAATACTTAAGGATACTTTGGATAGAATGTTAAATGATCCAGGAAGTATCAAGAGAAGATGGAAGGAATACACAGAGTCACTGTATCAGAAGGAATTGCCTGACACAGAAGAATTTCATGAAATGACATATGAGCCTATGGTGATGAAGGAGGAAGTTCAAATTGCTCTGAAGGAATTGGCAAAAAACAAGGCTCCAGGAGTTGACGGCATACCAATTGACATATTTCAACAAACAGACACCACCCTGGAGGTGCTCACCAAGTTGTGCCAAGAAATCTGTAGGACAGCCAGCTGGCCCACTGACTGGAAAAGATCGATATTTGTTCCCATTCCAAAGAAAGGTGACCCAACAGAGTGCGGAAATTATCGAACAATATCGTTAATATCACATGCAAGCAAGATTCTGCTGAAAATTATCCAAAAATGTTTGGAACAATATATCAACAGAAAACTGCCAGATGTGCAGGCTGGATTTAGAAGGGGTCATGGTACTAGGGATATTATAGCTAATGTTAGATGGATCTTGGCAGAAAGCAAAGAATACCAGAAGAATGTCTATCTGTGCTTCATTGACTATGCAAAGGCTTTTGGGTGTGTGGATCACAACAAGCTGTGGCTGACTCTGAGAAGAATGGGAATCCCAGAACATTTGATTGTCCTTATGCGAAACCTATACTTGGACCAAGAGGCAGTTATCAGAACAGAGCAAGGAGACACTATATGGTTCAATATCAAGAGGGAGGTCCGTCAGGGAAGTATTCTGTCTCCATATCTTTTCAATGTGTATGCAGAACAGATCATCCGAGACGCTGGGCTGTACGAAGAGGAATGTGGCATCAGGATTGGTGGAAGAATCATGAACAACCTGTGTTATGCAGATGACACAACCCTGCTTGCTGAAACTGAGGAGGACCTGAAGCCCTTGCAGCAGAAGATCAAGGACCGCAGTCTCCTGTATGGACTGAAGCTCAACATCAAGAAAACAAAGATTCTCACCACTGGGCCAATTGGCAGAATCAGTATGGATGGTGAAGAGATTGAGACAGTTAACAGTTTTAATTTACTTGGCTCCACAGTCAACACTCTTGGTAACAGTAGCCAGGAAATCAAGAGAATTGCATTGGGAAAGTCAGCTGTGAGGGACCTCTCAAGAGGACTGAAGAGCAATGATGTCAGACTGGAGACTAAGGTGCGCCTGATCCGGACTACAGTCTTCACAATTACATGCTATGCATCGGAGAGTTGGACAGTGAATAGGGTTGATAGAAAGATAATTGATGACTTTGAGCTGTGGTGCTGGAGACGAGTGTTGAATATTCCATGGACTGCTAGGAGAGCAAGCAGGTTTGTCCTGGTGAAGGTGAAGCCAGAATTCTCCTTGATGTCAAGGATTCTGAAGCTTCCGTCTGACATACTTTGGGCATGTTGCAAGGAGGGATTGGTCCTTGGAGAGGGACATCCTGTTTGGCAGAGGGGAGGGGCAGCGAAGGAGAGGAAGACCTTCGATGAGATGGATCAATTCTGTGACTGGAGCAGTGGGAATAAGTGCGTTTGAGATGGCTAGGTTGGCACAGGATAGAAGAGCGTATAGAGCTCTTGTACATAGGGTCACTATGAGTTGCAAGCAACTCGATGGCACATAACAACAACAGGGGATTAAAGGGATTCTTTTCCTTTTCAAAGATATGTATTTGTAGATTTTGGAAAATAAATTGGGAAGGGGAATTGTGCAACAATGAAAGTTGGTTTTTTTCCAAAGAAAAAAGCGAACTGGAGGAGGGGTAGGGAGGAAAACATGTAACAGTGAATGAATGGAAATCCAAGTTCTCTATAAACTGTCATTAAAATCTCAATTAAAATAAAAAAATCTAAAAAATTAAGTTTTGCAGTGAAACTAGAAATGTGGTTATAAAATAGCATGAGAGACCAAAACACTAGGCACTTAGAACATACTGTATGGGGCCTGAGGGGAGAATTCTTCAGTTTCTGCTCCTATTGAACAGTGTTTCTTTTTTTTAAAAAAAATTAAAATTATGATTTTTATAAAAGTTTACAGAAAAGTTGGATTTTTATTCACTCATTGTTGCACATTTTCCTCTCTACTCCCCAGTTCACTTTTTTTAAAAAAAAATTCATTCAGTGCTGCATCATTGCCTCCCTTCTCCCACAATCATACCCTCAGTCCACTTCGCTATGCACCTCTTAGTCTAGTCTGTTGTCATACTAATAATGCCTAATCATGTATTCCTTTTAAACAGTCTTTCCTTCATCTGTTCCAATGCAGTATTCATCAGTTATCCTTTCTTTTCTTTATTTTCTCCCATCCCCCATGTCAAGCCTGTTTTATAAGAGTGGTGGTGTGCAGTATTTATCCTTTCATAACTGAGATATTTCACTCAGCATAACGTCCTTCAGGGTCAACCATGTTGTGTAATATGTTATGAGTTTCTTGTTTTTCAGTGGTGAGTAGTATTACATTGTGTGAGTATACGATCATTTTTCTATCCATTTATTTGTTGATGGGCACTTGAGTTCTCTCATCTCTCTGCTATTGTGAATAAAACAGCAATTAACATGACATATATCTATGTGGGTAGCAGCTCTGGTTTTTTTAGAGTATATTTCCAGTAGTGGAATTCCTGCGTCACGTGATATTTCTATTTCCAACTCTTTGAGAAAGCTCCATGCTGCCTACCTTAGTGGTTGCATCATTTTACACTCCCACCGGCAGTCAATAAGAGTTCCAGTTTCTCCACAACCTCACCAGTATTTGTTGTTTGCTGCTTTGCTTAACTTTGCTATTGTTACAAGATAAAGTGAGACGATACCTCATAGTTGTTTATATTTTCATCTCTCTGAGAACTATAGATTTCGAATATTTCTTCATGTTTGTTCGCCATCTGAATGCCTTCTTTGGTGAAGTGTCCGTTCATATCCTGTGCCCATTTTGCCATTAGGTTGTTTATGGTTTTCATGTTGAGGTGCTGGAGTATCCTATACATTTTAAATAAGAGCTCCTTATCAGACATGTCATTACCAAATATTTTTTCCCAGTTTGTGGCTTTCCATTTTACCATTTTGGAGAAGTTTTTTGATGTGCATAGGTATTTGATTCTTAGAAGGTCCCATTCTATGCACACCCGTGTTTATTACGGCTTTGTTCACAATAGCAAAGAGTTGGAAAAAATCTAAGTGCCTATCAACAAATGAATGGCTAGAGAAGCTCTGGTATAATTCACACAGTGGAATACTATGCTGCTTTGAAAAACAAGGAACTCATGAAATATTAATCAAAATGGGTGACACTGGAGGACATTATGCTAAGTGAAGTATCTCAGTCACCAAAGGACAAATACTGCATAGTGTCACTGTGGTAAAATGGGAATGACATCGGGTAGAGTGAAGACTGAGAAAGAGAGGATAAATAATGTATACTGCATTGAAACAGATGAGGGAGAGAACTGTTTAAAAGGGATAGATATATGATTAGGTAATATTGTCATGACAGGAGTCCAGAATGAAGGCTGCATAGTGGAGTAGACTTGGGGGGAGGGTTTGTATAACAATGAAAGAATTTTTCTTTTTACTTGTCAAAGAGAAGAGCAAATTGGGGGTGGAGAGTGGGTGGACAGGAAGAAAAGTGCAAAAATGAATGAATGGAAACCCTAAGTCTCTGTAAACTTTCATTAAAATTAATAGAAAAAGAAAACCAGAAAAACGAAGGTCCCATTCATCTATATTATTCTTTCCTGGTTGTAGGTAGAACAGTGTTTCTTATACATTAATGAGAAATTAATCTCCTGGGAGATCGTTGGGATCTTCTTAAATACACATTCATATTCAGTTAGTTATATCTGTCAGGGCTGAGAATCTGCATTTTTATCAAGCACCATAATGCCAATACTTTCGCACTAGAACCATATTTTGTGCTTTTGCTAGATACTGTTGAATTGAATACAACTCACAGTGACCCTATGACCAACAGACCCAAAACCTGTTCTCTGGTGAACTCTGTCCTACCCTGGGCTATCCTCATCGTATCTGACACACTTGAACCTGTTGCTGCTGTCAGTTTCAGTCTGTCTTGTTGGGAGTCTTCCTCTCTTTCATCGACCCTCCATCTTTCCAAGCATGATATCTCTTTCCAAGGAACAACTTCTTCTAGCAACATGTCCAAAATATGAGGGATGCAGATTTGTCATCTTTGTCTCCAAGGAGCACTTTGACTGCACTCTTTCCAAGACATTTTCTGTTCTTTTATCAGTCCATAGAATATGGACAGTGATTTCTTCAGCTCCACAACTCAAATGCATCAATTCTTCTTCTGTTACTCTTATTCATTGTCTAGCTCTCATATGCATAGCAGATGTTTTAAAAGATCGTGGACTTGAACAGGCACACCTTAGTTTTTAAATTGATATCATTACTTTTAATATTTTGGAGAGGTCCCAATTCAATACATCTACTGATATCCTGACTGCTGGTACCAAGGGTGTTGGTTGTAGATCCAAGCAAGATGAAATCATTGATAGCTTTAATCATTTCTCCATCTACCATGATGTTGTCTTCTGGTCTCATGGTGAGGACCTTTGTTTTCTTTATGCTGAGATGCAATCCACATGGATGGCTGTAGTCCTTCACCTTCTGCACAAGTGTTTCAAGTTTTCCTTACTTTTAGCAAGCAAGATTACATCACATGCTTAGAATGTAGATAATTGAAGAGTCTTCCTCTGATCCTGTTGACAAATTCCTCTTCACAGAGTCCAGTTTTGTGAATTATTTGCTCAGCATACAGATTAAACAAACACTTCTAAAACATACAGTGTTCCCTTGCTCCTTTCAGACAACCTTCTTGATCTAAGAATATATTTCATATGAGCACACTTAAATGCACCTTATGTAGTAGGAAGGAATGAGGCTAGCCAAGATTTAGAAACTCAGAATGATGACCATCAGGTGAACCTGCTACAGATGTTTGTATTGGTTAGATGGTTGAATTTTCAGGCCAAAGGACACAGGAAACTCTGAGCCAAAGTTGTTAAGTGATAATTAAGCTTACAAATAAGAAAGAAATAACCATCAAGTTGTTGTTGTTGTTATGTGCCATCACGTCATCTGCGACTCATAGCGACCCTGTGTACAACAGCCCTAAACCATGCTCTATCCTGTACCAATCGCACTGCCTCTGACACACCTACCCCCAGTACCCCAGCCACTGAAGCAATCCATCCCATCGAGGGTCTTCCTCTCCTTTGTTTTCCCTCCACTCACCCAAGCATGACATTCTTCTCCAAGGACCTGTCCCTCCTTGCAACATGTCCAAAGTATGTCAGACGAAGCTTCAGAATCCTTGCCTTCAAGGAGCAGCCCAGCTTCACGCTCTCCAGGATGAACCTACACGGGGTTTTAATAATGTCAACAAATGTTAAGGAACGCTAATAGCACAGTGGTTAAAAACTTCACTACTAATCTAGAGGTCAGTGTTCAAACCCACCATATCCACTGGACACTCTCTGGGAAGAATATGTGGCCATTTGCTTCTGTAACAATTGTAGACTTGGATACTCTTTAGGGTAGCGTTACTCTGTTCTTTAGGGTCTCCATGAGTCAGGATTGACTTGATAACTGTGACTGTGAGTAGGTTTGCTACATGGAAAGTTTGAGAACTTCATGCTATGATCATGTATTCTGTGTATGATATGTTGTCAGGATTGAATTAGATATGGCATAGATTTCTCAGTAGTTGCTGTCCAATTGATTCTGACTCATGATGACATAGTTGCCTAAGTAGACTTGTTCTTGGCAGGCTTTTCAAGGGTTAAGTTTTCTGAGGCACCTCTGTTTGGTCCTTTAACCTGTTAGTTAACAACTGGGCACCTTAGTTATTTATACTGCTCAGAAGAGGCCTAGTGACACAGTTGGTGCTACTTGGTGGGCTAACTGAAAAGTCAGCAGTGTGAGTCCATCAACTGCTTTTTGGAAAAAATGGTGGGCCCTCTCCTCCAGTAAAGAGCCTTAGAAATGTGATGGTCTGAATTTGAATCAACTTGAAGGTAGTAAATTTGAGGAGATTCAGTAAAGGCATCTGGTGGCCTTGTGGCAAGGAGCTGTGCTGCCAACCTGAAAGCATGCTGCTCAAATCCACCAGCTGGTCTGTGGGAAGAAGACAGGCATTCTCTTCCTGTACAAGTTCCAGCCTCTGAAAAAACCCACTGGAGGGTCAGTCTCCACTTGGCAGTATGTAAGAACCACCACCACCTCAGTAAGGATGTTGTACTGTTGTTGATTCCAACTCAGCAATCCCATGGAGAGAGTGAGTACAGGCTCCTCACAGGGCTTTAAGGATGTAATCTTTATGGTAGTAGATTGTCAGATCTTTCTCCCAGGGAGATGCTGGGTGAATCCTAACTAATATAGGATAGTAGGTGGGAATTTGAATTTTCTTTTTTAAGAACTTAAAAATACAGTTGTCATCCAGAAATGCTGACTTAAGTGAGGCCTTCTATAAATGTTGCAAGATGTTCTTAGTGTTCTTTCCAAGGCTCTGTAAGTGGCCTTGGAGTGGATTCAGTGAACTTTGTTATATATGCTGAGGATTTGATTATTCACAGCAGAGCTACAATGGGAATTATCACACTAATTTAGTTCATTCCAAAAACAATACTTTCACATTTAATGCTATTTTTCTTTTTCTGAGTCCATCATATCCTACCTGTGTGCTGCTGTTGTTGTATACCGTAGAGTTAGAACCGACCCAGAGCTGATCTTCTGGCAGGTTTTCAGAGGCAGTTAATCACAGGGGAGGAAATTCCCATCCTTCTCCCTCGGAGTAGCTAGTGGCCTCAAACTGTGCCTTTGGGATTGCAGCGCAGCTTCTTGCCACTAGGCCACCAAAACTTCCTACCTGTGTGTTGTTGTTGTTGTTAAGTGCCGTCGAGTAATAGATGACTCATAGTGACCCTATGAACGAAAGACCTGAACACTTGTATAACTTTCATTGTTTCTCCAAGTTCATAGGGTTTCTGGAGGCAAGGCATTTTGGAAGTGGATGGCACTCCTGCTTCTAAGTTTGTTTTGATTGGGGAGTTCCACCAAACACTGTCTGCCATGGGTAGCCATTATCTCATTTGACATATCAGTGTCACAGTGTTCAGCATCACAGCAACCATGAATTACCTCTGTACAGCAAATGGACAGACAAGGGCTATACCACCTAGAAGAATGTCTGACAAAAAACAAAACTAGGCTTGAGTGTACAGTATTAGTTTTATAAATTCTTACTTCTTGAAGAAAGCTAATTTGACTGTTTCTCCTTGCCTCTTAAGTGCTATGTTCAAATGGTTTCTGATCAATGATATGAGTCAATTAAGTACAGTGATTCTATTTTTCTCCTGTTTGCTCTAGTGATACAATGCTTCGCTTATGTTAGGTAACTGTGTGAAATGAAAGGGTTGTTTTTTTTTCTTCTCCCCTACTGTCTGATTAATGTTTGGCTTTTATAGAGTTAAAGCTGATATTAAATAGGATTCAGCAAAGTATTATCAGTCCACCATATGCCCATGTTTTTTTCTCTCCTTAAACTTCAAAATAGTTCACAATCTTCCAGGCTGTTTATAAGGAATCTTTTAATTATGCTGCCTCTGTCCATTACCATTGCTTTAAAAATATTTCATTAAATTCAGAGGAGAGCTATAATTTACAATTTTAATTCTAAGTATGGGGCATCTTGTTCTCAAGATGTCTCAGGATTTTATGTATGTGGAGATTGAAGAATTGGTGCTTTTGAACTGCGGTGTTGATGAAAAACATTGGCTACAGTGTGAACTACTAAAACAACGAAACACTTCTACTGCCATCGAATTGAATCTGACTCATGACGATTCTCCACTGAGTTTCTGAGGTTGTAAATGTTAGTAGGAGGAGACTACCTCATCTTTCTTCCACAGAAGAGCTGGTGAATTCAAACTGCTGACCTTTTGATTAGCAGCCCAACATTTAGCTTGCTTCACTTTGGCCTGCCAAAAGAACAAATAAATCTTTGTTGGAAAAAATACAGCCAGAATGCTCTCTAGAAATAAGGATAGCGAGACCGCAACTCACATGCATTTGGCGTGTTATCAGAAAGGGTCAATTCCAAGGGAAAGACATCGTGCTTGATAAAGTAGAGGGTCAGTGAGCATAAAGGAAGACCTTGAATAAGACGGATTAACCCAGTGACTGCAAGAATGGGCTCAAGCAGAGAAGCAGCTATGAGTGCTTAGTTCTTTTGTACAGATGGTCACTATAGGTCAGAACCAACCTAATGGCATCAATAATGTGGATAAATCAACCAGTTGCTCCATAGGAGAAAGATAGGCTGTCTCCTCCTGCTCAATTTACTGCCTCTGAAAATCTGCCAGAGGGTCAGCTATGAGTTGGTTCAAACTCTATGGTACACAGCCACCACAACAACTTACATATGTAAATATATGATCACATGTAGATTTAGTGTTCTTGTCTTGTTAATACTTACAGCCTAGCTGTGGGAAGACAAACAGAAGACTCATAAGCAAATCTGTAATCAAATAGATGGTACAAAGAGCCTTGTACAGAAAAAGGAAAGAAGGATCAGGGGAGCAGAAAAGTGAAGATGTGTGTGTGAATGAATGTAGTCACTATCTTAAAAGGATGCTAGGGGAACTCTACTGCTACAGCATGGAAGGTCAGTAGGAACCTACTCAATACTTCTATATAGATAACTCAGAAATGCCAAAGAATTCTGGATCATGGAACAGTCCTTAACCAATAGGAACTGGAGCCTAAAGATTTCATTTCAACCTCTCCCCTTATTTCCCCTGGTGGACCAGTGATGAATTTAATAGGATTTTTATAAAGACACTCTCATGAGATCAAGTGCCTGTCTCTCACAGAGAGTGATCACCAATTATACTTTCTCATATCTGCTTTTCTTCATTCTCTGTGTCATTCCTGTCTCACTTGGTTTCTGAAATTCTGTGTCGTATAAACAACTCTGCATAAACTTTGTCTTAGACTCAGCTTCTAGAGAAGTCTAGGCTAAGGTAAATGAAAAGGCCCTGAAGGAAGAGAGAGCAATGCTTGCCATGTTCAATAGCAGCCTCTCATCTGAATTTAATGGAGTGTTTTTAAAGTAATGGAAATGGACAGAGCCAGAAAGCCTCATGAGATGAGAGAGCATTTGGAGGACTTAAAATAAAGAAGTGTCATGATCTAAGTTCCTTTTGTTTTTTTTTAATGAGATCTTCCTCTTTATTATTAGGCATATACAAATTTTTAAATTTTATTGTAAAAGGCATGTATGGGGATCTAATTTCCTTTTTAAGAGGATCACTTTGTCTCCCATGAATAAACTGAAGACGGAGGTAAAGTGAAAACAAGGAACCCAGTTACTGAACATTTAAAATAGTCCTTATGAACGTGTCAGTGCTTAGAGAAGGTATTAGAAGGGGGATTCGTAAGAAGTTGTCAGATTGATAAAATGTTTTGGACAAAACAATTGAAAGTGATGATGCTTTTTATTTCTGGGTTTATGGTGTATTTTGCATCTAGGTTTTGAAATTATCACTTTGTTGTTGTTTTGTTATTAGGTGCTGCTGAGTATGATTCATAGTGACCCTATGAACAGAAGATATGAACCCTGTTCTATGCTACACCATCCTCACACTTCTTGACACACCAGAACCCAATGAAGCAGTCACCTTACCAATCCACCTGGTTGAAGGTCTTCCTCTCTTTGCCAACCCTCTATCCTTTCCAGCATCATGTCCTTCTCTAAGGAATAGCCCCTCCTAGCAACCAGTCCAAAGTATCTGAGGTGAAGCCTCATCATTCTTGCCCTCAAAGAGCACTCTGGCTGCACCCTGTCCAAGACATATCTGCTCTCTTGGCCATCCATGGGGTGTTTAGTGTTCTTCTCCAATACCACAGCTCAAAGGTGTCAATTCTTTTTCTGCCCTCTCTATTCATTGTCGAGTTCTCAGATACAAAGCAAGTAATTTGATAGACTATGGCTTGAATCAGATGTACCTTTGTCCTCAAACTGACATCACTACTGCTCAATAATTCAGAGAGGTCCCTAACTGCAGATTTTCCCAATGCAATGTGTCTCTCCTTATTTCCTGACTGCTGGTACCAAGGGTGTTAATTGTGGATCTAAGCAAGATGAAGCTGTTGAAAGTTTCAGTCTCCTCTCCATCCATCATGATGCTGTGGTAAGAATCTTTGTTTTCTTGACATTGAGATGCAATCCATACTGACAGCTTCATTCCTTAATCTCAAATCAGGTAGTCACCGTTTATTGGAATGACTACAGAAGGACTATCATTGGAGTAGACTTGGAAGTGAGAATGAAAGTAGAAAATGAATTTTGAACTAAGTTTGATATACTTATTGGAAATCTCTGGGGAGACATGACTCAAAACCCTCAAATTTTTTGCCTTTAAGTTGGAGCCAACTTAAAACTGATGTTCCAGTAGATATTTGTGAGACCATAATTAAATGGGAGGAGATTGCCTTTCTTTATCCCTAAAAACTGTTGGTGGATTCAAACTCCTTTTGGGTTAGCAGCACAACTCCGTATGAACTGCACCATAAAAGCTCCCTGAGGACATAAACAGAAGTCTTGCCCTGGGAGTCATCAATGTATAGATGGAGGCAGTGGTACATTGCTGATAAAATCCTTACCCTTTTTGAAAAAGACATGAGTTTGCATTTCATTCCTGGCCAATGCACATTCTGTACTCCTATCACCCATTTTCCAGTAACGATTTGTATGTTGCTGTTATGCTGAATAGGTTTCATGGGCATTTCCAGATTAGACATATTATAGAGAAACCTTGGAGATCTACTTTTTAAAATAAGCCAATGAAGAGAAAACCCTATGGATCAAAATCATTGTATCTATAACTGATGATGGAGATGACATGCCGTTTTCTAGCATTTTCCTCACTTGTGCTTGGGATAGTTGGGGACCAACTTGATAACATTTAAGAACAGCTGTGTGCAGATGGAATTTAAAGTCTAGATGGGGTCTTTGTGGACACAAGCATGTAGAGAAGAAGGTTCTCATAGGATGTCTTGAAAATGAAATTAATGTCATTGAATGGTAGTTTGGGACTGTTAGCTATATGTCTGCAACATTAGACAATTAGGACTTATAAAATTCATCTCTAATAATAATAGTGTCTATGGTTTTTGAAAACGAAAGTGTAATAGGAAGATCAGCAAAGCAAAGCAAATGTGAGGTGAAATAACTTGAGGGTTCCCCCCATGTGTAGTTCCATTGAGGAACTCAACCAAGAACATTAGATAAACAGATCAGTTTGGATCTTAGTGTCCTTGAACATTCAGTTAGAAAGCTCATTCCATCTATATTGGGTAATTATTTATATTTCTATATGGACTATCATTCTGTTTGGTGCTATCAAAGTGAAATTTTGGAACGCTCAGTATAATCCTTGTTTTTTTTGCTCTAAGGTTATCTATCTCTGTTTTTCAACTCTAGCATATGTCAAAATTACCCATAGGAATTTTTTAAACCCAAATTTGCAAGAAGCTATCTCCAGAGTTTTGATACAGAAGATCTAGGGTTGGGATCCATAATTCACATTTTTAATTAAGTTCCAGATGACAACTAATTTTTGAGAAGTACTATTCTACACATTCTGGAATTTAATTTTCTAACTTTACTCTTGCCCCAGTCTCTATTTCTAAGATTACTTTAACATCTAGGAACCCATGTATTTGTATATTAGATATTTTAACAGTATTCCATATATATTTGTTTCTTTTTTCCTCTGTGTTTCTATCTGGCTATTTCCTATTGATTTCTTTTCTAAGTCACTGATCATTTTGTCATATATTTTCTTGGGCATACAAATACAAATAAAAATTTATGATAACTTCCATAGTTGATAATGTCAATATTTGGATCTAGTTTACATTCTAGGACTTGGTGAATTAGTAACCAAAAGTTTGGTAATTCAAGTTGCTTTGAGGGAGACAGATGAGATAGTTTGCTTCCACTAAGAAAAATCTGATGGGTGGTTGTCATAAATGGAAATAAAATTGATGGTAGGGGATTTTGTTGTTGTTATGTGTTGTTAAGGTGCTTGTGACTCATAGCTACCCTTTGCACAATGGCTCTGAACCCTGTCTTATGCTGAGCCAAGCTGTCTCCGACATAGTTACCCCATTTCCCCAGTTACTATGTCAGTATGTATCTCTCATCGAGGATCTTCCTGTCCTACACTGTCCATTTTTCCAAGCATGGTGTTCTTCTCTAAGGCCTGATCTCTGCTGTAACATGCCCAAAGTATAGAGCTTCAGAATCCTTGCCTCCAAGGAGCAACTTTGCTTCAACCTCTCTAGGACAGACTTGTTTGTTCTTTTGGCAGTCCATGGTATGTTCAGTACTCTTCTCCAGCACTACAACTCAAATGCATCAAGTCTTCTGTCAACCTTAGTCATCAATCAGCTCTCTGATGTGTAACAAGTAATTGCAAAGACCATGGCCTGAATCAGATATTAGTCTCTAGCCTAACATCATTGCTCTTTACCACTCTGGAGAGGCCCCTCACAGCAGATTTTTCCAATGCAATTAACCTTTTGATTTCCTGACTGTGAGTGCCAAGAGTGTTGATTGTGGAACCAAGCAAATTAAAATTAAGAATAATCTCAATCTCTTCTCCATCTATCATAGTGCTCCCCGTTGATCCAATAGTGAGAATCTTTGTTTTCTTGATGTTGAGCTTCAATCCATACTGAAGACTTCAGTCCTTGACCTTCTGCAGTAAATTGGAGGTCCTCCTCGGTTTCAGCAAACAAGATTGTGTCATCTGTAGGTTGTTGATGAGTCCTACAATTCTGATGCCACATTTTAGTGGTGGTTGAATTACACTTTATACAGATAAATTTCTTGTTACTCTCATTGTCACTCTGGGCATAAGTGTCAGAAGTTCTAGGACATTGTTTGAAACATGCCTCTAAATGACCTTGGGAAAATCTGCTCAACATTTTTGGCTTCGGGTTCTATAGAAGAGATATCAAAAGAATGTTTAAGGAGATAATTTACTACACAATTGATAAAATTTTCCACCTATCTCTGTGGACTCAATATTTTGTGTATTAGCAAAAGATGTTTGGTATTGTCAGGTGCAATCAAGTTGAGTATGGTCAATAACGATGTTATGAACAACAGATCTGAACCCTCTCCTATCCTGTGACATCTTCATACTTCCTAACATGTACAAGCTCTCTGCCTTTCCAAGCAAAAGATGTTTAGGAGTTGTTGTTGTTATGTGCTATCAAGTCACTTATGACTCATTACAAGAGCCCTAAACCCTGCTTTACCCTGTGCCAACCTCATTGTCTCTGACACATCTACTCCCATTCCTCCAATCACTGGATTAATCCATCTTATCGAGGGTCTTCCTCTCTTGCTCTGTCCCTCCACAAACATGTCCCTCTCCAAGGAATGGTCCCTCCTTGCAACATGCCCAAAGTACGTCAGACAAAGCTTCAGAATCCTTGCCTCCAAAGAGCAGCCTGATTTCACCCTCCGGGACAAACCTCTTTGTTTTCCTAGCAGTCCATGGTATATTCAACACTCATCTCCAGCACCACAGCTTGAAGGCATCAATTCTTTATCATTCTTAGTCACTGCCCAGCTCTCTGATGCATAGCACGCAATTGAGAAGACTATGGCCCAGATTAGGCACACCTTAATCTCCAGCTTGACATCATTGCTCTTCAGAACTCTGGAGAGGTCCCCGACATCTAACTTTCCCAGTGTAATTCATCTCTTGATTTACTGGCTTCTGGTACCAAGAGTGTTGACTGTTGACTGTGGACCCATGGACCCAAGCAACCTAAGGCTGTTAACTATCTCAATCTCTTCATCACTCATAATGATGCTTCCAATTGGCCCAGTGGTGAGAATCTTTGTTTTCTTAATGTTGAGCTTCAATCCATACTGAAGGTTGCAGTCCTTCACCTTCTGCAGCAAGCACTTCAGGTCCTCCTCAGTTTCAGCAAGCAGGGTTGTGTCATCTGTATAACACAGGTTGTTGACGAATCTTCCACCAATCTTGATGCCACATTCTTCCTCGTACAGTCAAGCATCCCGGATGATCTGTTCTGCATACAGATTGAAAATGTTTGGAGACAGAACACATCCCTGGTGGACAACTTTCCTGATTTTGAACCAAGCAGTGCCTCCTTGCTCTGTTCTGATGACTGCCTCTTGGTTCAAGTATAGGTTTCGCATAAGTACAATCAAATGTTCTGGGATTCCCATTCTTCTCAGAGTCAGCCACATCTTGTTGCGGTTCACACAGTCAAAAGCCTTTGCATAGTCAAGAAAGCACAAATAGACATTCCTCTGGTGCTCTCTGCTTTCTGCCAAGATCCATCTAACATTAGCTATAACATCCCTAGTACCACAGCCTCTTCTAAACTCAGCCCGCACATCTGGCAGTTCTCTGTTGACATGTTGCTCCAGTAATTTTTGGATAATATTCAGCAGAATCTTGCTTGCATGTGATATTACTGATATTGTTTGATAATTTCTACACTCTGTCAGATCACCTTCCTTTGGAACGGGAACAAAGATCTATCTCTTCCAGTCACTTGGCCAGGTTTAGGAGTTAAGAGTATTTATTTTCAGTAAGCAGTTTGCTTTTAGTACCATTCTAGCAGCTCTTAATTGAGTGGAAGTGGTAAGAAGGAAAAAACCCAAACTATTCCCATAATACCTTAAAGAAGAAAAATACTTGAAGGGGCAAATGTCTGGTTATATAAGGTTCTACACAGTCTATAATGTTTTCACACTTGTTCTCTCTAATACTGTACATGACTTGGTAATTTATGTTGAAAATGAGAGCAGACTTGTCTGGGTGGAGCTTATAGGACTAATGTTTGTGGTATAGGAATGATATCATCCATTTTTGTGGTTGGGGAAAAACAAATGAAACATCTCACCTAAAATTTCAGAAAGCAAAAGGAATTATTCCCAAGAAGAACTTGTCATTTCCTTGGAGTGATTATGAAACCTGTCTGTGGTTATGGAGAAATTTTCTTTCTAGAGTAAATTAATTAAAACTCATTTTTTTCCTGACATAAAAATTCACAGCAGTTAAATAAAAAAATTCTGAGTATGTCACAGAATGAGTTCCATTGTTTTATATGAAATGCAAATTTTGTTCATATGATAGTGGTTAAGGGTGGGAATGTGGGTAGAGGGAACAAAACCAAAGTGAGAATAACATTTTGAATAGAAAATGAATGGTAATTCCTATTAAATATTGTATTTTGAGTATTTGCTAGGGCAATACAACAAGAGAAAGAAATAAAAGGCATCTAGATTGGCCAAGAGGTGGTTAAACTGTTTCTATATGAAGATGATATAATAGTGTACACAGAATACCCAAAGACTCAACAAAAACACTGTAAGTAATAGTGGACCAATTTAGTAGAGTGGCAGGATATAAGACCAATAAACAAAAGTCAGTGGAATTTCTCTACAGTAACAAAGAAAACATAAAGAAACCAAGAAAGCAATTAAATTTATAATTGTTGTTGATTGCCTTCAAATTGAGCACGATTTATATAGCGACCCTATGAACAAAAGTATTGAAGACTTTCTATAACTATCAACATTTATCAAAGTTCATAGTTTCCAGAGGCATGTTTTTTAGGAAGTGGATGCCACTCCTACTTCCAACCACAAATTGAAATACTTAGGAATAAACTTAACTGGCTCCTTGGAGGCAAAGATTCTGAGGCTCCGTCTAACATACTTTGGACATGTTGTGAGGAGGGACCGGTCCCTGGAGAGGGATAACATGCTTGGGAAGGTGGAGGGACAGCGCAGGAGAGGAAGGCCCTCTATGAGGTGGATTGATTCAGTGACTGGGATAATTGGGATGGGAGTGTCAGAGACAGTAAGATTGGCACTGGACAGAGCGGAGTTTAGGGCTGTTGTACATAGGGTCACTATGAGTTGCAAGTGACTCGACAGCACATAACAACAACAACAGAGACATAAAAGACCTTTACAAAGAAACCTACAAAATAATTCTGCCAGAAACAATAAAAGACCTAAATAAATGGAAAAATATTCCCTGATCATGGATTTGAAGACTCAATAAAGTGAAAATGACAATCCTACAAAACCCAATATGCCTATTTAATGCAATTCCAGTATAGATTCTAAATTCATTTTTCAAGATCTAAAAGGTAATTTTCAAAGTTTATTTGGAGAGGAAAGAAATCTCAAATAAACAAAGCACTCCTGAAAAACAAAAATGAAGTGGGAGGTATAGCATATTTCTATCTAAAAAACCACTATATGGTTGTAATAATCAAAACAGCATGATACTGGTACAATGACAAACTTATAGACCCATGGAAAACAATCTAGGACTCAGAAATTAACCAATCTATCTATGGTCAACTGATATTCGACAAGGAAATGAAACTTGTCAAATGGAGAAATGACAATCTATTTTAAAAATGATGCTGGTAAAACTGGGCTGCTATCTACAGAAAGCTGAAACAGGGTCCACATCTCATATAATGCACAAAAATCAACTCAAAGTGGATCAGAGATCTAGGAGTAAATCTCCAAACCATAAAGATATTAAGAAAAAAATAGGACCAAATTAGGAGGTCTAGCCTATAAAGAGGTTGACAAACACAGCCAGAGATGCATAACCAGGAGAGGGTAAAATTGATGAATGGGACCTTCTAAGATTAAATATCTGTGCCCACAAAATATTTTTTCCAGTAGGGTGAAAAGAAAATCTAATGACCAGGAAAAAAACTTTTGGCAATACCATCTCAGGCAAGTGTCTCATAACAAAAGCTTATAGAATAATACAGGGCCTCCACAACAAAAAGATTGATAACCCAGTTATTAAATGCACAAAAGACATGGAAAGACCTGTCACAGAAGAAGACATTCTCATGGCCAACACATGAAGAATTTATCAAAATCACCAATAACAAGAGAGATGTAAGTTAAAATCACAGTATCTTCTCACTGCAATAGCAATGGCGAAGTTTTAACAGGACAGCAAGCAATAAATATTGGAGAGGAAGCAGAGAGATAGGAAAGCTTATACGCTGTTGGTAGGATTGTAAAGTGACATGACCACTCTGTAAGGCAGTTTATCATTTTCTCAAAAAAACTGAACACAGAAATTCCCTATGACCCATCTATTCCACTGCTAGGAATATACCCCGAGTAAATTAGAACTGAGACACAAATGAAGATTTGTACATCAATGTTTTTATTCACATTTGCAAAAACATGAAAATGCCAAATGTCCAACCACAATCTAATGGACTGACAAACTGTGTTATATTCATACAAAGGAATACTACACAGCAATGGTTACTGTACAAGAGCAACAATTACGAAAAATACTACATAACTTGGCAGAGACTGGAGAACATTATGCTGGGTAAATGAACTCAGTCTTATAAGGATGAATACTAAGTAAGACTATTATTATAAAAATAGAAGGATAATGAGTAAAACATGTGTAGGGTTACAGCTGGGAAGGAGGGGGAGCAGAGGGTTGAGGGTGGGCAGGGGGGAAATCACAGGATCACACAATTTGGTAGATGAAGTGAAGGAGTAAAGGAAATGGGAATGATCTGGTAGGGACCTAAAGAGACAGGATAATGGTAGGCTTAATTCAATGGTGATTAATTTTATAAAACACAATGTAGTAGAATGATTGAATGTATGAATCTGAATGAAGGAATGTAAGAAACACATGTATAAATTTTGTATAAAAACCAGTGTAAAATAAAAATAAAAGATGGGTTGTACTGATGCATCTACACATGACTATTGCTGAGGGGAGAATGGAAATATGAAGAGGATTAAAAGATTATTTTTATTTGAGATTTTTAAAGTACTAACTAGGAAACTAGATTGCTCCTTGGAGCATTATGAAGCTCTGTCTCTCACACTTTGGGCATGATATCAGGAGAGACCAGCCAGTTCTTAGAGAAGGACATCGTACTTGGAAGGGTAGAGGGCTAGCACAGGAGAGGAAGACCCTAGATGAGATAGATTGAATACTGTGACCATGACAATGGAGTCAGTTGTATCAAATATGGTGATGCTGGCTCAGGATAGGGCAAGATTCAGAGCTGTTGCTCATAGAGTCACTATGAGTCAAAGTTGGCTTGATGGCATGTAACAACAACAAGAAAAAGCACTTTCCAGCACTTTATTTTAGTAGTTTCAGAAGTCCATGAATGAAAAGTTAAAGAAAATGTACTGGAAAAGAAAGTTTCATTGATAGATGAGATAGTAAACTCCTTCAATCTTCCCCAAATTGAAAACCTCAAATTTTAGCTCTAGGGCAACTCAGCTACCAGAGAGCAAGCTAATGAATGGCATTTGTGTGAATAATGGTTTCTTTTCACACATCAGGCAATTTTCAGGGGAGGCTTTTCAAGCTATCTGGAGATGAAAAAGCTTTTTAAAAAATGTCCTGGAGGGGACTTCTAGATTCTTGATTAGTCAAAGCAACTGTTTGTTTATATTGTTCAGTTATTTTGAAAACTGTTATCCTATTGTTTCCAAGATGACAAATAAGTGAATTCTAAGGTCACTTAGCATTGACATTTATCTTCCTACCATCAATTCTAACACAATCTGGAAAGCAAAAAATTCTCTCCCTTCTTACAAACCCTCCTCCCTCATTTTACTGCTTTATAAATTTTATAAAGATGTGTCTTTTCCATGATGTCTTTTCTTCTTGATGTGGTAGGAGAAAGCCTTTATATTTTCTCCTACTGTAATGAACTGTTGTTGCTGTTAGAGATTTTATTAGTTACTAGTTTTATTGGCAGCATATAGGCAAATTAGCCTGAAATGTGATCTAAGAAGACGATTTTAATGTTTGAATACTTATTTTCTCCACTTAGATAAAAGGTTTGTTTTTCAGCCTTTCTCTCTTTCAGACCTTCCTTTTACTTTGACTTGTATTCTATATATTCTCTACAGATATAACTAGAAAGGAGTCCACAATGGAAATATTAAGACAAATAAACAGGTTATTTAGTGTCTAGGTCTATAAATGACCTTGAAAAATGAGACTATACAAATTTGAAATTTAGGCTGTGAAAGTAACAGTGCTATTCTTAAATGCTTTTAGATTTAGTGAAGGGAGGGAGCTCTGGTAGCGTAGTCCATAGAGAATTGCATTGCTAACCCAATGGTTCGAATTCACCAGTGGCTCTGTAAGAGAAATGTAAGCAATCTCCTTATGTACCAATTTAGTTTTGGAAATGGAGGATCAGCTATGCCTTGGCTCCAGCTTGACGGCAATGAGCCAAGATTTATCAGTGAACTTGGGTTTCCAGTTTAAGCTCCTTTCTACTTATGGTGAGTTCCCCTTTGGGGACCAGGTGAGACCGTACAATCTACCAGAAAGAAAAGTATTCATACTTTTGAACCTCAACAGGGAAGGATTGGAGTCTGTATCCTCCCTCTCCCAAGTATGTATGTTTCTCTCATCATCAGGTTATAAGCTTAGAGGTTAGAATAACAGGGAAACTTGTGAGAGGGGGAACTCAAGAAGCTTGCCTTGTTTTTCTGGATCTTGCAAGCTTTCTGCCTTTGACAAGGTGTGAATTTACCACTTTTCTGTCACTTGTTTAAGTTGACAATGTTTGAATTTTTCTTCTCCAAAAGGTTTGAGTCTTTTACAGGTTCCAACTTTTACAGGGTTTAGTGTGTTATGGTATTAAAATTTACCTACCCCATTCAGCTTCTCCCTCCTTCTATATTTCTTAAATACGACCAAAATACCCAAGCCAAACCTACTACTGTTGAGTTGATTGCAGCTCCTGATGACCCACCCCTGGATTCTCAAGGCTGTGTTTTAATGAGAGGAGACGGCCCATCCTTCTCCTGAGGAGCTGATGGTGGATTGAAACCACTTACCTTTCTGTTAGCAATGCAACACATGACACACTACACCACCAGAGCACCTTATTACACTCTTAACTCCAGCTCACAATTTGCTTCCTGGGAGAACGAAATGATAGATATATTAGTTCATTGTAACCTCCCAATAAACGTAGGTGCTTATTGAGTGTCATTATCTCTATTTTAAATCTCAGAAGTTAGTCAGTTTGGCTCAAGGTCCCCAGTCCAGTGACTCTGGTCCAGAGCCCCTCCCACAAAGTGAGTCAGAGTTCTTCATCAGTAAGCTACAGAAATGACTTCAGCTTCCTTATACAGAAAGGAGGTTAACAAGAGTTCACAAAATTTAGGGAAAGTTGGACGACCAGATTCAGAACAGTACAAGGATATTTCTGGGATTCTTGAAAGTAGGAAATAAACCCTGGTTTTATGAGGGCAACTCAACTGGAATGAATGACTGCCTTATAGTTATTCCTTCACTCTGTGTTACTCTGCTAAGATTGAACCACTTACAAGAAAAGTCTGATCAACTCTATGTCTGTTTCAGGCCTCCCACAGGAGGGCTGGTGACCTGGCGTGAGAGTTCCATCAGTACTTCAAGGGCAGAGAGAGATAAATAGTCCTTTAAAAGGAAACAGAGGTGCAGTGGCCAAGAGAAGGGAAAGGAGGCAAACAACAAATGACCCTGATGGTCTCCTAAAACCAAGTCTTTCTTGAATCACTCAGCAATGTCTTAGGTGCATTGTGAACACAGGTTATGGACCATACGTCTTTTCAGGGTGCTTTGCAATCTTTAATTTTAACTGTATTCTTTGAAGGCAGAAGTCCAATTCTTCTTAGATTACAGCTTATCCATATTGTCAAGTTGGTTCTGACTCATAGTACCCCCATATACAACAGAATAAAACATTACTGGCTCCTGTACCATCCTCCGCTATGCTTAAGACCATTGTTGCCTTCTCTGTTTTCAATCCATCTCATTGTTTTCCTTTTTTTTTTTTCTTAACCTCTATTTTTCTAAGCGTGATGCTCTCCAGGGATTGGTCCCTGGCTGATACCATGCCCAAAATATGTGATTTTGCCTCATCATCCTTGCCTCAAAAGCGCTCTTTTCCAAGATAGATTTGTTCTTTTGGTAATTTATTCAATAGTCTTTGCCAACACCACAATTCATAGCAATCATTCTTTGTTCTTTCTTATCTGTAGGAGACATTTAACTAGCTAAATGAATTTTTTTTTTAATTTAGGTTGTTTATTTTTCATGTCAATGAACATCTACAGAGATTTTGGGATTCCATTCATTCATTGTTGCACCCTTCTCCCCGCACAAACCCCTCCCCCCTCCCCCCCATTTGCTCCTCTCCTTGAAAAGCAAAAGAAAAACTCCCTCATTGATACACAATCCCCCCCCCGCACCTCCCCAAACCCCACCCCTAGCCCCAAATATAATCCACTCTACAACCCTCATTGCATACTCCTACGATAAAAATAATGCCCTAAAATATAATACTTTTAGACTGTTCTCTCCCCCATAGACTTCAGAAAGCCCAGCAAAAAGAATTCACGGGCCTCCAGGCTAAGATGTGCTTAGGAAGAAAGGCCTGGTTACCACTTTCAGGAAAAAAATTAAGGAATCCATTATAGGAAACCAAAGTCCAATTTTCAGCCTGTCATTGCATGATGCTAATTTTCTTCTACTCCCTAGTGTTTTTATCACACAGACCACTACTTTTTCAAGGATGCTTGCTTGAGTCTGGTGGTCTGTTCTTTGAGTGTGCTGAGAAATCTCTGCAACCTATTTATTTATTATTTTCTCCCCTCAAATATTCATCAAGAATCTTTCATGGAGTTCACAGGATCGCTATGAGTCATAGTCTACTCGAAGGCACCTATTAATAGCTACAACATCATGGAGTAGTCTGATGGCTAAATTCCTGCTAACTGAAAGGCTGCCCAACTCCAATAGCTTGAAAGCCACAATCAACTGTGAGGGAGAAACATAGGAAATCTCCTTGACTGAAGATTCACAGCCTTGGAAACCCAGGGGAGGGTTACTGTGAGTTTTTCTTGGCTTGCTACCAGTGAGTTTGAGCTTTGTTTGAGTTTATCATGGAGTAGGCACTGGGAATGTGACAGTGAATAAGGAAGATCAGAATTGTCTTAGAACTTAAATCTCTGCACTAGAGCTCAGCTAGCAGAGGAAGTTGTATTGCTAAATCAGGGCGGCACCTCTTTGGGGGTACAAAACTATGGAGCTCACCTTTCTCCTAAGGTGGATCCTTGGGAGTAAGAGGAGAAATCTCCTCCTGTGGTTTTTGGTTTTTGTTTTTTTTTAATTTTTATTATTTTTCATGTGTGTACTGTCAAATTGGATCTAACTGGTACAGGAGGAGATTGTCCCTCCTTCTCCAGCAGAGCAACTGACAAATTCGAACTGCTCACTTCTGGGATTACAGTGCAGCTTCTTGCACCTCTAGCCCACCAGAGCTCACAGGCACTGTTGTTAAAACCCTGCTGGAGGGTCAGCTATGAGTGTTTGACTTGAGGGTAAACAACAAACAACTGTAGATACAGTAGAGATAATGATATCCTAAACAAGGCCTTCTGAGATAAGTTCACCATGGTACTGCAATTGCATCCATAAATCAGTTCCTCAGTTTGTAAGTTTTGAAAGAATTTCATCTCTGAAGGCTGTTTGGAACACTCTTAGGTTAATCATACTCACAAAAGGCTGATGCATAAGCCAGAATGTTAATTTATCAATATTCTTTTCCAATGCCTTAAGTACTCTGTATAACTCCTCAGGGTCTCAAGGAAGCAGGATTACTTTCTGCTCAGACAGTTTCCATAAAAATTAAATCAGAGCAAAGAAAAGTGAATCATTTCTAGGACATGTCACGTAGTTGTGATAAATTCCATGGACCTCTTGAATGAACTGAAAAAATATGTGCTCAACAGCACCAGGTTTGTCTCCTTTCTGCAGTGCTAGAAGCACTAGAATCTAATATATGCTTTAATTTTTTCATCTACAAAGGGGACAAATTAAACAAATAAAAATGTTTCCCAGGTTGTTGTTGTGTACAGTCGAGTTGGAACCCACCCATAGCTGACCCTCCAGCGGGGTTTCAGAGGCAGTTAATCATATGGGAGGAGATTTCCCGTCCTTCTCCCGCTGAGCAGCTGGTGGCCGCGAATCATGTGCCTTCGGGATTGCAGCGCAGCTTCTTGCCACTAGGACACCAGAGTTCCCTAAGGTTGGCTGCAAAATTGATTTAATTATGTGACCCCCATGTATGTCAGAGTAGAACTGTGCTCACTAAGATTTGCAATGATTATATTTTTGGAAACAGGTTCTCAGGCATTTCTTCTGTAGTGTGCACTGACAGGGTCAAATTTTTGGTTAAGAACTGTGTGCTTAATTATTTGAACCATCTAGGCACAAAACCTAACCTGCTGCTGGTGAGTCGGTTTGGCTTTTTGTTGTTGGTTTTTGGTTGGTTTTTTTTTTTTTTTGTTTTTTGTTTTGTTTTTTTTTTAATGCAAAGGCCAATGTATTCGGTTCCTTTCCATGCAGCACATTAAGAACAAAC
The DNA here is from genome assembly GCF_000299155.1 of Elephantulus edwardii. Taxonomy (NCBI): domain Eukaryota; kingdom Metazoa; phylum Chordata; class Mammalia; order Macroscelidea; family Macroscelididae; genus Elephantulus; species Elephantulus edwardii. Next base: position 6,292,728 of record NW_006399763.1, read on the forward strand.
TGCTGTTCTGTTCTTACTATTCATTCCTCTCTCAAATCAAAAGTCTGAGGTACATTTGAGGATCAACTCATCCTCCCTGGTGAGCTATCTTGAATTGTACACAGCAGAAAGAAATATTCTTGTTGACCTAGATGAGCCACATGTGGAATGTGCTGGGAGAGGAATGCATTCTCTCTTCCATCATCAGTCAAGTTCAAGTTAAGTTAGTACTAAGTTAACTTGTACCAAAAGAACTCGATTCCGCTCTGTCAGTACAGGGAGAAAAGCACGGGAGGAGAGGAGGAGATACTCAATGTCCTATGACAGAGTGCAGAGGCTTCTGGCGGAAAAACACAACCGGCACATTTTGATGCCTGATGGAAGAGAAACCACCCCGAAACCATGGCGGAGAAGCAGTCTGCTTTAGGATGCCATGCCCAGCAGAAAGCCTCCAAAGAATCCCCCAGTCATGAGGATGTTTTTCTACACAAATGACACCACCTCCTCAGCTTTGCTCCTGACTTCGTTAGGGATCTGGTTACTCTTACGGATTTGCAGTTGCTCTTTGGCTTTCTTCATATCCTTCTCTACTCGTTGCCAGTCAACCTTGATGTAGCCAGTGTGGTTTGCAATCTGAAGGAGAAGAAATCCACCGCCCACAGCCGTTGCCGCTAACTTCCCAACCTTCTGGAATATGAAACCCGTGCACCAGCCAGTGACACCTCCAATGAGCAGCTGGGTGGCTACAGTGCACTTTTCCGTAGGAGGGCCAGATTGTTGTCGAAACAGCTTGCACCACCATGGCTGCTTTTTAGCAAATTCTGCAAGGTCCAATGACTCTAAGTTTTCCTCAAAGTTTCCATGACTGGTAGTGGCCATTTCTGCTAGCTCGTTTCGTGAGAACACTCGCAGGCTTTCAGTGCGGTGGGATGGGGAGTGGCGCGTCGTCGACTTTGCCACCACCAGGAGGCTTGCCTGCACGTGGGGCAGATGTTACCATCCTGGCCAACAGAGGAAAAGGGGCGCCGCCTCTGCTCTGCGGCCGCTCCCCGCCCCTCAGATGCACGAGGCGGCCTGCGTCACAAAGCTCTGTGCCAGGTGCAGTCCAATAGGTGCTCTGCTCGCGGGTGCAAAAGCCTTCCTCCCAGGCATCCCCCCCACCCCGCCCCTTGAGACAGAGTAGACATCCCCTATGAATAACGTTTATTTATAAAGCAGACCACCACATCCTTCTATCAAGGACTGTTTGGTGGATCTGCAACACTGATTTAATAGCTCACTACTTTAGCCTTTATGCCACTAGGGTTCTTTACCTAACGATTGTTGGTGTTGTCATGTGCTGTGCTGTTGAGTTGGAACTGACCCATAGCAGACCCACCCGTGGATTTTCAGAGGCAGTTAGTAGCATGGACGGAGATTGCCCATCCTTCTCCCATGGAGCAGCTGGTAGATTTGAACTGTGTACTTTTGGGATTGCGGTGTAGCTTCTTACCAGTAGGCCACCAGAGCTCCCTACCTAGTTATGTTTGAGCAGTTAATGAAACATTCAAGTGAGATATCACTGCTGCTTTTAGTTTCTCAATTCTGCAGTTTCTCTTTTGCTGTGATAATCTTTCCAGAGACTCTCTTAATAGAAACATACAGGATTCAGCTCTCTTAGCTGCCATTTCATCCTGAACATGCCTCCTAGACTTCTTGCCCTTGTCATTTTGATTGATTTGGACGTCTCAAAAGAGATCAACCACACATTTATTGGTTGCTGCCTGCTTCTGCACATTAGTAATACTATGCACTTTCATTCTTCTATTTACAATCTCATGGAACAACCAGGTAGGTGAATGTCCTAGAACAGAAGTCTTGTCTTAATCAATGGACAAGTTCTAAGTCTAACTGTAAAGATCCATGATGGAACAGTGGTTTAGTGCTTGACTACTAACCCAAATGCTGGGGGTTTGAATCTTTTAGTTGCTTCGTGAGAAAAAGATGTACCAATTTGATTCTGTTACGATTACAGAAATCTTGGAAATCCAGTGGGGCAGTTCTATTCAGTCTAGGGTCATTATGAGTCAGAGCTGACTCAGTGGCCATGAGTTTTAAGTCTAATTTCCTTTTACGCCATATGAAATGAAGGAAATGAGGACCTAATGATCTTAAGAAAACATACAGCCCTGTCAGTCTTAGTCGCAAGACTGGTGTGACAGTGCGGTCTTGAGCAGATGAAACACATGGAGCTCTTGACCTGCGTTTTCTTTTTTAAAATAGAAAATGCTTTCTTTCAATTTTTCCCTTTGTTGCACATTTTCCCAGCCCTCCCTGAAATGCACCCCTTATTTAAGATTGTTGTCATACAAATAATACCTAATCATATCTACTCCTTTCTGACAGTTCTTCCCCTCATTTGATACTGCAGTGTTCATTATATACCCACATTTTCCCTATTTTCTCCTCCCCTTCCCCATATCTGTCCTATTCAGGCAGCTATTGCCTTTCTCATTTTCCTGACTTCTTGATTCTTCCTGTCAAGAATCATCTTCTCCATGTCTGTGATCCAGAAGCCTCGGGTGATATCCTTACTATTCTGGCTCCCTTTTTTGATCTCTGACCCATCTCTCACCCACCAAACTTGCCTGATTTTACCTTTGGCCTGTCTTTCCTGTTCAAGTGCCTGAATGTACGTGTTACATGTCATATGGTGATTATAAAGAAAATAGCATTCTTCATGTGATCTTGGAAGGCAAAAGGCTCCAGGAGGGGTAAATGAAGCATTTTAGGATTTCAGCACACCTTAATTCTGAGATATTTTTCAACCCCCTAATTTGTATGATTAGTGGCATACACCCTAGAGAGTTGTGCTGCTAATCCAAAGTTTATGCTTCTCTGGTAGTAGGAACCAACCAGCTGCTCTTCAGGAGAAAGATGGTCAGTCTCCTCTATGATTTATGTTGTTGTTATGTGCCATCGAGTCGTTTGTGACTCATGGTGACCCTATGTACAACAGCCCTAAACCCTGCTCTATCCTGTGCCAATCGCATGGCCTCTGACACACCCATCCTGATTACCCCAGTCACTGAATCA
>NW_006399763.1:6296512-6299360 GCF_000299155.1 Elephantulus edwardii
TACACCCTTCCCAATTTTGAACCATGCAGTGTTACCTTGCTCTGTTCTAACGACTGCCTCTTGGTCCAAGTATAGGTTTCACATTAGCATGATTAAATGTTCTGGGATTCCCATTCTTCTCAGAGTCAGCCACAGTTTGTTACGATCCCCACAGTCAAACGCCTTTGCATAATCAATGAAACATAGATAGACATTCTTCTGGTATTCCCTTCTTTCAGCTAAGATTTATCTAACATAGCCTTGGAAAACTACTGGCACATCAGCTATGAGGCTCAACTTACTAGACAGCAATGAGAGAGAGAGGGAATAAAATGTTATAGCAATACTCAAGAGTTAGAACATTTAGGAGGTAGAAATAATTCCATTGAGAATGATTAATAACCTCCATGCATTAGTGGTATATAGTTGAATACAATTGGATAAGTTTTTATGCAATTTTCTGTTTCAGAAACAATCTGATTATTATTTCAACAGAACCTACAAAACCTGCTGGGTAGTCTGATTTCACAGCATGAATTATCAATTGATATCTCTCAATAAATGATTCATTCACTAACTGATTCATGGTGGACTGTTCTTTGGGTTTCTGAGACTGTAAGAGATTGTCCATCTTTTTACCTTGGAGCTTCTGGTGGACTTGAACCACTAGAGAAGTGCAATCTTTAGGTTAGAGGTGCAACTCACTACAGACTATGCCAACAGAACTTGGAGAAATGATAACTGATGTTTGTAACTTCTAATGGTACCAAGTTAATTTAATGTGAGTGCTTAGTGTAAGAAAATAATTTCTTTACATTAATTTAATTTGTAAAAGCTGTTTTGCTTATAATGAAAATTTAAGTAGTATAGAAAATAAAGATAAAACCCCCTACCTTTTACTATTAATTCATATTTCCATTTACATAGCTTTTTTTCCTTTTCTTTTGGAAATCTGTTATATTTAAAGCATGTATATTTATATGGGACTCCAGGATGGTGCAAATTGTTGACTGCCAAGTTAAAAGTTAGAGATTTGAGTTTACTCAAGGATGTCTCAGATAAAAGACCTGGTAAACTATTTGTAAATAGTCAGTCCTTGAAAATGCTATGGAGCACTGTACTACTGTGACACACACAGTTTCCACAAATTAGAATTGACTTAACAGCAACTGGCTATCATTTTACAATGTTCATTTTAAAAAACATAATATTTTACCCTTTACCTTTATAACTTGACAATGTATCTTGAATATATGTCAGTTCAACACTTAAAATATTCATTATCAATGAGTTGTAACATACTTAACTGTCTGACCTTCCACTGGGTTTCTGAGGGCTTAAATTGCATGGGAGGAGATTGTCCATTTTCTCCCCCTTAGAGTAATTTCTGAAAGCAAACTAACTGAGAGGTGAGGCCTTTGAGTTAGCATGCTCTGGTTTCTACAGGCAAGGCCACCTGAGCTCCCTAAAACGTTGTTGTTAGGGGACATGGAGTCAGCTATGACTCACAGCAACACTTTGAATAGTAGATCTGAACCTACGCTTGAGCACATTGTTGTAGTCACTGTGTCAATTCTCTCTTTCTCTGACCCTCCATTTCCCCAGCATGGTTTCTTTTTCCAAGGTCTGGTCCTCCTCACATCATTCAAGATTTTACCCGTAGAATCCTTCAGTATTCCAACTGGAGGTTTAAATTTGTTCTTTGGTTCTTCCAGCCTGAAAAATGTTGAGTGTATTCTTCCCTTTTTGTTTTCAAACTACAGCTATTTACACACTTTGTTATAATACTTTGTTTATTTTCTAGAGTTACCTTTGAAATATCTTTTTCATCTCTTTTACTTCAGCATTTTTCCCCCTTGTTGGCGGCTTAGTGGTAAAGTGTTACACTGCCAACTCAAAGGCAAGCAGTTTGAATCCACCAGATGCTCTGTGGGAGAAACATGATCAATCTCCTGTGTGAATAAAACTGCCTCTGAAAATTGACTATAGAGTCAGCGATGCATTGGTTCTGACTTGACAATGCACAACACATGTTCTAGTGTAGGTTTCAGAGTCTCTTCTGACATCCATTTTGTTCTTTTTTTTGCAATAAACTTTTTGTTTCTTCATGTATAATATTCTTTTTTTTTTTAGTAATTTTAATGAAAGTTTACAGAGACTTAGGGTTTCCTTTCACTGTTATGCAATCCCTCCCCCCAATGCCACTCCACTGTGCAGCCTTCATTCCGGACTCCTGTGATGACAGTAATACCCAATCATATATGCCTTTTAAACAGTTCTCTCCCTCATCAGTTTCAATGCAGTATACATCATTCCACCCCTCCTTCTCTGTCTTCCCTCAACCCCAATGTCAGTCCCTTTTTACAACAATGGCCCTATGCAATATTTGCCCTTTTGTGACTGAGATATTTCTCTCAGTATAATGTCCTTCAGGGTCATCCAATTTACATAACATTTCATTAGTCTGTTGTTTTTCTAATGTTGCATAGTATTTCATTGTGTGAATATACCACAGCTTCTCTATCCATTCGTTTGTTGATGGGCACTTGGGTTATTTCCAGCTCTTTGCTATTGCGAACAAAGCCATAATAAATATGGATGTGCATATATCTGCTTGGATGGCAGTTATGGTTTCTTTAGGGTAAATTCCAAGTAGTGGAATTGCTGGGTCAAATGGTATTTCTATTTCCAACTTTTTGAGAAAGCACCATACAGTTTCCATAGTGGTTGCACCATTTTACATTCCCACCAATAGTGAATAAGGGTTCCAGTTTCTCCACAACCTCACCAGCATTTGATGTTTGCTGTTCTGTTAAATTTTGCTATGCTTACTGGGGTGAGATGATATTTCATAGTTGTTTTGATTTGC
>NW_006399763.1:6299784-6301852 GCF_000299155.1 Elephantulus edwardii
TTTATTAAAAAGCCTGGAATCTCCCCACTTAATTGATTTTATCTCCTTGTCAAAAATCAGTTGTCCATAGTTAGATGGGCTGATTTCTGGATTCTCAATTCTATTCCATTGATCTATGTGTCTGCCACAGCACCATGCTGTCTTGACCAGCATAGCAGTGTAGTAGGATTTGAGATCAGGAAGTAAGATGCCTGATACTCTTTTTCTCTTTTTAAGGAGTGCTTTGCTTATTCTGGCCCTCTTTCCATTCCAAATGAAATTCCAAATTCCAAAAGACAATCTTTTCCATCTCATTGAAGAATAGAATTGGTATTTGTATTGGAAATACATTGAATGTGTAAATTGCCTTTGGTAGCATTATCGTTTTCACTATATTGAGTCTTCTTATCCATGAGCAAGGGATATTCTTCCACCTCTCCAGGTATCTGTTTCTTGTAATAATGTTTTGTAATTTTCTTTGAATAGATCCTTTGTGTTTCTGGTTGGGTTTACTCCTAAGTATTTAATCTTATGATTAGCTATTGTGAAGGGTATTGTTTTTCTCAGCTCCAGTTCGGTATTCTCTTTGTCACTGTAGAGAAATCCAATTGATTTTTGTATGTTGATCTTGTATCCTGCCATATTGCTATATTGGTCAACTATGTCCAGTAGTTTTCTTGCTGAATCTTTAGGGTTTTCTAAGTATACTATCATATCATCTGCATAGAAAGAGAATTTTACCTCCTCTTTGCCAATTTGGATACCTCTTATTTCCTTCTCTTGCCTTATTGCTAAGACTTCCAATACATTATTGAATAGGAGAGGTGATAGTGGGCATCCCTGCCTAGTTTCTTTTTTCAAGGGGAATGGCTTTAAGCTCTCTCCTTTGAGAACAATGTTGGCTGTTGGGTTTGCAAGTATACTTTTTACTATGTTGAAGAAATTCCCCTCTAATCCTATTTTTTTGAGTGTTTTAATCAGGAAAGGGTGTTGAATTTGTCAAAGGCCTTTTCTGCATCAATTGATAGAATCATGTGGTTCTTGTTTTTTGCTTTGTTAATGTGATGAATAACATTCATTGTTTTTCTTAGGTTGAAACATTCTTGCATACCTGTTATGAATCCCACTTGGTCACGGTGAATTATTATTTTTGTTGTTGTTGTTAAGTGCCGTCCCATCACATGCGTCTCATAGTGACCCTATGAAGGAGAGTCCTTGACACTTGGGTGCCTTTCATCCTCTCTCCAGGTTCATAGGGTTTCCGGAGGCAAGCTATTATGGAAGTGGATGCCACTCCTCCTTCCACGCTTGTGTAATCAGGAAGCTCCACCCCACTCTCAGTCCACATTGGGTAGCCAACCATTAAGGCATTTGACACATCCGTGTCACAGTGTTCAGCCTCACAGCACCCACAAGTGACCGCGGGACAGCAACTTGTACACCAGGGCTATATGACCTAGAGGAATGTCTGAACAAAAATGATGAAAGACTGGCTGGAGGGCCACAAACTAAAAGTCACCCACCTTTGCTTGGTCACATAGTTTTCTCTTCACTGGGTCAGCTGATCTCTCTCCCTCTCCCTTTCTCTCTCTGTTGATGTTATTGTTGTTAAGTGCCGTCGTCACAGGCGACTTACAGCAACCCTATGAAAGAGAGTTTCGACGCTTGGGTGCCTTTCATCCTCTCTCCGGGTTCATAGGGTTTCCGGAGGCAAGCTATTATGGCCGTCTCCTCCCTCCTCCTCTTCTCCTTTTGGGCTTGAAGCCGCTGCTGCCTTCAACCCAAGGCCAAGCGTGGCTTCCCTGGCTTCTGGAGGCAGAGTCGCCTTTCTCCAGAGACCGCCACCATACAATACAACTCCTCCGTACACAGCATCATTAATAATAATAATAATTATTATTAGATGTATTATTGCATTCTATTGGCTAGGATTCTAGAAGAGATTGAGATTGTTAACAGCTTTAGTTTCCTTGGCTCCACAGTCAACACTCTTGACACCAGCAGCCAGGAAACGAAAAAAAACCAAATGCATTGCGATGGGAAAGTCTGCTGTTAGGGACCTCTCCAGTACTGAAGAGCAATGGTGTCA
>NW_006399763.1:6302136-6303770 GCF_000299155.1 Elephantulus edwardii
TGGATGGGTGTGTCAGAGGCAGTGTGATTGGCACAGGATAGAACAGGGTTTAGAGCTGTTGTACATAGGGTTGCTATGAGTCCCAAGTGACTCGATGGCACATAACAACAACAACATGATCATGAGAGATATTTGCCTATAGATTTATATTTCAGTGTTGTCTTTATCTGGCTTTGGTATCAAGGATATGTTTGCTTCATAGAATGAGTCTTGGAGAATTCCATCTTTTCCTATTACTGAAACAGTTTATGTAGAATTGGTGACAGTTCTTCTCCGAAAGTTTGGTAAAATTCACTTGTAAAGCCATCAGCTCCAGGACTATTTTTGGCTGGAAGTTGTTTTATTACCTTTTCAATTTCTTCTTTTGTAATGGGTCTGTTCAGGTGTTCAGTTTCAATTGTCAGTTTAGGTAGGTGGTGCATTTCTAAGTATATGTCCATTTCCTCTAGGTTTACATATTTGTTTTAGTATATTTTTTTCATAATATTCCAATATTAGCCTTTTAATTTTAGTTGGTTCTGTTGTGATGTTGCCCATTTCATCTCTTATTGGGATTATTTGTGTCTTTTCCTTTGTTAGTTTTGCTAGTGGTTTGTTGATTTTATTGACCTTTACAAAGAACCAACTCCTTGTTTTGTGAATGGTTTCAATTGTTTTTCAGTTTTCTATTTCATTTATTTCTGCTCTAATTTTTATAATTTCAGGTTTTTTAGAGGGTGTTGGGTTTTCTTGCTGTTCTTTTTCAATTTGTTGGAGATGTTGGGTTAGAGAGTCAATGACTATTTTTTTCCTGCCTTTTGATATGTTTGTTTATTACTAGAAATTGACCTCTTATTACTGCTTTGGCTGTTTCCCAAATGTTTTGGTAAGTGGTGTTTTCATTGTAATTTGTTTCCAAATTTTTAATTTCATTTTTATTTTTTCTAGAACCCACTCATGTTCAAGCAAGGTGTTGTTCAGCTTCCAAATGTATGTTTTTTCTCCTTTATCCTCTTTTTATTAATTTCTAATTTTGTAACATTTTGGTCTGAGAAAATGCTTTGTATTATTTCTATGTTTTTTACTTTATTGGTGCTTGCCTTGTGGTCTAAAATGTGATCTATTCTGGAGAATGTTCCATGTACATTGGAGAAGGTATACTGTGTTTATCTGGGGTGCATTAACCTATAAATATCTATAAAATTGAGTTGGTTTATTGTGTGATTTAATTCTTGAGCATCTTTGTTGAGTTTTTTCCTGGTAGTTCTATCTTTTCTTGAGAGAGATGTATTGAAATCTCTAACTACTATAGTAGTGTTGTCTATTTCTTTTTTTTTAGGTTTGTTAATGTTTGTTTTATGCATTTTGCTGGTCTTTCATTTTATGCATAGATATTTATTATTGTTATGTCCTCTTGTTCAATTGATACTTTTTAATATATACATATATATTTTATTTTCTACTAGTTTATTAACATTTAACATTCTACCCAAAGTATCCTTAAGTATTGTCACCTGTGGCTTGAATTTGTTTTTCAACTCCTTCAGCTTAAGAAACACTGAGCATGGATTGAGAAGCTGTGGTATATCCACACAATGGAATACTACACAGCATTGAAAAACAAGGAACTCATGCAATATTATTCAAAGTGGGTG
>NW_006399763.1:6304266-6317131 GCF_000299155.1 Elephantulus edwardii
GGAAATCCAAAACCTCTGTAAATGTCTATTAAAATTAATAATGATAATAATAATAATTTAAAAAAAAGGAAACATTGAGCGAGTTTGGCCCTTTTGATTTTCTGACTCCAGCTCTCTGAACATTTCATTATAGTATCTTGCTTTGTTGTCCCAGGCTGCCTTTTGAAATTTTCTGTTTGGCCCTTTGATTTCTTGGTTTCTTCCTTTAGCTTTGGCTTCTCAGTGCTCTAATGCAATACTCAGTCTCATCTGAGGTCCATCTTGGTCTTTTCTTCTTTTTCAGCCTTTGTAATGATCTTTTGCATTCTTCATGGATGATTTTCTTGATAGCGTCCTAGAGCTCATTTGGTCTATGCTCATTGGTGCTCAAGGTCTCAAACCTGTTCCTGAGATGGTTTTGAAATTTGAGTGGGACAGACTTAAGGTCAAATCTTGGTTCCTGTGGACTTAATTTAATTTCCCTCAACTTCAGCTTGAGCTTGCATATGAGTAGTTGGTGGTCTGTCCCACAATCAGCACCCAGCCTAGTTTTCACTGCTGATATTTAGCTTCTCCACTGGGTCTTTCCACAAATGTAATTGATTTGATTCCTATGCATACAACCAGGTGAAATCCATGTGTATAGCCTGAGTTTATGTTTCTTATAAAAAGTATTTGCAATGAATAAATCCTTGAATGTGCAGAACTCTATCATTCTATCTCCAGCTTCATTTCTCTCACTGAGTCCATGAATATACCATGGACTGCTAGGAGAACAAACAGGTTTATCCTAGAGAGGGTAAAGCCGGAATGCTCCTTGGAGTCAAGGATTCTGAAGCTTTGTCTGAAATACTTTGGGCATGTTGCAAGGAGGGATTGGTTCTTGGAGAGGGACGTCATGTTTGACAGAGTGGAGGGGCAGCACAGTAGAGGAAGACCTTCGATGAGATGGATCAATTCTGTGACTGGAGTGGTGGGAATGAGTGTGTATGAGATGGCTAGGTTGGCACAGGATAGAATGCCATTTAGGGGTCTTGTATATAGGGTTGCTATGAGTCACAAGCGACTCGATGGTACATAACAACAACAACAACTAGTTTATTTACATAATTCAACTACAAATTTGAACAAATTCTTTCAATTTCCCTCACCCATCAAATGGTACATTCCAGTGACACATCCACATCTATTGACCTTTTAAGCATTATGTAGTGACCTTCCTTGTCTTTTGTGATGGTTTTTGCATTGAAATTTATTTTATCGGAGATTAATTTATCTACTCCTGCTTTTTTCTGGTTGCCATTTCCTTGGTATATTTTCCCCCATCCTTTTATCATTAGTCTTTCTTTATCTTCATTTTTTCAGGTGTGTCTCTTATAGACAGCCTATTGGTGAATTTTGTTTTTTATCCAATCTGCTACTCTTCTCTTCAGTGGTGCATTCAAATCATTCACATTCAGTGTGATTATTGAAAGGCAGGTTTTTGTTGTTATCATTTTGTTCAGTTATTTTTGGTGTTGTTTCTAGTTACTTTGGTCCATGCTGCTTTCTGTGGTACTTCTGGATGAAGGACATCTCTCAGTGTTTCCTGCAACGCTGGTCTCGTTTTTACACACTCCCTTAAGTTCTATTTTTCTGGGAACATCTTGATCATTATTTAAGGGATAATTTTGCTGGGTAGGGAGAATTGACACCTTTGAGCTCTGGTGCTGGAGAAGAGTATGAATGTACCATGGACTGCCAAGAAAACAAACAGATTCAGCCTAGAGAGGGTTAAACCAGGCTGCTCCTTGGAGGCAAGGATTCTGGGGCTTCATCTGACATACTTTGGACATGTTATAAGGAGAGACAGGTCTTTAGAGAGGGACATCATGCTGGGTAGAGTGGAGGGACAGCGCAGGAGGAGAAGACCCTCCATGAGGTGGATTGATTCAGTGACTGGGGTAATCGGGATAGGTGTGTCAGAGGCAATGAGATTGGCACAGGATAGAGCATGGTTTAGGGCTGTTGTACATAGGGTCCCTATGAGTTGCAAATGACTCGACGGCAAACAACAACAACAACAGCAACAACAACAAGAGTATTCTTGGTTGACAGTTGTGTTCTTTGAGTGTTTGATATATGTCCTTCCACTGTCTTCTTGCTTGCATGGCTTCTGCTGAGAAATTGGTACTTAACCTTATTTGTTCTCCTTTATAGGTTACTCTTTGTTTCTCTCCCATTGCTTTCAGAATGTTCTCTTTATCTTTAATTCTGGCAAATTCAACTATGATTTGCCTTGATGTTTTTCTTTTGGGATCTATTCTATATGGTATTCATTGAGCTTCTTGAATATGTATTTTTTCATTCTTCATTATGCCTGGAAAGTTTTCCTCTAGTAATTCTTCCATAACTTTTTTGGTGCCTTTATTTGCTTCTTCCTGTTCTGGGATTCCAATGATGCACATGTTATTTCTCTTGATGGTGTCCCACATTATTCTTAGGTTTTCTTTTTTTTTCCTTCCTTTTTGATTCTGCTATTTGCTCTATCTTTTATTTCACTGGTTTTGTGTTCCATCTCTTCAACTCTGCTCATGTGTCCCTCCATCATGTTGACAGCATCTGAGACATTGGACCTCATATTTTGGATCATGGTTCTTATTTTTCCAGTGCTGCTAATGCCTCATTTGTTTTATATGTATTGTCTGGTTTTTTGTTTGTTTTTTTTTTTAGCTTCTCCTGTTTTTTTCTTGTAGTATCCTGTAATTCTTCAAGTTTGTCTTTCATCCTTGAAAATAGTCAATCATTGTTCTTTTAAATTCTGTGTCAGAAAGTTCCATCAGACTTTCTGGCTTCAGGAAATCCATCGGTACTGTGTCACCTTTTGGGGGCGACATCTTGCTTTGCACTTTTATGGTGTGTGGGATAGCTTGCTTTCTTCAAGACATTTATATGTTCTTGATCTGAAGACAATGCTCTAGAAATCAGCTGGGCAGCTACCCACTTGTGTTTTTCTCTAAACTTCTGACTCAAAGGAAAATTCATTTCAGGGCCTGTTAGAGCAGCCTTTTGTGGGTAAGTCAGATCAAGGTGCTCTGGATTAAAGGCAGTTGATTGGTTGTGCAGGCACAGGTGTGGAACCAAATGGGGGCAAGGCAGGCATGGGGGATGTGGTGACCAGAGGGGCAGGTCAACTACTTGTGGGACCTCACTCAGACCTCAGCTGTCTGGGTGTGCTCACGAGTGGGGTCCCTACTCCAATTCCAGCTGTCTGTCTCCCACCCAGTGGCTCTCACTCAGCAGTCCCTGCCTAGTGGCCCTTACCCAGGTGCCTTCGCACAGTGGCCCCTGCTCCAGGAGGGCCCTGCATCCAGTGGGACCTGAGAAGACCCAGTCAAATTCCCACTGATCCATTCACCTCTGGCAAGTCTATGGTGTCCACAGAAGTTTAGTCAAATTCCCACTGGCCTGCTTGCTCTCGAGCAGTCAGTGGGGCCCAAGAGAACTCAACCAAGTTTCCCCCAGCAGGCTTGTTCTTGCGTGCTCTCCCAGGTAATCGGTGGTGCCCAAGAAAACCCAGTCAAATTCCTACCAGTCTGCCTGATTGTAGGCAGTCAGCGGGAGCACAAGAACACTCTTTCAAATTCCAACAGACCCACTTACTCTTAGTGAGGCTTAAGAGAACCCAGTCAATTTCCCACTAACCTTTTTTCTCCTCAAAGATGGGTCCCACAGCAGCTCGGCTGGTGTCTTCCGGCTTTGGCTGGGCCTGTGGCATGGCTCTATGTTCCTGTAGCTCCAAAACTAATTGTTCCAACAAAAGTTCTGATTCAAATTCCTACTGTCCATGTTGCACCATGTTGGCTGCTCTCTGTGTGGTGTGAAGGTCTCTCTAGTGGCCCATCTCTATGGAGCTTGCTATTCCTCTGGCTCTTCACACTGTACTCTCCACCACTGCCATCTTGGAATCTTTAGCCATGGATAATATTTTTTATGGCATATCACAACTCATCTGTTCCTTGGCCATTAGTGTTCAATACATCAAATGTGTTCTTGAGAAGGTTTTTAAATTCTGGTGGCATAAACTCAAGGTTGTGTTTTTATCTTGGTGGACTTGCTTTCATTTTCTTCAACTTAAACTTGAAATTGCACATAGTGCTTGATGGTGTATTTCACATTCAGCCTCTGGCCTTATTTTGACTGCTGATACAGAGCTGCTCCATTGACTTTTCCCATAGATGTAATCAATCTAATTCTTGTGTAGGTAAAGTTCTTATATGTGGTTGTTGTTTGTGGTTTTCATATAGTTCATTTACATAATTTTTCATTTATATACATTGTGTTCCTTTACAATCCCTCATTTACATGTGTTCATACAATCATTCTTATATACTGTATTAAATGTAACTAATTACATTTGATCTATGCCTGTTATTACACCGTGTTTTCAAGTCTCAATTGAATCTTTCCCATTCCTCATCTTCTCCCAAATCTACTTACTAAACTCTGTTACCTGCCCCATTCCCCCTTTCCCCTATTGGACATGTATACATATCTTATTAGTTATTCTTCTATTTTCACAGTAATGGTCTTATGCGGTATTTTTCCTTATAAGACAAAATTAGTTCATGCAGCATAATGCTGGCTATATTCTCCCATGTTATATTGTATTTTATGAAATCACGACTCCTTAGTGCCGCATTGTAGTCCATTGTGTGACTGCACCACAATTTCTCAATTCATTCATTTTTTTATAGGCATTTGGGCTGTTTCCACATTCTTGCTATTGTGAATAATGCTGCTATCAAGAGAGATGTACATATCTCTCTGTGTACCTCAGTTCTAATTTCCTTGGTATATACTCCTAGCATTAATATAGCTGGGTCATATGGGTTTCTGTGTTCAGCTTTTACAGGAAACGCCAAACTGACTTTCAGAGTGGTTGTACCATTTTACAATTCCATTAGTAGTGCATGGGAGTTCCAAATGCCCCATATCCTCTCCAATATTTATTGCTTGCCATACTGTTAAATAAACTTCACTACTACTACTGGGGTGAGATGGTGTCTTGTTTTCATTTACTCTCTGATCGTCAGTGATTTTGAACATTTCTTAATGTGTTTGTTGGCTATTCAGTTGCCTTCCTTTGTGAAAGAAAGGTTTTTTAATGGCTTTTGCCCATTTTGTTATTGAGCTATCAGATGCCTTGTGTGTGTGTGTGTGTGTGTGTGTGTGTGTGTAGACCTTGTAGTATTCTTTATATTTTTGTTAAGAGACCTTTATCTGAAATAACATTGTCAAATGTTTATTCCCAGTCTGTAGGCTTTCTTTTCACAATATTGGAAAAAGGTTTTGATGCATGCAGAGAATTAATTTCAGAAGGTCTCATTCATCAATTTTATCTTCTCCTTGTTGTGTATGTTTGTGGTTGTTGTTTTTTAAAAAATACATTTGCAGCAAATAAATTATTTATTGTCATCAATCAAAATCTACTCATTTAATCTCCAGCCTAATTTCTATCACCAAATCTGTATTTTCCATCTACCAGTTCTAACAGTGTTCTTCTGTTATCCATAGGCTTTTTGAAGGCTTACTATTTCAGAAGTGGATGGTTAATCCTTTTTCTTAGTATATCTTAATCTGGAAGCTCTGCTAAGACCTGTCAACCATGGAAGATAGTGCTAGTATTTGAAAAACTGACGGCAAACCATACATAAAACCTCATAATTTTATATGGTAGTTTTCCCTATGGACAGAGTTGTCTTTCAATTAGAATGTAAAATGTTAGTCATCCCCTCCTCCCATGTCTGTCTTCATTATCTGTCTCTGCTGTGTTGTTTCTTGAGGTCACTCATTCTGAAGCGAGTTGATGCGATCCTGGTGTTGATTATGTTATAGGCTATGTTCATTCCTAAACATATTCTTTTCCTCTGATGTCACAGGGGTAACCACACATTTAATGAACTTCTTTGCACTCTCAGTGTTGAATCATGAACACTTTGAGCATTTGTGGTTAAATAAATATACAAAAACTGTCTGCTTACTTACTGACATCATTGGGCTCCCTGGACAAGCAGTTATAAGAGACCTTTCATTTTAACCTTCCTTCTTAAACTTTTTATTCTAATTCTTTTGCTTTCTTTCTCTCTGAGGCTGTATGTCCTTCCTTTCCTATACTTGCAGAAAATCCCCACCTATAGACCCATAGAGCCCCTTCTCTGCCCTTAGTATATTTTCATGGAGAGACACTTCTGTTATAGTATGCCTGTTGGCTCTGTGAAGGAAGATTCCTGAGAACCCTGCACTGGAACATATCTATGCTCTCTCATATCTCACGTGCATATTTATATACATATTTGCATATCTCACATGTCTATTTGTGTACTGTTGTTCTGGTGATGTACTGTCAAGTTGGAACTGAACTAACAGCTGACCTTCCGGCGGGTTTTTGGAGTTAGTTTAATCACATCTTTCTCTCACAGAGCAGCTGGTGGATTTGAACTCTGTACCTTTGTCAAGGACTGCAGCCTACAATATGGATTGAGGCTCAATGTCAAGAAGACAAAGATTCTCACCACTGGACCAGTTGGCAGCATCAGGATGGATGGTGAAGAGATTGAGATTGTACGCAGCTTTAGTTTGCTTGGCTCCATAGTCAACAGTCTTGGCACCAGCAGCCAGGAAATTAAAAGGCGCATTGCCATGGGAAAGTCTGCTGTTAGGGACCTCTCCAAAGTGCTGAAGAGCAGTGGTGTCTCTTTGGAGACTAAGGTGCATCTGATACAGGCCATGGTCTTCGCAATCACCTGTTATCCATCAGAGAGTTGGACAATGACCAAGGAGGATAGAAGGAGAATTGATGCCTTTGAGTTGTGGTGCTGGAGAAGAGTATTGAGAATACCACGGACTGCTAGGAAAACAAACAGATTTGTCCTGGAAAGGGTTAAACCGGGTGGCTCCTTGGAGGCAAGGATTGTGAGGCTCCATCTAACTTACTTTGGACATGTTGTGAGGAGAGACCGGTCCTTAGAGAGGGACATCATGCTTGGGAGGGTGGAGGGACAGCGCAGGAGAGGAAGGCCCTCTATGAGGTGGATTGATTCAGTGACTGGGATAATTGGGATGGGAGTGTCAGAGACAGTGCGATTGGCACAGGACAGAGTGGAGTTTAAGGCTGTTGTACATAGGGTCGCTATGAGTCGCAGGTGACTCAACAGCACATAACAACAACAACAACAACAACCACCACCACCTTTGGGATGACAGCACAGCTCCTTACTACTAACTAGACCATCAGAGCTCTCCATGTGCATACTAGGACACTATTACCTTTTCAGTTTACCTTTGTATGGTTTATCCAGGCTATTTTTTTGAGGGGTGGTTCCTACAGAGCCAGCCATCTTTTGTTGTACTCTTTCTCTGAGAAAAAGTGTTCTACATTCTCAGTAATTGACTGGTCAACAAAGTTTTAGAATAGAGCCCAACATTATTTTAAAAACAGCTTGGGTTTTTTTTCTGAAATGCATATTACTTTCCTCTTTCATTTTTGTTATAGAAATCTGTGAAATAAGCATCTTGGGTCATATAACCTACATTCTGTTGAGACATAGATATGAACTGACTTTTTTAATATTATGTAATCTACTGTCAAATTGATAGTCAGCAAGTTACACACAATACAGCACATATATAAAGACACTATTTTCTACTTGTGGACACACATTGCACTCTATTTTATAATGTGAATTTTGTAGTGGTTGGGATTGGAGAGAATGGGAAAGTAGCTATGATAGTAATTAATGGTTTCATGTGTTAACAGAATCTCTGTCTTGTTCTCTTTTTTAAAGAGTCATTATGGAATAAAGTTCATTTGCTATTGCTTGTTTGTGATGAATATATTATGTTTATCTTGTTCTTTCCAAGTATACCTGCCCACAATGGACATCATCCAAAGCCATGGGAAAGCTAAATATAGGAATGAAACCAAACTGGGAAATGCACCATGAGGAATATTTGAAAAGAAAACCCAACAATAAATGTTCTTAAGAGCAAACACAATATTTTTTTTTTAAATGCAGAAGCAGGAATGAAGAAAAAATCACAGAGGGAGAATTAGAACTTCCAGATTGGAATTTGTAAGAATTAAAACCTAAGGCTCTGGTTTGGTGGTCTGTCTTTATAATCTAAACTTGCTTCATATGGATACATTTTGATACAGTGGTTAAAGTGCTTTATGTCTAATTGAAAGAGTCATGGTTGAACCCACTAGCAGCTCCATGGGAGAAAGTTGTGACAGTTCACTTCTGTCAAGATTGCACCCTTGGAAATGCTATGAGACAATTGTTTTCTTCTGTAAGATTCCTCCTACAGGGAGCTTTGGTTGTAAGAAGCTGCACTGTAATCCAGAAGGCACACAGTTCCAATCCACCAACTACTGTACAGGAAAAAGATGGGGAGTCTCCTCCTTTGCAATAACCGCTTCTGAAAATCCACTGGAGGGTCAGCTATGAGTTTTCTCCAACTTGACAGTACACAACAAAACCACCAACAACACAGAGTTCCTGTAAGTTGCTTGATGACAGTGGATTTTAATACTTAGCCCCAATAATTATTATTTTATTTTTGAAAACATAAGAAAATAATTTAAAAAAGGATTCCAGTCAGCACATTTTGTAGTGGGAGGGGATAACCACCTTATTTTTAAATTTCAGAAGTTTTACCTATATTTTAAGTTTTTCACTTTATATGTAGGTCAGTATGAAAAAGACAGTATATTAACTGTAGGTCAAACACTAAAAATATCCCAACCTTTTGGAGGAGGCAAGGAGAAAAACACTCGACTTTTCACTGAAAGATTGGCTGTGTGAACTCAGCAGCCACTGTGTGGGAGAAAGATGTGGCAGTCTGCTTCTGTAAATGCCTCGGGATGCCTGAAGATTATAGTTAAAATGAAGCAGATGGGGGTTGGATGTGAAAATGTTCCTAGAAATGATAAAGTATAAGGCTGCTGGTTTATAATCTTAAACCGGAAATTGACCCCTAAATAAAGTGACTGATGAACACTATTTGAGGCTCCAATTTGATTTACCAGTGTTTTATGGGCAGGTAAAATTCCAAATGAAAAAATGAAACTCATTGTCAGCTTAATTTGAAATTTGAATTATACAAATTCTTTGTGTAAAACAAATCATTACCCTCTACATCCGTGGGAAGAAGTTTATAAATAAAACATCCTGAGGGAACTTCTGTTAATTATTGTGTACCTGAAATATCTCAAAAGAAGTGAAGCTGAAATAATTGTTTTTGTCTTTATCAGTTATAAGGAACTACAGGAATAAATGTTTTATGACCTTGAACACTACAAGGTCTTTATCCAGCTAAGGACAATAGAGGCTTCTGGATGTGTGTAAACTTGAGAAAACTCTGCAGGGTGTAGAGGGAGCAGAGTAAGAGGTCAAGAAGACATTCTGACCAGAGCATAAAAATAATATATAGAACAATACATTCAACTTCTACTCCAGGTAGGTAATATTGATTATTTAAAAGATAAGAAAGACTATTTTACATGAAAATGGAAGCCTTTTCCCATTTTTGTTCTTTAAAAACTAGGTTGACAAACATCTACTTTTCTAATTTCCAGATTTTATTGACTCCTATCTGGATATTAGTACAGTGATTAGGAGTCAGAATTCTAGAATTAGGCTTCCTACATTTGAATCCCAGGGGAACCTTGGACCAAGTATATTAACTGTAACTGTCAATATCACCATCTATAAAATGGGAACACTTAGTGTGGTGGTCATGGGCAGTACAGGTGATTTATGTGTTCTGCTGCTAACTTAAGGATTAAGTAGTGGTTTAAATTCAGCCAATTTGTATCTACCCAGAAACTAGTGGTTTGAATCCAAACAAAGTCACCTCAGAGAAAAGGTCTAGTGATTGACTTCTGAAAAATCAGCCATCAAAACCTTATACTACAGCTCTACTCCAGCCATATGGTGTGACCATTAATTAGGTTGATTCTACAAGTGTTTATGATAACTTTTAAACTATTAATATTAAATATTAATACCTTCAAATAGTGGTTTTGGTGAGGATTTTTAAATATTGACTCCCAGAAGAGAGAACACATCTGTCTTAGAGGAAATACAGCTAAAATGCTCCTTAGAAACAAAGATGATTAGACTTCATCTTTTTGACTTCAGATGGTTACCAGTAAAGACCAATCACTGGAGAAAGATATTTGGTAAAGTAAGGGTCAGTGAAAAGACTTGTTACATGTCTGTGAGATGGTCCTGGCTCATAGTGCTTTGTGCACAACAGAATTAAACATTGTCTATACACATCTTCAGAATCACTTCTATACCCATTATTGTCACCCCTATACAGCGCAGGAGGGGAAGACCCTCTATGAGGTGGATTGATTCAGTGACTGGGGTAATCGGGATGGGTGTGTCAGACGCAATGCGATTGGCACAGGATAGAGCAGGGTTTAGGGCTGTTGTACATAGGGTCGCTATGAGTCGCAAACGACTCGACGGCACATTAACAACAACAACAACAACAACATATTAGTCTATTTCTCTGAGGGCTTCCTCTTTGACACCTGGCTTCTACCAAGCATGAGTTCTTCAGGGACTGCTCCCTCCTGATAACAGGTCCAGAGTACATAATATCAAGTCTCATCATCCATCATCCTCCGAAGCGTTCTATCTGTATTTTTACCATATATATTTTTTCTTCTTCTAACACTCCATGCTATATTCATTATTCTTTGCCAATTCCACAATTCAAGTGTATCAGTTTCTCTCTGATCTTTCCTTTACATCGCCCAGCTTTTGCGTGCATAGGAAGTAATTGAAAATATCATGGTTGACCAGGAGAAGATAAAATAGATGAATGGGACCTTCTAAGAATCAATTACCTATGCACATCCAAAAATTTCTCCAGCAGGGTGAAAAGGGATGCCACAGACTGGGAAAAAGTGTTTGGTAATGACATGTTAGATAAGGGACTTATATCCAGAATTTATAAAATACTTGAACACCACAATAAGATAAAGGTAATGGGCACAGGAAAATATTGTGGTTGGATTGTTGTTGTTGTTGAGTACCATAAAGTCAGAACTGACCCACACTGACCTTCTGGCAGATTTTCAGAGGCAGTTAATTGCTCAGGAGGAGATTTCCTATTCCATGGAGAGGCTGGTGGCCTTAGGGATTGCAGTGCAGCAATCTTAGTACTTAGTTCTCAAGATGACATCTTTGCCTTTTAATATTTTCTAAAAAACCCATTTTGCTGTATTTTAAGTGAAAATTAATTAGTTTTTCCAACCAGTAATTCTTACAGTCTCTATAGTAGGTTAACACTATCCCTATTTTCTTCCTGGGTTTTCATTTTTATTTTTCTCATTTCTCCATCTTTTCCTGTCTTCTCATCTTTGGCTTTGGGCAAGCTTTGCCCGGTTGATGTCATAGAACTGATTGTACTGAGGATTTACGTTTGCTTTATAGTTCTATTACTTAGCTGGGAGATTGCCTTGCGAATGTCTCCTCAGTTTCAACTTAAAATGTTGTCTCAAGGTGGTAGTCTAAAGATTCTTCTAGTCCTTTTCTGACCAGTACATCTGAGGTTTTGGATTTATTTGTTTTTATTAAGTGGGAAAGGAGATTTTTAGATTGAGTGAGGACATTTTTAAAGCTTTAAAGATATGTTTTGTGGTAGATTTGTCCAATGTAAGATGCTGATTGTTTTTCGGCTTTTTTTTTTGACTGCTGTTTCCATGGATATTGTGGATCCAAGTAAAATTAAATCCTTGGCAAATTTACTATTTTCTGTTTATTATAATATCTCTTGTTTTCTATTTATGAGAATTTTTGTTTTCTTTTGGTGAAAAGTCATCCATACTGACTCCTCTATTCTTTGGTCCTCATCAGTAAGTGCTTCTCATGCTTAAGCTGGAGAACCTCAAGGAGACGAACTGACATAGTGGCTACATTAATAGGCTTAAACAACAGTGATAGCGTGGATAGTGCAGAACCGGACAGCCTTCTGTTCTGTTGTGGGTAAGGCTACCATGGATAGGAGCAGCCCAGCACCTGACAACGTGCCTCACTGAGCATGGACTTGGGAAGAGGTGCAGATGATTGGCTGTTGAGACCTGATAGAGACTGATTCTGCTCCATAGCACTGTGATTGTGTGGAATTTTCCTATGTAGTTAGTAGAGCGTGGAGTTTCTGGCCTAATGTTCTAAGCTTTGGGAAGGATTTGGTGTCATGGTGGTACAGGGCGCTATGTGTTGAGCTGCTAACTGAAAAGCCGACGATTTGAATTAACCAGCTGTTTCCAAAAGAAAGATAACATAGTAGGCTCTCATTAAGATTAGCAGCCTTGGAAGCCTGATGGAGAGTCACTGTGCTTTCGAATCCTCTTGCTGGCAGTGGGTTTGGAATCTGAAGTTCAGGAGCCCCAAGAGATACAGTATTTAATGTAAAGGCCAGAAGTTTAAATTCGCTCAACATCTCTGTGGAAGATCTGGTGATCCGATCTTATAAACAGAGTCCCAGGAAACCCGTTAGAGCATTTCTGTTCTTTCATATAGGATAACTGTGAGAAAGAATTGACTCGCTGCACACAGCAGCTTTATCCTATAGTTGGGGGATACTGAGGTGGGTTTTTTCATTTGTTTGGATGGCTTATTATAAGAGAAGATCAATTAAGTCCTTGCCCACATATGGAAACAGTCACAGATGTCTATCGTCTATTCTTGTTAATGTTGTTGTTGTTGTTGTTGTTGTTGTTGTTACGTGCCGTCGAGGTCTTTGCGACTAATAGCGACCCTATGCACAACAGCCCTAAACCCTGCTCTATCCTGCGCCAACCGCACTGCCTCTGACACACCCATCC
>NW_006399763.1:6319761-6326326 GCF_000299155.1 Elephantulus edwardii
TTCCTCCTCCTTTGTATTTCCATACTTAATAGTTCTACCTAGGTTGCCCTTTCTGTTAGTGTGCGTGTGTTCTGTTGTGCATAGGGTTTGGAATCTGATGGGCACATCTTTCTCTTGTGAAGCAGCAGGTGGTTTCAAACTACCAATCCTTTGTGAACAGCCCCACTCTGTTCAACCACTGTAACACCAAAGCACACACACCCCTTCCCAGAGTCCTTCAATCGATGAGAAACCATTCTGAGCCAAAGTGAGCATATTGTATTTGTTCTCCTTCCTGCTCTACTTTAATTTTCTTTCCCCCCACCTTTTATTTTTGCCGTTTGTGACTTTGATAAGGGGCCCTGGTGGTGAAATACCTAAATGCTTCGTTACTAACAAAAAACTTTGTAATTTGACCTCAATGAAAATCCTAGGAGGCAAGGATTTTGGCGCTCTGTCTAAATACTTTGGGCATGTGACCAGGAAGAACCAGTCCTTGGAGAAGGCCATCATGGTTGGAAAGAATGAGAGACAGCACAGGAGAGGAAGACCCCATATGAGATGGGTTGACACAGTCATGGGGGTAGGTGAGTTGGAGTTCGTGTGACTGCCTCTGGATAGGGCAGGGTTTAGAGCTATTGTACAAAGGGACACCGTGAATTGTAGGCAACTTGATGGCAATAGCAACAACAATGAAAGGCACTGCAGGAGATAGACTTAATCACTTGCTTTCATAAATGTTCTCACTCTCCACTTAATTGCCATTGAGTTGGAACTAATATCTGACTACTCAGAGAGTTTCTGAGGTTGTATTTCACCTGGAGGAGATTGTACATATTTCTCTCCCAGAGCCTTTCATTAGCAGAGTCAACCTGTCAGAGATGCTTGGCCTTAATAGTGCAGCTCACTATGGACTAAGCCACCGAGCACTCCCTATGGCCAAGAAAACCCTATAGGATAGTCCTGCTCTGTCACTTAGGGTCACCAGAATAAAATAAAAAAAATTGTACCTACAAACAACAAAGCCACTTAGGTGATTTGAAGAATCACTATAGAAGTACCAAGAAAATGATATTTTATTTGTATGTCTTGAAGCTTTCACCTTTCCCCCTTTCCCTTATCAAGAATAGGTCTTAGAAAAGGTGTGATGAGAGTGCTCCTTAGAGAAGGGAAGAATGGCAAAGCTTTGTTCTGCCTACCTTGAGCATGTTGTTGAAAGGGGGATTCCTTGGAAAGGGATATCATACTTGTAAATATGGAGGGTCAGCAAAAGAGATGAAGACTCTTAATGAGATGGATTGACATGGTGGCTGCAGACATGGTATCAAATATGTAGGAGATAAGAAGGATGGCACAGGATAGGATAGGATCCAGATCTATTGTTCATAGGGTCACTGTGAGCTGAACTTGACTCAGTGGCACCTAACAAAAATATATTCATGGACTTTGTTTGATTGAATACCTAGGACTCAAATAGACCATATATATGGAAAGACATGGTAAAAAAGTTCAATATCCGCAGTCAGAACAAGGCCAGGCCAGGGGCCACCTGTGTAACAGACCATCAATAGCTCATGTGCAAGTTCAAATTGAAGGTGAACAAAATGAGAACAACTCCAGTAGTGCCAAAATGTGGCCTTGACTATAACCCATATGAATTTAGAGATTATTTTAAGAACTGACTTGATGCATTGAACACCAGTGACTGAAACTCAGATGACTTATGAGATTATATTAAAGAATTCATACAAAAAGAAAACAAAAGTTCACTACAAAGCCAGGAAAGAAAGAAAATACCAAAATGGATGTCAGAAGAGAGTCTTAAAACTCACTCTAAGTGATGAAGTAAGAGAACGAAACCAAAGATTTTAATAAACAGCTCGAGATGACAAAACAAATATTATAATGAAATGAGAAGAGACCTAGAGTTGAAAACTAAAAGGGAAAAACATTCTTGGGGATTTTTCAAACTTGAAGATGAAAGGAAGCATTTCAAGAAGATGAAGGTTGTTGTATCAAAAAGAAATGACCAATGATCAACCATTTCAGAAGGTTGCATATGATCAAAAATCAAGGGACTAAAAGGAGTCCAAGTTGCACTGGTGAAAAGAATTCTCATCTGGCATTGGAGAAAAATAAGATTGACAGAATACCAAATGAGGTGTTTCAGCAAACAGATTGAGCTTTGGACATGCTCAGTTTTCTATATAAGAAATCTGAAAGATACCTACTAGGCCAGCTGACTGCAAGACACTGTATCCATTCTAAAGAAAGAATATGAAAATTATCCAATGATATCTTTTACATAGCATACAAAAAATGTTGCTGAAGATAATGAAAAAAGTAGCAGGAGTAGTACATCAACAGGAGATACATAAAAATAAATTCTTGCATCTCATAGGCTCTATGGGAGGATAGGCAATCTCCCATGCAATTGAGTGATTACGAAAACCCACTAGCGGCCAGCTATATATTGGTTCCGACTCTACAGTACACAACAACAATAAAAACTCATGGGTCCTTAGAATCACCTTCTTCTGGTATTTAGTACTGAGAGTATGAAAATAAAAACCATCAAAATAACAGCAGAAACAACACTGCTCTTGCTGGAACTTGTTTATAAGGGGATAATTCATTTGGTTTTGCTGAGAGTAACTTTTTTTTGTTAACTGGATGGTTAGTGCAGGCTTGAATCAATAACAGAGTTAACATGGCCATATGCCACCTCTCCTGTGCACATCATCATTTCCTTTCTGATTCTGTAGAATTTAGCTGATGAATCTCACGTTACCTTTCAATCTTTTATAATAATTAATGAGTTCTTCACAAATATTCTGATAGATGAGTCTTCTCCATTTTTAAAATGGCTGATCTGTCTGGTATAAATCCAAATACCAGTTTTTGCTTTTAATGAAATAATGTTTCCATATTGTTACAAGGAGCTTTGGTGGCCCAGTAGGTAGATTGTAATAGTGCAAACCAAAAGTGATTTGACCAGCAGGGTCTGCAAGGGAGAAGGAAGGACAGCTGTCTCTAATTATTATTTACACCCATGAGAACCCAATTGAAAGTTGCTGTCAGTTGGAAATAACTCTACAGAAATAATTTGATCTCTTTGGGAACTTTAAAATCTACTCTCAGTGATGCTTAGGTTGCCTTTCACAGTGGATAGTCTACAGCTACTATTTATCTTAAACTGCCCGTAATCGTCCTAACCCATACTGACCTTGGAGTCTATGATGGGTTAAAAGTAAGTTCCATATGCACACACATGTTTATCACAGGGCTTTGTTCACAATAGCAAAGAGTTGGAAACAATCTAAGTGCCCATTAACAAACTAATGAATAGAGAAGCTCTGGTATATTCACATAATTGAATACTAGGCTGCACTGAAAAACAAGGAACTCATGCAATAATCTTCAAAATAGGTGACCCTTGCTGACATTATGCTGAGTGAAATATCTCAGTCACAAAAGGACAAATATGGAAAGGTGCCATTGTTGTAAAATGGGAATGACATCGGGTAGAAAGAAGACTGAGAAAGAGAGGATAAATAATGTATACTGCATTGAAACAGATGAGGGAGAAAACTGTTTAAAAGGGATATATGATTAGGTAATATTGTGATGGCAGGAGTCCAGAATGAAGGCTGCATGGTGGAGTGGACCTGGGGGGAGGGATTGTATAACAATAAAAGAATTTTTCTTTTACTTTTCAAAGAGAAGAGCGAATGGGGATGGGGGGAGGATGGGCAGGGAGAAAAGTGCAAAATGAACGAATGGAAATCCAAAATCCCTGTAAACATTAATTAAAATTAATATTTTTTAAAAAAGGAAAAAAGAAATGCTACATTAAAAAGCCCCAAAATTGTTTTATAGACTTTTTTTGAGAAGGTAAAGCTAATTTTCTTTCCCTTTGAGTGGGCTAGATGTAGTAACTCTTTGCTAATGAATGAAGCATAAATGACAGTGTGTCACTTCTGGAACAAGGGCATAAGAGAACTTTTCAGTGACTCCATCTTGGTTACTCTTGGATCATTCACCCTGGAGAGAAGCCTGCTGCCATGCAGCTGTGAAGCAAAGTGTATGTGATAAGAAACTGAGACCTTTAACCAACAGCCAAGTGAATGAACTATTGTAGAAGCAGACGCTCCAATCCCAGCCAAATCTTTAAATGACTCCAACACTTGCTTACATCTTAAGGGCAACTTCAGGAGAGAGCCTAAGAACCATTGAGTAAGTGGTTTCTAGCTTCCTGAACCTCATTAAACATGTGATCTAGTCAATATTTGTTATTTTAAACTACTCAGTTTGGGAGTTTACACACTTTACCAAAGATTTGCTTCCTATTGAAGATTCTGAAGCTGTTGAAAAGAGGGTGCTAGGTGAACAATCTCTGTTGCTTTTCTGTCCTTTCAGAGCACTTAGGGAGCAGAATTCTTTGGATTTCTTACACCCTTTCCCATCACACCTCATACAGTATATTCTATTCTTAGTTAAGATCTTGTCTCATTGTAATAGAAAATCTTGTCTCCATTTACACCTTTAGTCTCTCCTTTCCTGGGCTTCAACAACTTCTGTTTCTTCTATTATCAACACAAAACTTTTCTTTGACCCTGCTCCTTTTGGGCATTTTGTGTTTGTTTGCAAAGTCTTGAACTTGCTATTTACCTCCCCCCCCCCAATATTTTCTTGCTGGTTACTGCCCTTACCCAAATAAAATTTATTATTATGAATTCCAACTTGGCAAACCTTGTTGTTGTTATGTGCCGTAGAGTCACCTGCGACTAATAGCAACCCTATGTACAATAGCCCTAAACCCTGCTCTATCCTGTGCCAGTCTCAGTGTCTTCATACACCTACCCCCATAACCCCAGTCACTGAATCAATTATCTCATCGAGGGTCTTCCTCTCCTGCGCTGTCCCTCCACCCTCCCAAACATGACGTCCCTCTCCAAGGACTGATCCCTCCTTGCAACATGCCCAAAGTATGTCAGAAAAAACTTCAGAATCCTTGCCTCCAATGAGCAGCTTGGCTTTACCCCCTTCAGGACAAACTTGTTTGTTCCTAGAAGTCCATGGTATAGTCAATACTCTTCTCCAATACTACAACTCAAAGTCATTAATTCTCCTTCTATCATGCCTAGTCATTGTCCAGCCTTCTGATGCTTAGCAAGTAATTGCAAAGGCCATGCCCTGTATCAAGGCTCACCTTAGTCTCCAGACTGACATCATTGCTCTTCAGTACTTTGGAGAGATCTCTAACAGCAGACTTTCCCCATGCAATTAGTCTTTTAACTTCCTGGCTGCTGGTACCAAGAGTGTCATATCTCCATACCTTTCCAATTTATATGCAGAACAGATTATCCGGGAGGCAGACTTTTAGGAAAAATGTGGCATCAGGATTAGAGGTAGACTCATCAACAATCTGCATTATGCTGATGACACAACCTTGCTTGCTGAAACTGAGGAGAACCTGAAGTGCTTTCTGCAGAGGGTCAAGGACTGCAGCCTTCAATATGGATTGAAGCTCAACATCAAGAAAAAAAAAAAGATTCTCACCATTGAGCTGTTGGCAGCATCATGGTAGATAGTGAAGAGATTAAAATTGTTGGCAGTTTCAGTTTGCTTGGTTCTACAGTCAACAAACACTCTTGGCAAACCTAAAAGGCAAAATAGAATTGTTTCATAGGGTTTGCAAGGCTTTAATCTTTACATAGGCAGCTTCTCACCTGGAGTAGCTAGAGGGTTGGGTTATCTGTTGAATGCTGAAAGCCACCCACCAGGGCTCTTGTTTCTGCCCTTGGTCATGGCATTTCCTCTTTGGGTTTGGTTACCATTGGTTCTTTCCTTGCTGTTCTTGATTTCTGAAATATTTTAACCTCACAAAATCTCAGAGGTGCCAAAAGGTGGGACCGACCTTACATATCACTCATAGTTGATAAAACAGAAGCTTTAGGAAGTTGAGACTCTGGCCTCAAGTAAAAAACCTGGCTGGTGGCAGAGTCTGGTCTCAAGTTCAGATTCCTTGACTCTGATAGTGGTTATATTATATCACAAACAATTCCTTCAAACTTTCTCACCAATGTCATGAAACTGCATTTTCTTGGTTCTTCTCCTTCTTCTCAGTCTCCTCTGCCAGTTTCCCTTCCTACTGTTCTTAAAGTTCTCCTTTTAGTCTTTCTATCTTGCCGATCTCACTCTCTTGCCTTCTGTTAGCCTCTACTAGTCCTGATTCTGCCCTGAAATGCATCTTCATATTGTTGACCGCCCACAAGACAACACCAGCAACTTGGAAGTCTCCCAACTTGACCAGATGCTAAATTTTTCCACCCTGAGAGTGATGCATCTCTTTTCCTTATCATTTGGGTAAATACTTAGTGCCATTCTATTGGCTACCAAGGCTGCCTTTCAATTTATTTTTTCAGTTCCATTCATTTGACAAACTGTATTTAGTATTGCCAGAAAAAGCAATGCATTGAAGACATAAAGTGTAAAGTCTTTTTTTTATTATAATTTTTTATTTTTTTTTACAGAGGTTTTGGATTTCCATTCATTCATTGCCGCAATTTTCCCCCTTCCCACC
>NW_006399763.1:6327131-6339074 GCF_000299155.1 Elephantulus edwardii
GTGTTTTAGACAATCTTTAATTTACATTGTTTCATACAATCATTCATATATATTCTATTCTACGTTTTTTATACTAGTTTATAAAATTTGAATACATTGTTTTTTTTTAGAACAGATCCTTCCCATTTCCCTCACCTTCCCACCCATCAAATTGTGTGACCCCATAATTAATCCTCCCCACCCACACATCCTCACCCCTCTGCTTCCACCCTCTGCCCCCTTGAGTCCTCATGCTCATTCTACAATAATGGTTTTATACATTGTTTGTCCTTATGGGACTGAGTTCACTCAGCAATGCTCTCCAGTCCCTCCCAAGGTAGGTAGCAATTAACAAAATTATTGTTCCTGTGTGCTGTGTAGTATTCCATTGTGTGACTATACTATAATTTCTCAATCCATTTGTTTGTGGTTGAACATCTGGACTGTTTCTATGCTCTTGCGATGGTGAATAACAGTGCTATGAACATTGGTGTACAAGTTTTTTATCAGACAAGTATTCTCACCACTGAGCCACTTGGCAGAACCATGATAGATGGAGAAGAGATTGAGATTGTTAAAAATTACAGCATGCTCGGTTCTACAATGAACACTCTTAACACCGGCAGTCAGGCTATCAAAATACAAATTGCATCGGGAAAAAACTGCTGTCAGGGAACCTCTTCAGAGTGTAGTAGAGCAACGATGTCAGTCTAGAGACTAAGCTGTGCCTAATCCAGGCCATGGTCTTTGCCATTACTTGTTATGCGTCAGACAGTAGGATAATGACTAAGAATGACAGAAGAAGAACTAATACTTTGAATTGTAGTGCAGGAGAAGAGTCTTGAACATACCATGGAATGCCAATAAAACAAACAGGTCTGTCTTAGAACAGGTGAAACCAAGTTTCTCCTTGGAGGCTAGGATTTTGAAGCTCCATCTCACACACTTTGGGCATGTGGCCAGGAGAGACCAGTCCTTGGAGAAGAACATCATGCTTGGAGAAGGACATCATGCTTGCAAGAGTGGAGGGAAGACAGTGCAGGAAAGGAAGACCCCGGATTAGATGGATTGATGCAGTAACTGGGGCAATGGGGGTTGGTTTGTTGGAGTCAATAAGACTGGTTCAGGACAAGGCAGGCTTCAGAGCACTGTACTTAGTCACAGGTGACTCACTGGCACATAACAACAACAACAGTAGATAAGAAAAGGGAACTTTGGTGGCTTACTGGCCTACTAGTTGCTCCATGAGAACAAGATGGGAAATCTCCTTGTGTATAATTTATTGCCACTAAAAACCCACTGGAGGGTCAGCTATGAGTTGGTTCTGAGTCGATGGCATATAACAATAACACCATAAAAAAATTTTTAAAAAAGAGACAACAAAGCCAGTGGTCAACTCTGGAACAGGTTATCAGTAGCTCATCTGCAAGTTAAGGTTGAAGAAAGTGAAAATAATCCCATGAGAGCCAAAATATGCTCATGAGGATATCCCACTCATCATCTCCAGGACAGATTGGTTGTACTAAATGTTGATGACTAAAGAGCAGATGAGCTATGGGATGACATCAAAGATGTCAAATCTGAAAAAGAGCAAAATATTATTACAAACACAGGAAAGAAAGAAAAGACCAAAATGAATGCCAGAAGAGACTGAAATGTGCTTTTGAAGACAAAGCATTGTCATGAAATGTGTGAAAACCTGTAGTTAGAAAACCAAAAGGGAAGAACATGCTTGACATTTATCAAGCTGAAAGAATTGAAGACAATTCAAACTCTGAATTGAAATATTGAAGGATTCTATAGGCAAAATAGTGAATGACATAAGAAGCACCAAGAAAACATAGAAGAAATACAAAGCCACTTTACCAAAAGGAATTGGAAGTGCTTGGTCATTTCTGGGAGTCACATAAGATCAAGAACTAATGCTTCTAAAGGTAGATGTCAAAGCCACACTGAAAGCATCAGTGGAAAGTAAGGCTCTGGGAACGGATGGAATACAAGTGTGACATTTCCACAAGCAGATGCAGCACTGGAGGTGCTAAGAAATCTGGAAAATAATTAGCTGACTGACTGACTGGAAGAAAGGTGATACTACAGAATAAACAAGGGGACAATATTTTTAAATATCTATGGAATTTTATATGTAGATATTTTTGCAAATATATGAATAGGTATAAAGCATCAGCTGAGGCTGACCTGATTCTGACTTATGATGATTCCCTCTGCTTTTCAATGGCTGTGATAGTTTGGAAGTAGATTACCAGGACTTCCTTCTAAGATTTCCTTGGATGTATCCAAACCACCAGTGTTTGAGTTTATAATTACATGTTTAGTCTTTATGTCACTTAAGGACCCAATTTACATATTCACATACAATTAGCTGTAAATACATAAACATAAATTATTTTATTGCATGTATTGCATCTTAACATTAAGAAAACAAAAATCAACACTTCACCAAAGAAGACATTCAGATGGCTAACAAGCACATGAAGAAATGTTCAAAATCCCTAGCTCTAAGAGAGATCCAAATCAAAACAACTATGAGATATCATCTCTCCCCAGTAAGAAAAGCAAAATTTAACAGAACAGCAAACAACGAATACTGGCGACATTGTGGAGAAACTGGAACCCCTATTCACTGTTGGTGGGAGTGTAAAATGGTGCAACCACTGTAGAAGGCGCTTTGGCACTTTCTCAAAAAATTGCAAATAAAGATTCCATTTGAGCCAGCAATTCCACTCTGGGAATATACCCCAAAGAGACCATAACTGCCACCCAAGCAGATATATGCACACCCATGTTTATCACAGCTTTGTTCACAATAGCAAGGAGTTGGAAACAACGCAGGTGCCCATAAACAAATGAGTGGATAGAGAAGCTCTGGTGTATTCACACAATGGAATACTATGCTGCATGCAATATTATCCAAAATGGGTGACCCTCGAGGACATTATGCTGAGTGAAGTATTTCAGTCACAAAAGGACAAATACTTCTTGGCATCACGGTTGTAAAACAGAACTGACCTCGGGGTTGGGGGGAGACTGAGAAAGATGGGTTCAATAATGTATACTGCAATGATACAGATGAGGGAGAAAGCTGTTTAAAAGAGATATGTTATTAGGTATTTTTGTCATGACAGGAGTCCAGAGTGAAAACTGCATAGTGGAGTGGACCTGGGAGGAGGGATTGTAAAACAAAGAAAGAATTTTTCTCTTACTTTTCCAAGAGGGTAGTGTACTAGTGGGGGAGGGCTGGCCAGGGAGAAAAGTGTAACAATGAATGAATGGAAATCCAAAGTGTGTGTAAATTTTCATTGAAATTAATAATAAATTAAAAAAGAGAGGAAAAAAACCCCCAAAAATCTTCATTGCTGGAGTGAAAGGCAATGTCATGATAGATGGAGAAAAGATTGAAATTGTAAATGACTTTATCTTACTTGTATCCATAAGTAATATACTTGGTACAGGCAGTCAAGTGGCCTAGTGGCAAGAGGCTGTGTTGCAATCCTGATAGCACGTGCTTCGTGGCAGAAAGATAGGCTATCTCCTCCCATGTGCTTAACTGCCTGTGAAAATCCACCAGTGGGTCAGCTATAGGTCAGTTCTGACTGCAACAACAACAACAACAACAACAACAACCGGCAGTCAAGATACCAAGAGATATATTGCTATGGATACGTCTGCTGTCAGGGATCTCTCCAAATTATTGAGGAGCAATGATATCAGTTGGAGAACTAAGGTGCACTTGGTTCAGACCATGGTCTTTGCAGTCACTTGCTATGCATCTGAGAGCTGGAAAACAGATAAGGATGACTAAAGAAGATTGATGCCTTTGAGCTGTGGTATTGGAGAATAGTACTGAATATCCCATGGATTGCCAAAAGAACAAACTGATTGTCTTGTAGAGGGTGCAGTTTGAGTGCTCCTTGGAGGCAAAGATGATGAAGCTTCATCTCACATACTCTGGGCATGTTTCTAGGAGGTTATTTCTTGGAACAGGGCATCATGCTTGGAAAGATGGATGAAGAAGAAGACCCTGAATCAAATGGATTAACACAGTGACTGCTGAAAAGGGCTTGAGTGTGCCAGAGACTGTGGGGATGGCACAGGATAGGACAGGGTTCAGATCTGTTGTTTATAGAGTTGCTAAGAGTCGATGGCACCCAACAACAACAACATATATAATTCAGAAGCATGCTCAATGTAGATAACGTTATCTAAGTTGTATGTTTTTTTACCCATTCTTTTTTTTTAATCCTCAAGCAATTAAAACACAGTGTAGGTTGTTTTCCTCAAGCTTAGTAAGAACATTTTGAGATAAGATCAAATTTAGAAAATGTTTCAGAATCAGAGGCTCTCAGTAAGTCATAAGCAAATGACTATACAAGATTATTATATGAATCCCTGTTCTGTAGTAACTGTCTATTCCCAAAGCCCTTCAGCAAATATAATAAACACTTCAGCACGAGGTCAAAACTAGATTCTTTAGAATTAAATTGACATAATTTTTAAAAGATGCATTAGTCTACACTTTTAGATTCTTTTTAATAGGCACAGCAATTGAAATTAGTATGTTGGCAGTGTTTTCAGGAGCCTCGATTCACATCCTTAGTGCATCTCACAGAATAGAAAATATTATTTCTTCTGTATTGGCAATTTGCAGCCAAGACTCCTACAAACTTTAGCATCCCTGCCAGTAATTGTCTAGTGGTCTAATTTTATTTTGTTTAGAATACAGACCCATGAGAAAGGTTCCAACCCCGTGATTGTTATTCTCTAAACAGAAATGATATAAATTGACCAGGAGTCTCAACAGGAATTATTGATAAGGAAGGAGAAGGGCATTTTAATAGGGGAAGATAATAATGTTGTCCTGTGATGAGTTTAGTTTATTTGAAATTTTGATATTTCTAAACTCATTTTGAGGTGAAAACTTTTAAATTAACAATGAAGACACCTCTCTCTTATTCCCAGTGAGATTTGCAAAGAGTCAGACAGCACATCTATATCAGGAAATTCTATTCTAGCTTTTACTGTGCTGATGAACAAAACATCTTTCCAGATGGATTTCTGTTTACATAGTCTTTAAAATTTTTACTTGCACCCGTTTGTCCCATTGGCAGTACTTCCAGTTCTCTTTTTCAAGACTCTCAGCCTACAATAGTGTTTATAGAACAGGAAGAAAAGTGACCATTTTAGTGAGAGAAAGGAAGCTACAAAACTCCTCTTTACCAGAGATATTTATAAAAAGTGCAATAAATTTAACTGTTGGCTTGTCAATGGAAATTTTTAGGATGTTTCATCCTTGAAAAGGTGAAAGAATAGTACCATAAATGCTCATATGCCCACCATCTCTATGCTACAATCAAGATTTTAAAATATTTACTTTAGGTTGTGCCTAGTCCATGCCATGGTCTTTGCAATTACTTGCTGTGCATCAGCGAGCTAAGGATGACAGAAGAAGAAGTGATGCCTTTGATTTGTGGTAGTGGAAAAAGTCTAAACATTCCATGGTCTGCCAAGAAAACAAATCAGTCTGTCCTGGAGAGGGTGAAACCAAGTTTCTCCTCGGAGGCTAGGATTTTGAAGCTCTGTCTCACATGCTTTGTGCATGTGGCCGGGAAGGACCAATCCTTGGAGAAAGACATCATGCTCGGAAAGGTGGAGGGACAGTGCAGGAGAGGAAGACCCTGCATGAGATGGATTGATACAGTAACTGCAGCAATAAGGGTTGATGTATCAGAATTAGTGAGACTGGCTCAGGACAGAGCAGGCTTTAGAGCTGCTGTACGTAGATTTGCTATGGGTCCTAGGTTCCTTAATGACACATGACAACAACAAAAACAATAACAAATGAAAGCCAACACCAAAATGAGCGGCTTAAAGACAAAAGAATTTGTGCTGGTTAGTAAAAAATGACTGAAGATGAGATTTGAAAGCCAGTGAAGTAGATCATCAGTGGCATAAGCTCTTACCATCTTCTGGTTTTCTATCCTAGAATACTCTTCTATAATGTTTCTCATGACCCCACATAGCTGGCTACTGAAACTCTAGCCACCTCCCTTCATAAAGCAAGAAAGAGGGAATGAGAAGGCTTCTTTTAATGACCTATCTCAGAAGATGGTTCTCGTGGCCTGATCCACAGCAAGTTGTGCTGTTAATTTTAAGGTGGTACCTCTCTGGTGGTTCCAATCTACCAGCCCCTTGGAGGGAAAAAGATGAATATTTTCCTGCCATGTGATTGACAATTTCAGAAAACCATGGGAAGCTGGTTTTTACTTAGTGACAGTAAGTGAGAAGAGAAGACCAGTGCGTTTATAATCATATTGTCTAATTCAAGAAGAAACAAATGGATGGTGTTTTGTAGAAATCATACTGTATTTAGAGACCAAGAGTACTGAATAACCCCTAGACTGACAAAAGTATTCTTTATTTATTATAGATGTAACTTAGAGAAGGTGCAGCCAGAGTGCTTCTTCAAGCCAAAGATGACAGAGCTTTGTCTCGTACTTTGTGCATGTTGTTAGGAAAGGCTGTTCTTTGGAAAGCAGCAATATGCTGTTAACGGGTAATAGTGAAAGAGAAGGAGACCCTTAGTCAGCTCGATTGACACAGTGACTGCTGCGATGAGCTCAAGTATGTTAGAGATGATGGGATGCACAGGTTAGGAAAGAGTTCACATATGTTGTTCTCAGTTTCATTATGAGTTGCACTTAGCTTGATGACATTTAACAACAACAATTGCAGCAGCAACAACAGAAAATGGACATATCTACTTTATTTCTATTTTATTAACCAGAATGTCACATTGGGAAGCTGAAAAGTAATTGCCATCCTGAGTATAGAAAGAATTCTATTACAAAGTAACAGCATGAGAATGCATATTGAGGTAGGCAGCCATTTTTTTTGTCTCAACATATGTTTACAAAACGAATGACTAGGTTTTACGGGTATGGTACAAATGAATAACTTTATACTTAATATGGACCTCCCCCTGAAACAGAAAATTCATATATATGAAAGCTAGACAATGAATAGGATGACAGGAGGAGAACTGATGCCTTTGAGGTATTGGAGAAAAATACTGAATACCCCATGGCCTCTCAAAAGAATAAATAGATATGTCTTGGAGAAAGTGGAGCCAGAATGTTCCTTGAAGTTAAAGATGATGGCAAAGTTTCCTCTCACAAACTTTGGGTCTATTGTTAGGAGAGGTATTTCCTTGGAAAGGGGCATCATGTTTGGAAAGGTAGAAGCTTGCTGAAAGAGAAGATCCTTAACAAGGTGTATGGACACAGTGGCTGCAGCAATGGGCTCAAGCATGTCAGAAATGATGTAGATAGTACAAGATAGGACAGGATTCAGTTCTGTTGTTCATAGGGTTACGATAAGTCATACTTGACTCGACAGTACCTAACAATAACAACACCACCCTGAAAAGAATTCTTAGAAATGAAGCTTTGAATCTCCTAAGATCTATAAATAATGCAATTTTAAATGTCATTCCGACAACATTGCTTTCTGGCAAAGTGCTTTCTGCTCTGGAGCCCCATTGTTTCATGCTAAACATTATGATTATTTTGATTAGCAATGCAGTACCCTGCAGACGACACACTACATCTCCCTACGTATATTAGAAGTCTTAGGGAGCTCTGGTGGGTTAGTGGTGAGGAGTTGTGCTGCCAACCTGAAGGGAGCAGGTTCAAATCCACAGAAAAAAGATGGGGAATATCTTCCTGGGCAATTTACAGCCTTTGAAAACCTGCTAGAGAGTTGCTTCTGACTCAACAGCACCTAACGATTACAGTGCTTAGGTAATTGATATCATCCTGGTTATCACAGCACGTCTAGAATTTTAAGTTATTAGTTACTTTTTGGTTTAGGACTTGAGCAGTGTTTCTCAAAGTGTAGTCCTGTGAACCATCTGGAACCAACGTTCCAGGAATCTTGTTAAAAAAATATAGATTCTTGGGTCATATATCAGAACTTCGTGTTCTTAGTTTAAATTGCAGTTGAAAACTCCTGCACTAGGGCATTTTGGGGATGCCTAGGAGTGCATACAGGGAGCTCTGGTGATGTGGTTTGTAGGGAGATGAGCTGCTGACCCTAAACCTGGGCTCTCTGCCTATTTTAATGCACCAGCTATTCTAAGAAAGAAGAGGGATAACTACCATGTGATTTAGAGTTTCCCAAAATGAGTTCGAGTTTTTTTGAGAGTTTGATTGGTGCATATACAAGTATGAGTTGATAACAAAAGTAAAAATCACAAGTTGAAAGTTGTCCTTTCCCTTCTTTTGAGGGAGCTCTGGTCTAGTGGCAAGCTGTGCTGCATCCCTAAGGCGTGCCATTCTAATCCATCAACTGCTCCATGGGAGAAGGATGGGCAATCTTCTCCCCTGTGATTAACTGCTTCTGCAATCTGCAGGAGGGTCAGCTATGGGTCGGATCCAACTCCACAGTAAACAACATTCCTTCTTCAACAACAACAATAATGACAACAACAACAACAATATTCCTTCTTTTATACCTTTACTCCCTCTATTCTTTCACTCCATTCTTAAAACAATACAACAAAATGAAACCAAACTTATTGATGTGGAATCAATCCCAACTCATGGGGATCCCATTGTTATAGGGTTGAACAGAACTTCATAGACTTTTCTTGGCTATAATCTCTAAAGAAGCAGACCAGCAGACCTTTCTTCCACAGTGAGCAGGCTTGAACTGCCAATCTTTTAGGTAGTCCAAGTTGTTTGTGATACCCAGGAAACTTCTGAGAGCACTAACGTAAGCTTTACATTTCTTACACCTTTGAGTTGAAAGAACAGAAAGAGCTATGAAGTTGAGGCAGAGAAACTGAATGAATCCAATCTTGTTACTTTTATTGCTGAGTTTGAATTAGCTCATAGTTGACCCTCCGTCAGGTTTTCAGAGGCTAAAACAGGAAATTTCCCATCTTTCTGCCATGTAGGTGCTGGTGGATTTGAACCATGTGCTTTTGCCTTGGAGGTGCAACTTCTCACCCATTAGGCCAGCAGAGCTCCCTTTCCTACTCTTATCCTACATTAAATGACATCGTTAGGTCTCTCTCTTTAGGGCTTTCTCTGTATCAATCTCTTGACTCTACTTCTGTATGAGTATCTTGTCTTAATTGTCTCTAGCAGATTTATCTCCTACAAGGGTAATAGATGCTGGTGCCCCAGAATGGATGTCTTTTCAGTTTAGCAGTGATCACAGCTGTACATCATTCTTAAAGAAGACTCTGAATGGCAAGACTTG
The DNA here is from genome assembly GCF_000299155.1 of Elephantulus edwardii. Lineage (NCBI taxonomy): Eukaryota > Metazoa > Chordata > Mammalia > Macroscelidea > Macroscelididae > Elephantulus > Elephantulus edwardii. The sequence goes on from NW_006399763.1 coordinate 6,336,393, forward strand.
ATCTGTGTGTCCATTTGTGAACTACCTGCTATTCCAAGATTATGGGTAATTTCAATGGCTGGCGGCATATCTCGGGTCCAATACTCATCACTGTGGTTATGGTGAACACAAGGCACCTTAATAGATACTCAGGCAAGACAACACAAGAGAATCCCTCAAATTAAAAAGTACTGTTACTAGCAGAAAGGGATACTGATCATTAATTTGACAGGAAAAACAATAGATAGCTGACTCAGCTCATGCAGGCTGGAGCTATAGTGAAAAATAAGACAAATTGCATTGTAGGGTGAGTGATAGACAAGAAATCCAGCCCAGGGTGCAACGGGATGAGTACCTTGAAAACCATCTGAACAGAATACTGAAAAATCTTGTAGGAGGGGCTTCTACCTAGTCAGTGGTTAGGAGGTACAGAGGCCTTCTAAGAAGAGAAAGTGCTTGATCTGCACCTTGAAAGTGGAATCAGGGTTAGTCCCTTGGGCTTTTGCCTCCAAAACCAAAATATCAATGCTAAATCCCTTTCCCATCTCCAGTTGTGTTATAGGATGTGAAGGTTGCAATACAACAGAATACAATTCTACTTTTAAATAAAAAAGATATTAAATGTTTTATTTTTCTTTGACTAGTTTGGTAGTTTATTTCCCATTTCATTTTATTGTGAAAAATCAAATGAACTAAGATCACTTGCCCTTATAAAACAGTGGGTAGTTAGCTTACTAGAAGAAACATTTATGAGGGCATAGGAAGTAACGGTGAATATTTTTTAATGTAACAAATTCAAGAAAACATTTTTCTCGGGTGAATTTATTGATTATTGGACTGTAGTAATATCAAAGTGGTACTTACAGAATGATCACAGTGAATTTATTAAAATGTGATTTGTTCAAGCTAAAGCCTACCTCATCTTCAGTGCTATAAACCTCTGAAGTTACATGATAATAAACATTTGTATGAAGATTCTTAATAGTGCAGGAAGTCTTCTTATTGAAGAAGAGGCTTCATTTTTCTAAAATTAGATGTGATTCTTATCCTTTGTAGTTCTCTTTTGAGCCATTTCTGACTCACAGTGACCATGTATGACAGAGCAGAACTGTCCCATGGGCTTTTCTTGATGGAAATTGTTATGGAAGAAGGGTTCTAAACTTTTTCTCCTGTGGAACAAGTCATTTTGAACTCTCAGTCTCTCCATTAGCATCCAAGCTCTTGGCCTTTATGCCCCAACACTCCTTTAGACAGAGACAGAAGAGGGTTAAAGGCTCATGATCCGGAGTGCTAGGCATCATTAAGGAGATGTCTGAGGAAATCTCTGAAGTGGTTCTTGTAAAACCAAAAAGGGAAAGAATTTCTTCTTTCCTCTCCAAGAAGTGAAAATGACTATTACATGTAGAAAAAGAAATGCATATCAACACCCTTTTCTATTTAGAGACTATGTACAATGGGGATTTGAACTTATCCTCCACCTTTTATACACGAAGAACATGCTTTTACTATCAAAGATTAAAGTGCTTAAGTTATAGATTATTTTGAAAAAAATCTTAACTTTATTGATTATGATTTTCATCCTTAATAAAAGTATTATTTTTGAATTTTATCTGCAATTGGAATTTGGTTACAAACCTTGGAATAGCGAGGAAAATAAAGCAACAACTATCAGTTCAGAGAAGCAAAAGGTTCTTGGTCGACAGAGGGAGAGGTGGAGAGAGGGGCAGAAAAGAATGGGAAATGGGATCCAAGGTCAGACATTATTTTCAGGCTTTAGAAAATGATAATTTGTCTGTTCATCACAGCTATGGAAAGTAGGTGTCACTCTCTTTCCTGAAACTAAAGGGCACATTCAGGGCTTTGCTTCTGTTTATACCATTATTGTTTCAAATCACTAGACAATTCTTTAATGAATGCACAGCCTTTGCAACTGTTATATTTATTTATTTAGATTTTACAAAGGTAGACTTTTATTAAAGGCTGCTCAATCCCCCAGTGAAGATCTTTTGTTACAAAACAGCTTCCCAGACAACTGCAAGTAGGAATGGGACTCTGTAAACAAAATATGTGAGAAACACTAGACCAAGTAAATACATACAAGACCCCTGTAATCAACTTTCCCAGAACTCTAGGTCAAGCCTATTACACTTTACTTAAATACTTCAGGCAGTGACAGCTAGTACTCTGCATCAGCATAGTTGGGGTCTCAGCCTCATCCCTGGGTCAGGAGGGACTCGGGAGCCATGTGAGGACTAGAAAGGCCCTGCCTTCAGCTTTGACACAGGAAGAGGAATGAATGGAGAAGGCACGCTTTGTGCCTCTACTCATCTGTGTTCATCACTTGGGAGTTGCAGATGAAGGGAAATACTCAAGAGGAACAATCTACAGAATTTTGGTTTACTTTCCCAGCTTTTATTGATATTTTGAGCTTTAAAAAGCCTAGAAATTTATGTTTTCTGCTTAAATTCCACAGTTCAAGTAATTTTGTCCATCATATTTCGGGGGAAGACAAAGGGAAGGAGAAGGCTTATACCTTAGTTTTCTTAAAAGCAAACACTCAATGGCAATACTACCAAAGGCAATATGCACGTTCAATGCAATCCCAATACAAATACCAATTTCATTCTTCAATGAGATGGAAAAGGCAATCTCCAGCTTCATTTGGAATGGAAAGAAACCACGAATAAGCAAAGCACTCCTTAA
>NW_006399763.1:6340690-6365835 GCF_000299155.1 Elephantulus edwardii
TTACTATGTGCAACAGAATCAAAATAATTCAAGTCAGAATTCTCACCATTCCCAGAATTACCTCACTCATGTCATAGATGATAAAATTCTTTCTGTGAAACTTCAGATGTGACACAATAAATCTGATTAGACAAAAATTACAATATATTCTGGCCACGATATATAACACAGGTCTAAATTTAATCCACATATATATTTTTTTCATTTAGTTACCTGGTGGTTTTTTTTTTATTTTACCATTTTTTATTATTAATTTTACTGAAAATTTACATAGACTTTGGATTTCCATTCATTCATTGTTACACTTTTCTCACTGCCCTCCCCCCACCTTCTCTTTGAAAAGTAAAAGAAAAATTCTTTCATTGTTTTACAATCCCTCCCCCCAGGTCCACCCCACTATGCATCCTTCGTTCTGGACTCTTGTCATGACAATAATACCTAATCTCATATCCCTTTTAAACAATTTTCTCCCTCATCTGTTTCAATGCAGAATACATTATTTATCCCATCTTTCTCAGTCTCCCCCTAACCCCTAGGTCAGTCCTATTTTACAACAGTGGCACTATGCAGTATTTATCCTTTTGTGACTGAGATATTTCACTCAGCATAATGTCCTCCAGGATATATTTATTTTTTAAAAAGAGGCCTGAAGCTCTTTATCCTTTGGAAATGCGTGATTAAGGCTATAGGAAAGTGATCAGGATTATTATGTCTTTGCTTGAGGCATGTTAAAAGAATTATCACACTATACATGTATAATTTAAGATAGAAAAAATATTGATAATTTGCCTTAAAAGATGTACAATTTTTAAAATATTGACCACAAACTTACTATTGCTCCTATGTCATATGAAGTGAAAACTTTTCTTATCTAAGGTTCCTCAGAAGCAGAGTCTTAAATAAAATTTAAGTACAATTCTTTGTTAGGAGAGGATCATTCAGGAGACATGAGTGATCATCAATAAGGTTGTAAATTAAGGGCAAAAGCTCAAACTAGTGTGCAGTATTGAGTCAATGACTTCTGTGGGTAATTTTGTTACTTGATCCACTCGGTCTGCATGATACAGAATAAAATGGACTTTAGACAACACAGTTGGTGGTGGTGATGGTGATAAAGAAGACAGAAACATCTGTGCATCAGTTCCTAATCCCTAATGGTCAAACCTTCACTCTACCACCCTTAGTGTTCCTTTACCTCAGTCTCAAGAGGGAAGCTTAGGAGTAGAAAGCAAGATGCTTGTCTGAGCAGAAGCCATTCAGATTTTACTGTGTGAGGTAGATTGGAATCAAAGGAGACTCAATTATTGTTGAGGTGATTGGAAGTAGTGAAAGGTAAGGAAGCATCAACTGTACCAACTTATGAATACAAATACATTAACAGTTAACAATGATATTAGACTCTTTCTTTTTTTCTTTTTATAACTTATTTTACCCAACAAGCAGTACTAAAACTTTTCTACCTCGAAGATTCAGCTGATTCAGCTTGGGATCTTCAGGACTTTACTTAGACTTCCCTAAGTATTGAGGAAGTCTGCAAAGGGTGTCTCATGAAAGTACTTGGGGAGCTCCTGACTACTTGTCTCCTGGTTTCTGTTATACTGCCAGTTTGAACTTGCCCAAGAATTATCAGTTCCCACACTAGTTCTATAGTCTCTTTCTTACAAAGAAGGTAGAAGGTCACACATTAGGAAAACTTCTTGGGCTCATAGGATTTATAAGTGGTAAGCCCCCTATTTCCATATGCAAACCTGGGGAATTCAGCCACAGCATCCCTGGAATTCCCAAGTGTCGGTGGAAGCAGAGCTGAGACCAGGGGGAGGGGGAATAAATAACTCCTGTCCCACCTTCTATTCTGCATCCAGAACCACAACTCTATTCAGATGCTCAGGTTCTGAAGCCCATGCTGACTGGTCATGCCTAGTGTGACAGATTACTTTTCCTTTAAGAAGTCCTGGTGTCACAATTGTTAAGTGCTCAGCTAATAATGGAAAGGTTGGCAGTTCAAACACACAATGTTGCTCCATGGGAGAAAAATCTGGCAGTTTACTTCTATAAGAATTTTAGTCAAGAAAATTAAGTAGAGAAGTTCTGCTCTGTCATATGGGGTCACTGTGAGTTGGAGTTGACTAGGTAGCAACAATAATGGCATCACTCAATTTTTTAATTCATTACTACTGAGGTTTTCAAAGGCTATAAAACACACAGGAGGAGATTGCTTATCTCTCCTTTGGAGCTGTTGGTGGATTTGGACCAACAGAGAGGCTGGTTCAGGTCGGTTTGGGTTAGTAGCTCAATTCCTTGGAGACTACACTAGGCTTGTCAGAGATGCAGAGGATTTGAAATCTGACTCCTAATCCACTCTCATGCTTGTATATTTCCATTCCTTTATGATTTTACATGATAAATCTCTCAGATACCTCTCCAATATCTGACTCCCAGTCATGAACATGGCCTGAGATTTTCCCACAGGGTTATTCTCAGCTCTCATGTAAACTATGGATGCAAATGGAAACTTGGGTTGGGGTTGGTTGCTGCCTAAGTCCACACATCAGAGATACACAGATCTTGGCTCTGGTCTAGTTAGAATCCTACCATCTCTCTAGCCTAATAACTCCATTGATCATTCTATACATTAAGTTGAAGAAAAATGTTAAGAACACATGTTTAATTTAGAACTAGAAATTTTCTTTTAATGCAGATCACTTTCAAAGGAACAAAGTAATATTTGATATAAATAGGCTCTTGGGTGAACAACAGCTCAACTTTAGCAATTTCTTTATTTTAAACAATCACTCTCTCTTTCATAGCTGAACTGACTCATAGTTGACCCTCCAGCAGTTTCCAGAGGCTGTAAATTGCTCATAAGGAGATTGCTATCTTATTTCTCAGGGCAGCTAGTGGATTTTAAATACCTTCTATCAGGTTGGCAGCACAACTCCCAATCCATCGTGTCACCAGAACTCCCTGCAATCGTAGTGGAAGGAGAAAAGAACAAGTCTTCTGCACTCTTACTTTACTGATGGAGAATTTGAGGCACAGGTAGTTTGAGACACAGATAGTTTTTCAGGCACAGCCTAGCTCAGCGGTTCTCAAACTTGATTTTGCATCAGGAGGGTCTGACCATTCTGCTTGAATATGTTTGAGATGTCAGTTTATTGCTCTTGAATTGGAACTGACTCATAATTGACCCTATCCCAAGTTATCGGAGGCTACAAATTGCACAGGAGGAGACTGCCTGTCTTTCGTCTGGACAACAGCTGGCGAAGTAGAACAGCCAGATAAGGGCCACCTTTGGGTTAACAGCACAGTTTCCTATCGACTACTCCACCAGAGCCTCCTAGAAATGTGCACTTCTATCTATCAAGTCACCTGTTAATATTGATGCCACTGATCCAGGGGCCACATGTAAGTGAGTGTCTGGTAGATGAAAGTAACTTCAGATTGAATTCTGGTATTTTAGTTTTATTCTTCTAGTCCAGAGCTTTTCTCTTGGCCATTTCTCCTATTAAAAAGTCTTTAATATCATTACTTATTTACAACCTTATTTTGTAATATTAATATGTGAAATTTTTGTCATTGAAAATATACAAAGCAGAACCTACACCAAGTTAAAAATCTTTACATATTAATTACCTAATATTAATTCTTCAAGCTGTACAGCTATTTTTACACCCCTTTTCCAATTATCCCTTTCCTATTAACATAAACTTACTATTACAAACTTTCAAACTACTACTGTAAACTTTCAAGTTGTTTCAAGTTGTTGTTGTTGTTGTCAAGTTGACCCCATATATATAGTTCTTTAAAAGAATACAGAGCTCAAGGCTGACATTCTTTTTTTTTAAAAAATTTATATTGATTTGCTTAAAAAGTTCACATACATTATGTTTCACACAATTCTTTTTTTATTAAATTTTATTAGTTTTAATGAATATTTACAGGGATTTTGGGTTTTCATTCCTTCATTGCCGCACCATTCTCTCTACCCTCCTCCCCAGTTTGTTCTTCTTCCCCCGCCATCCGAATGTCTGTTTTAATTGTCCAATTGCCACAGTGCTTGTCAAAGTCAGTTCTGATTAATCTCCTTTGTCAGTGTGTCCTTTGCCATTCCCTATCACTCCTCCCTGAGAGAGACTTCACCCTGATTCATAAGGAAAAGGGGATGGTGTATTCTCTTAGCTACTTCCTGCTGAAAAGGGACGCTGTGGGTTTCAGGGTGAAGATCTTCTCTCACTACTCTAAAGGGCCCCTTTGGCAGTGGGCTGTTTCTGTATTCTTATGATGGTAAATAACACTGTAGTGAACATTGGTGTACCAATCTCCATTTTTGTCTCTGTTTTAATTTCCTTGGCTGAAAGCAGGAAGTATCAGAGGAATGTCTATCTGTGTTTCATTGATTATGTGAAGGCATTTGACTTTGTGAATCACAAAAAACTGTCGCTGACTCTGAGAAGAATGGGAATCCCAGAACACTTGATTGTGCTAATGTGAAACCTATACTTGGATCAGGAGGCAGTCATCAAAAAAGAGCAAGGAAACACTGAATGGTTCAAAATTGGGAAGGGTGTACTCCAGGGATGTGTCCTATCTCCATACCTTTTCAACCTATGTGCAGAACAGATTATCTGGGAGCCTGGGCTCCATGAGGAGAAGTGTGGCATCAGGATTGGTGAAAGATTCATCAACAATCTGCATTATGCAAAAGACACAACCTTGCTTGCTGAAACTGAGGAGGACCTGAAGCGCTGCAGAGGGTCAAGGACTGTAGCCTCCAATATGGATTGAGGCTCAATGTCAAGAAGAAAGATTCTCACCACTGGGCCAATTGGCAGCATCAGGATGAATGGTGAAGAGATTGAGATTGTTAATAGCTTTAGTTTGCTTGGCTCCACAGTCAACACTCTTTGCACTAGCAATCAGGAAATTAAAAGACGTATTGCAATGGGAAAGTCTGCTGTTAGAGATCTCTCCGGGGTACCGAAGAGCAATAGTGTCACTCTGGAGAGTAAGGTGCACCTGGTACAGGCCATGGTCTTTGGCATTACTTGCTGTGCATCAGAGAGCTGGACAATGAGTAGGGATGAACAGTTTCACCCTAGAAACCAGGCTTCTCCTTGGAGGCAAAGATTCTGAATCTTTGTCTAACATACTTGGGACATGGTGCAAGGAGGGACCAGTCCTTGGAGAGGGACGTCATGCTTGGAAGAGTGGAGGGACAGCAAAGGAGAGGAAGACCCTCTATGAGGTGGATTGATTCAGTGACTGGAGTAATGGGGTGAGTGTGTTGGAGACAGTAAGGCTGGCACAGGACAGAGCAGGGTTTAGGGCTGTTGTATATAGGGTCGCTATCAGTCACAGGTGACTTGATGGCACAGAAGAATAGCAACAACAACAACAACAACAACAACATAATTCTAGTAGTGGAATAGCTGGGTCATATGAAATTTTTATATTAAACTTTTTGAGGAAACACAAAACTGCTTTCCAGAGTGACTGTACCATTTTACAGTCCCACCAACAGTGTGTGAGAGTTCCCACCTCTCCACATCCTCTCCAACATTTAGTGCTTGTTGCCCTGTTAACCTTTGCCACTGCTACTGCTGTGAGATGGGTATATCATTCTGGTTTTGATTTGCATCTCTCTTATTGCCAGTGATTTGATCATTTCTTCATGTGTCTATTGGCCATCCAAATGTCTTCCTCTGTGAAAAGTCTTTCCATGTCTTTAGCACAGTTTATAATTGGGTTATCAGTCTTTTTCTTCTGGAGGCCCAGTAGTATTCTGTAAACTTTTGCTATGAGGCCATTGTCTGAGATGATAGTGTCAGATGTTTTTTTCCTGCTGGTAGGTTTCCTTTTCACCCTGTTGGAAAAAGTTTTTGATGAGCACAGAGATTTAATCTTTAGAAAGTCCCATTCAAAATAACTATGAAATATCACCTCACCCCAGTAAGAATAGCAAAATTTAATAGGACAGCAAGCAACAAATGCTGGCGAAGTTGTGGAGAAACTAGAACCCTTATTCACTGTTGGTGGGAGTGTAAAATGGTGCAACCACTGTGGAAGGCACTATGGCACTTTCTCAAAAAGTTGCAAATAGAGATACCATTTGACCCAGCAATTCCACTACTGGGAATATACCCCAAAGAGACCATAACTGCCACCCAAGCAGATATATGCACACTCATATATATTGTGGCTTTGTTCACAATAGCAAGGAGTTGGAAACAACCTAAATGTCCATCAACAAATGAATGGATAGAGAAGCTGTGGTATATTCACACAATGGAATACTACACTGCATTGAAAAACAAGGAACTCATGAAATGTTATTCAAAATGGGTGACCCTGGAAGACATTATGCTGAGTGAAGTATCTCAGTCACAAAAGGACAAATACTTCATGGTGCCACTGTTGTAAAACAGGACTAACCTCGGGGTTGGGGGGAGACTGAGAAAGATGAGTTCAATAATGTATACTGCATTGAAACAGATGAGGGAGAAAACTGTCTAAAAGGGATATGTGATTAGGTATTTTTGTCACGACAGGAGTCCAGAGCGAAGGCTGCATAGTGGAGTGGACCTGGGGGGATGGATTGTAAAACAATGAAAGAATTTTTATTTTACTTTTCCAAGAGGGTAGTGTACTAGTGGGGAGGGTTGGGAGGGGAGAAAAGTACAACAATGAATAAATGGAAACCCAAAGTCTCTGTAAATTTTCATTGAAATGAACAATAAATTTGTTAAAAAAAGAATTTTAAAAAGTCCCATTCATCAATTTTATCCCTTCCAGATTGTGCAATTTTGGCTGTATTTGAAGTCTGACATTCCTGATTAATTAAGCTAAACTATTGTTTAACTTAAAGAGTCCAACTATTTTTTGACTTAAAGAAGACATCAGAGAACAATTTGGTTTGAGAATTTAAAGTTTATCTTGGGAAAATAGTGTTGGGAGTACATCTAGTTTCAGTGGCTTCAGAAAGTCTGACTTTCTTGAGAATTTAAAATTCAGTCCCCCAATCTCCTTTTTGTTCAGAATTCTTTGATAAAAATATTTAATAATGGCAGGTAGTTGTGTGTCACAATGCACTTTCTGTATTAAGTAGAGAAAAATTAGAATATATAGAGCATTCACATTTAAAATAGGAGAGGGAATTTTTGTGAGAATCCTTAAAGCTCTGGGCTGGGGTGGAAAACAAAGGCCAAATATGGCCCACTGATTGTTTTCCTAAATAAAGTTTCATTGTCACATAGATACATGCATTTGTTTCTGAACTGCCTCTGTTGCTTTTGTGGTACAGCAACAAAATTAAGTAATAGGAGCAGAAACTGCATTTTGTAGCTTACAGAGTCAAAAAAGTTCATTATCTGGCCATTTACTGAAAGTGACAACTCTGGTCTCCCTTTTCTTCTGAGGAACTCTAGCCTTTTTAAAGGAAGCTTTTCTCATGAAACCCAGGAGCAAGCGACATCAGTTCAGTTTAGCAGATATGAAACTTGGATCCTAACATTTTCTTCCACCCTTCCTCAACCCTTCTCCCCAACATGGAAAGTAGCCCAATAAGTGAAATGAAACTTGGCACAATCAGCGAAATTTAGAAAGTGGAAGGTGAAAGTGTTGACATCTGCTTGCATTTTGTGGCTTAAGTGTCCCTGGCACCATGTGATATGGTGAGAGTGTTTGGGTCAGCTAGGCATCTCACGTTTTGTGGTAGATTGTCTGGTGCTATCTGACCTCAATTGGACTCATGCTTATGAAGAAACAAATTTTAAGATAAAGTTCATTCCTATGCATCAGCTTCCTGGTAAAGGCTTCCTTCTTTCTCTTTTGAGTATTTCAGTATGTTTGAGTGACTGTTTTGCATCTAACACCTGTATATACAAATTAATAAACTTCTATGTGCATTTCCAGGCACATCTGTGTTATGTAATTATTTATGCCCATTTTATCACTTTGGCTTCTTACCTCTTTCCTGATTTTCTCGGCCCCTCATTAAGGGCAATGATGTCAGTTTGAGGACTAGGGTGTGCCTAATTCGGGCCATAGTATATTCAGTCACTTACTATTCATCTGAGAACTGAACAATGACTAAAGGTGATAGAACAAGAATTGATGTCTTTGAACTGTGGTGTTGGAAAGAGTGCTAAAGATCCCACAGATGGCCAAAAGAGCAAACAGCTAGGTCTTGGAGAAAGTAGAGAGTTCCTCTTGGAGGAAAAGATGATGAAGCTTTATCTCACATACTTTGGCCATTTGCCAGGAGACATTATTCCTTAGAAAGGATATCATGCTTGGAAAGGTGGAGGGATGGCAAAGAAAAGGACAGGTGGGTTGATACAGTGATTCCAGCATTGGGTTTGAGTGTGTCAGAGATTGTGAGGATGGCACAGGATAGAACAAGGTTTAGATCAGGATAGTTGTTCATAGGGTCGCTATGAGCTGAACTCAACTACCTATCAACACCATGACCACTGAGAAGTATAGGCCATGTTAGATGTTCAAGATATTTACTGGAGGGAATTGCTGTGAAGATCAAGGTGAGGAAGCAGTGGAGGTTTGGAGAGCCTTTGTATCACCATGAATGCTGAAGAAAGAAACACTAGAAACTTCAGTCTGTGCTGCAGACACACAAAGCTTTGGCCAAGTTGATGGGAAGACCTTAAATCAAAATTGTTAGTGTCTTGTGTTCCCCAAGGAATGGGTTGGCACTAGTATTCCCATGTGGCTTGTCATTGGCTGGAAGCTGTGGGGAAGTGTGTCTTTGCCATGAAAGTGATGGTCGATCAATGAGGTTGCATTGTTAGTGACCGTGCTGCCTATAGCTGGAAGTCTGAGCAACCATTTTTATAGCTATCACACTCTTTTATGCATTACATCTTCCCAGCAAAGTTAGCATTAACAAACAAACAAACCAGAAGATCAACCACATCATTTCCCCTTTAGACTACTGATTGTTTCCTTTTCTTTGAAAAATAAACCCCAGGTTATATAAGGTGCTCTATGCCTTCCCCTACTTTTTCCCTACCACAAACATCAATAACATTGCTAGAATATGCTCTACACTTTTCTGTCCTGGGCACTTAATCCATATGGTTTTCTCTCCTCACATATCCTTTCTTTCCCAGTCACCCATTGAAATCACACTTCCTTTAAAAAGACTTCTCTGGAGAACCTTAAATGAAACTAACAGCTTTTTCCTTAAAACTTAAGTTTATTTAGGGAACATTTTTTGAAGTTATACTCTGAATGTTATAAAAAATAACAAAGATGGATCAGATATGGATTCTGCTTTGAAGAACTTAGTCTAACTGGAGACTTGATATCCCATAAATAGTGTATTAAAAGAAGAAAGTAAGAGAAATCATAACTTGAGCAAATGTGGTAGGAATTCAAAAGAAGGAAATAGTATCTCCATATCAGTAAAGTCCATTGTGAGAGGGTGAGAGGAGGACCTTAAAAAAAATCAGCAAGACTTGGCCATAAGAGATAAAGGGGAAGGAATTCCAGATGAGAAGAATAATCATAGACACGATTTCTTTAGAACAGCTTCAGTGACTAAGATTTTAATGCTGAACAGAAGATCCATTAGTGGAGTTTAAAATAAATGACTGATATTTTTATCAGCTTTAAAAACCATGAACTAGAGCAAATACAATAGGATTTTCACTGTTTAGTATATATTGTTATTTGATATTGAGTTGAGTACGACTCATAATGACCCTATGAACAACAGATCTGGACCCTGTGCCATCATCATCTTCTTCATCATCATCATTTTCTATGATATACTTGAGTCTATTACTGCACTTGCTGTGTCAATCCTTGTCATTGAAGGTCTTCCTTTCTCTGGCTGACTGCATCTTTCCAAATATGATGTTTCTTTCCAGGGAATATTCTTTCCTAGCAACCTGCCCAAAGTATGTAAGACAAAGTTTTGCCACCCTTGCCTCTGAGGAATACTCTGGCTGCATTTTTTCTCAGGATATATCTGTTTGTTCTTTTGGTAGTCCTTGGCAAGGGATGCCATGCTTGTAAGAATGAGGGACAGCACAAGAGAGGAAGACCCTCAATGTGATGCATTGATTCAGCGATTGGGGTAATAGAGGTAGGTGTGTCAGAGACAATAAGATTGGCACAGGTTAGAGCAGGGTTTAGGGCTACTGTACACAGGATCACTATGAGTCGCAGGCAACTCAATTGCACATAACAACAACAACAATGGAATATTTAGTACTCTAACACCACAACTCAAAGGCATGAATTCTTCTATCACTCTTATCTATTGCCCAGCTCTAAGCTGAATCAGGAACACCATAGCCTTCAAATTGACACTATTGCTCCTCAGTAATTTGGAGAAGTCCCTTACAACAGACTGGCTCAATGGAATATATCTGCTATCCTGACTGCTGGTACCAAGGTGTTGACTGCGGATTCAAGTAAGATGAAATCTTCGACAACTTCAATCTTTTCTCCATCTAGTATGATGTTGCCAGTGACAAGGCTTTCTGTTTTCTTCATGTTGAGATATAATCAATATTGAAGACTGTATTCGTTGATCTTCTGTACAAAGAGTTTCAAGTCTTCCTCACCTTCAGCAAGCCAAGATATGTAATCTGCATAATGCAGGTTGTTGTTGAGTCTTCCTTTGATCCTATGTCACATTCTTCATCAAGGATTCTAGTTTCTTGGATGATTTGGAATGTATGATATAAAATAAAGAAGTTATTTTTTTAAAAAAGATGTTATTTTGGGAGGCTTATCTTAGATGTATTATTGTTGTTATGTGCCATCAAATTGCCTGTGACTCATAGCAACCCTATATACCATACCTGTGAATCCTATTGAGCCAGTTTCATTGTCTCTGACACATCTACCCTCATAACCCCAAACCACTGAATCAATCCATTGCATCCAGGGTTTTCCTCTCTTGTGCTGTCCCTTCATTCTTCTAAGCATGATATCTCACTTCAAGACTGTTTCCTCTTGGCCACAGGCCCAAGGTATGTGAGATAGAGGTTCAAAATCCTTGCCTCCAAGGAACAATTTGGTTTCAACCTCTCTAGGATGAACCTGTTTCTTATCTTAGCAGTCCATGGTATTCAACATTCTTCTCTAGCACAACTCAAAGGCATCAAGTCTTCTTCTGCCATCCTTAGTCATTGTCCAGCTCTCTGAAGCATAACAAGTAATTGCAAAGACCATGGCCTGGAGCAGGCACACATTAGTCTCCAGACTGATATTATTATTCTTTTAGTACTCTGGAGAGGTCCCTGACAGAAGACTTTTCCAGTGCAATTCGTATTTTGATTTCCTGGCTGCTGGTACCAGGAGTGTTGGTTGTGGAGCTAAACAAGCTGAAGTTGTTAACAATCTCAATCTCTTAACTCTCTATCGTGATGCTGCCAGTTGGCCCAGTGGTGAGAATCTTTGTTTTCTTGATTTTGAGCTTCAGCCCATTTTAATGATGTGAGATTTATTAGTATAGAACATACATGTTTACACTCTATTCTAATCATGCATTATGTACTAGGAGGTACAATAGGGAGTTTAAAGACAACATTAAGTGAATTGACTAAGTATAACTGCAAACTATGATTGTTGGTGTACACCAGAGTTCATAGCAGCATTATTCACCATTGCAAGAACGTGGAAACAGCCCAGATGTCCAACCACAAACAAATGGATTGAGAAATTATGGTACATTCACACAATGGAATACTACCAACACTTAGGAGCAATGATTTTGCAAATTATTACCTCAATTGGGAGGGACTAGAGAGTATTATGCTGAGTGAACTCAGTCCCACAAGAATAAATATTGTATAAGACCATTATTGTAGAATGAGTATAAGGATGGGGATGGAGTGGGGTGGGGGGGCGAGGGGATGAAGATGTGTAGGGGGAGAGGAGATTAATCATGGAGATGTGTAATTTGATGAGGGTGTGAAGAAAACTAGAAGAATCTGTTCTGGAAAACAATGTATTGGAATTCTGTAAATAAACTAATATTATAATAATAATAAAAGGGAAAACCCCCCAACTATGATCCTAAATGTTTGAAGCAAGAAAACCAGCCTGTGGGAGTTTTTTGATAGAAGGGAGAGAAGAACTGAACCCTAAATCTTGAACACAGCAAATAGTGTAGCCATTCTGGATTCTACCCTTTTCTAGAGATGGGAAAATTTTTCTCCTTCAAGAAGGAAGATGGAATAGCCAAAGCAATTAAACTGAGAAGAGTATTGAATTAAATTCATACTGTGACAGTTTTTGTGTGATTTTAGAAAAGTCAGCTATACTTTTGGTGCCCAGTTTCCTCATTTGTAAAAGGAAAAGTTGGATGAAATTATCTGTACATTTTCTCCTTGCTCTAAAATAATGTTTTTAAGTTATGAGTATTGGAAAGAGCTTAACACAACCCTAATATCTTTTGATTTTTCTCACAGTGAACTTTCTAATTAGCTAATTTTAAAAAGGCACCATCTCTTTTTTTCTTTCAAAAATACCAAGATCTGTTCTTCCCTGTAGTAGTTGTCTGTGTAGAATTTTCCATCTTAGCAAAAAGCATCTAGTCTTGGTTTCAGCTAATCCCTTCTCTATACACCGTTAATTTAACAAGAGGAACTGGAAGAGCCAGACAGTGTGTGGGAAGATTGAAGAAAGTAAGAAGGTATAGAAACCACTAGAGATGGAGATAAGTTAAACATTCTGGCAAATTTTCACGGTGTATTGCTTGTACTGAGTGGTTAGGCAGTTGGGAAGGTAGTTAAGGGAATGGCTCTAAATGCTTCCTCTAATTGCAAGCAGCTGTCGATTAGTGGAGCTTGACCAACTGTTTTTAATTCCACTCAGTGGTGATGAAGAGAAGGAAAATTTTAAGGGAAACTGGCTTAGTCTGTGTGTGTGCAAGAGTTGATTACACTTTTTTTTGAGAGGTCATAGAGTGCAATGAACTACTAAAAGACACTGTAAAACTATTGTAGGATTTCATAATGATTTTCCTAAATTTGACCAGCTTTTGCTGTGCTTCTGGCAGGAGACTAACATTGCTTTTTAAGCAAATTTTGGAAGATCTCGCAGAGTGAGTCATCCCCACTAGTGAGCAATTGGTTGGTTTGTGCCAAGTCAGGAGCAATTTTTTATTCAATAGGGGCAGTAAATCTAGACTGAGAAATAACAATACCACTTAAAAAACGGTCTTCTTAGAGATGTTTCATTTCACTTTCTGAATTCTAAAATATGAGAAAATGGAAAGGTTTTGTTGTCTTGCAATTATAAAACCAGATACAATTTATCTAAAATTGAGAATGTTTGGGAAGATGAAGTTTTAAGTTGCCACTCTTATCAGTCAGTAACTCTTTTGAGGTAATTACTCTTCACTTCGTTCTTTCCTTTTTCCTATTAGGATTAGCAATATTCATAACATTAATTTTTCATTTAATTTGCTTTTCTTTTTGCTGTCTATTTAAAAACATTTGTTTCAAGGTATCTGCATTGCCAATTGAAGGGACTGTTAACTTGGCTGAACACAAGCCTTGTATAAACCATTAGGCCCTGGAAGGTCTAACAGTAACTGCCCAATGACTCTGACAATATGCAAAAGAAGCCAATTGTCAAAGACTCTCAGGGAGAGGAGCGCTAGTCTCCTCCAGCATCAATCTGTATATCCATTTTATATTCTGAATTGAACTGCCTTTAATTTTCTAACCGTGTTCAAGTTATTATATACAGGAATGCTCTGCATAACATAGTCTGTAACAGTACATAATTGGAAATATATATGCTAAATGCTTAAAGTAATAATTGGCTGAATGATGTAGGGTGCTCATATAGTGTAATGTTATGCAGATATTAAAATGTTATAGAAGAATATTTAAACAACATAGAAACAGAAAATGATCTTCGTTTATTAAGTGAAAAAATCTTGTTTGAAATGAATCCATTTGTGTATATGTGTGTACATAAAACCACAGTAAAACAAAATGGAACTAGTAGGATTACAGATTATTTTAATTTTATAATTTGTGTTTTTATGAATTTTCCTAAATGTTCTCCAAAGAACATATATTTACAATTTGAGGAGAAAATCCCTGATTTTAAAATAGATTTCCAAAAATGTCCATTTTCATATCATAAAGGAGTTAGTTTCTTGTTAAGATGAAGAGAAGATTCATGTCTAGCAAGGGGGAAAAATGCGAGGGACAACACTCAATAAACACCTCATTTTGTTTCTGATCTTGTGCCTGTTTGAAGCGTGCACACTTGTTTTGACTCTGCTAGAGAAGTCAACTCCTTTAAAACAGTCACAGTTTCCACCAGTTGTTTTGGATGTTTGAGGTTATGTTTCTGTTTTAGTAAACTTCATTGCCTATCCCTTGAGTTAGCTTATGAACAATTGTAAAGGAAGTCTTTGAGGCAGCCTCAGAGGAAAGCTGCTAATCTCATGACATCCACTAGGATTTGAAAGTTCAGTTCAGTCCATGCTGTTTCTGTTTTTCTTCCAGTGCAGTTCTCTCTATGCAAGAAAGATGAATCAATGTCCAAGGTTCTAGTTGCTGGCTGTAGAATCTAGTACCACAGCAATACCCAGCAATGCTGATAGACTCTTCAGAAAGCGTCAGACATATTTAAACTACAAAAATGTGAGTGATGAACCCAGTGCCCTGTGCCACTGACGAACTCCGTTTCCCATGTTTGCCTTTTCTGCGAGTTCTGGTTTTATGAGAGCTCTGGCAGGAAGCTATTTATCACTGGAAGCCACCCAAGGAGGGCTGCTGTCATCTTTGCTTGGGACTTCTTACACTTCCCTTTGAGTCTGAAGCCAGAGAGTTCTCACTGCATGATGTGACAGAGTTTCTGGAAACTGATTTGAGGAAGAGGAAGCTGACTTATGTGGGAGTCACCATCTCCATTGTCATGCTCTGGCATCCCTCCCCCATTATGCCTTTTCAAAGAAAAGAAAGATGGTGAATCTTCTAGGAACAGTTAGGATTTAGTTAGAAATATCATAGAGATGAGTGAAGGTTACTGGTTTTATGTTGACTTCTGAAACTCATTGTTCAGGGTTCCTATCTGTTTTAGCTCTGGCCTATCTTCATGATCATTGACATATTTAAGTTCATTGTTGGGCCCATTGTACCATTCCATTCCAGAGGTTTGCTTCATTTTTGCTGACTCTACTTTACAAAACTTTTGTTTTTAGTGTTTAAAACAACAACAACAACAACAGTCTAGTTTAGTTTAAAAACATTCCAGACTGCATTGTTCTCTATCTCCTTTTTCTTCCATTCTATCTCTTTATGATTCTATCTCTTTTTTCTTCCATTTTGGAAGCAGAGGACCCTGGTGACCTAGTGCTTCTACCGTGGGCCAGCTAACCAATGGGTCGTCAGACCCTTCGTGGGAGGACAGACTTCTGCTCCTATAAAGATTTTGAGCATTAAGAGTCTGAGTTAAGGCACAATTAAGATTCAATTGCAATGGTTGATGGTAGTTGTTTTTGTTTATTTGTCTTAAATTTAGATTCAGATTAACCAGGTTTAATCTTGTCCTTTTGCTTTTAAAAGTGGTTTTTAAAAGTCACTACTGAGCACTTACTATGAACTAGTTGTTTTACATGGCCACCAAGGAACTTAAAATATAGTTCTTATATTCGTGGATCTAAGAGAAAAAGCAGACAACTAGAGATGAGGCAAAGTAATAAGTGATATAATGAGGAGATTTATTTAGTGGTATCATAGAGGAACTTGCAGAGGAGTGACAGACTTGTTCTTGTGAGAAATCACTAGAGTACTTGATCACTTAGGCATCCAAATCAGAATAATGCATGAGTTTGTTAGCGAAAGTTCCCTCATTTTAGTCAAGACTTTTTGTTGCAAGTGAGAGAAACTAAGCTAAAATTTAAGAGTATTCTATCTTCAGGTTCTGCTGGATCCAGATATTATGATCCAGGAATATGTTACTCTCATCTCTTGATTACGTTTTTCTGCATACTGGTGTCATTCTCTGGTATGACTTTCTCTCTACTGCCAATGGCTATTGTACTTATAGCCTATCAGTTTGACAACTTCACAGTTTCAGTAATTGTTGTTGTTATGTGCCGTTGAGTTGAGTATGGCTCAGTGACACTATGAACAGAAGAGCTGAACCATGTTCTCTCCTGTGCCTTTCTCACACTTCCTAACATGCTAGAGCTCATTGTGGCAGCCACCACCTCAGTCTACCTAGTTGAGGGTCTTCCTCTCCTCCAGCAACTCTCCACCCTTCCCAGCATCATGTCCCTCTCCTAGAAATAGTCCCCTCATAGCAACATGTTTAAAGTATGTGACGCAAAGCCTCATCGTCCTTTCCTCCAAAGAGCACTGCAGCTGCATCCTCTCCAAGACAAATTTGTTTATTCTTTTGGCTATCCATGGAATGTTCAGTGCTCTTCTACAACACCGTAGCTCAAAGGCATCAATTATTCTCTGTCATCCTTTTTCATTTTCCAGCTTTCAGATACATAGCAAGTGATCAGAAAGACCATGGCCTGAATCAGATGCACATTAGACCTCAAACTGACATTCTAACTCCTCAATAATTTGGATAGGTCCTTAACTGCAGATTTTCTCAGTGCAATGCATCTTCTTACTTTCTGATCGCTGGTACCAAGGGTGTTAATTGTGGATCCAAGTAAGATGAAGTTGTTGACAGTTTCAATCTCTTCTCCATCCATCATGATGCTGCCTATTGGTGCAATTGTAAGAATCTTTGTTTTCTTGACATTGAGACACAATCCATACTAAAGGCTGCATTCCTTGATCTTCTGCAACAGTGCTTCAAGTCCTCTTCATTTTCAGCAAGCAAGGTTGTGTCATCTCCATAATGCAGGTTATTGATGAGTCTCTCTCCAATCCTCATGCCACATTCCTCTTCATAGAGTCCAGATTCTTGAATAATTTGCTGAGCTTACAGATTAAATAGGTATGGAGAGAGAATACAACATTAACACACTCCATTCCTAATTTTAAACCATCCAGTATTCCCTTGCTCTGTTCTCACAACAGCCTTCTGATCCAGGCATAGGTTTCTCTTGAGCACAGTTAAGTGCTCTGGGGCTCCTGTTCTTCTCAATGTCAGCCATAACTTGTTTTGATCCACACAGTCAATTGCCTGTGCATACTCGATAAAGCACAAATAGTCATTCTTCTGGTATTCTTTACTTTTAGCCAGAATCCATCTGACATCAGCAATTATATCACTGGTGCCACGGCCTAAATTTTAAATCCTGCTTGAACTTCTGGAAGTTCCCGATCTATGTACTGTCCTAGCCATTTTAAAATGATCTTTAGCAGTATTTTCTTGCATGTGATAGTAATGATATTATTCAATAGTTTCCACTTTCTGTTAGATCACCTTCCTTGGGGATAAGAACATAGTAATACTCTAGGGTTATTTGTCTTTTGTCAGAACTTGAGTTACATGCCAGCTTTGAATCAATCACTGTAGACTGAATATGGCTCACATTGATTGGATAAATTTGCATTTGTGGCTCTCCTCATGCCCAAGGGTGATTGTTATTTTATCTGAACCACACTGACTGAGAAATAGAAGGTGATAGTCCTTCAAAGAAGGAGCTTTGTTGGCTTAGTGGTAAGGAGTTTCACTACTAACCAAAAGTTTGAATCCATCAGCTGCTCCATAAGAAATATTGACAGTCTCCTCCCAGGTAATGCACTAACTCTGAAAACCATTGGTAGGTAGCTATGAGTTGATACCAGTGACAACTGTAGTCCTTCAAGAAGAAGCTCTGGTGGCAGAGTCTGTAGGGAGTTACACTGCTAACCTTAAAATAATGCCTCTTTGAAGGTTCAAATCTATCATCAGTGCTGTGGGAGAAAGATGGGCTTTCTCCTGCTGTGAATTTGCCATCTCTAAAACCACAGTTGTTTGAGTTGGTTCTATCTTGACAGTAATGAGTATTTTGAGTTCCCCAAAGGAAAATTGGGAGCATTAAAAATTTTTTAATTGAGATTTTAATAAAGTTTATAGAGAACTTGGATTTCCATTCATTCATTGTTGCACATTTTCCTACCTACTCACCCCTGCAGTTCACTTTTCTCTTTGGAAAAAAAAAATCTTTCATTGTTGCACAATTTCCTTTCCCCCTCCTCGAGTCTCCTTTGCTATCCACCTCTTATTCTGCATTGTTGTCATGCAAATAATACCTAATATATTCTTTTTAAACAGTTTTTTCCCTCATCTATGTCAATGTAGTATACATTACTTTTTAGAAGAATGAATTCGAAATACTTATGTCCATTACAAAGTTCTCAGTATCCTTTTCTTGCAGGGTTTATTTGATGGTTCCAGTAGAGCAACAGCTTAAATGCTCAATTGCTAACCAAAAAGTTGGCAGCTTGAACTCACCAATCTGCTTCTGAAAACCCTACTGGGCTATTCTACTCAATTTCATGGGGTCACTATTAGAATCAATGTGACGGCACCTAACAACAAGCCAGTCAGAGTGATTCTGACTACCTTCAACCTCAAACAGAAGAGTCTCTGTTTATGATTTTGTGATGGATTCTTCCTTAGGAGATTCTATAGTCTTTTAAACATGTTTCTCCACTTTTCGTATTGCCACAACCTCTTCTGATGTTGGCATTTGGCATGGATTGACCTTTCTCCACCAGAGTGTTGAGGGCCTACTTGTTTTATGTTTGTAAGACTGAGGGAGCTCTAGTGGCTTAGTGGTAAGGCATTGTGCTGCTAAGCCAAAGGCACTTGGTTTTAAACCACCATCTGCTCTGCAGGAGAGAAACAAGCAATCTTTTTCTGTGCAATTTATAGTCTCTGAGAATGGCTATGAGTCAGTTATGGCTCAGTGGCACATGTAACAACAACAAGAGCAACAACAATGAAATGGTAAGTCATTGCAGGAGTTGAAGAAACAAGTAACTTGATCTAAAATCTGATTGTGGAAAATGTAGGCTGATATATGTGATTACAGGGATTGGTGTACAATGTGCCAAGAGCCTGTCAGTTGGTGGCTGTTGGCTGGCAGTTGCCACCTGACAGTACAGCTGGATCAGATTAGATACAGTGCCCCAACTCCCAAAAAAGTTTATCCATCATAATGTGGAAATAGTCGAACAATATTAATATCATATGCAAATAAAAATCTTGCTGAATGTAATTCCAAAAAATGACTGGAAATGTACATTGATAGATAACTGCCAGAAAGTCAAACTAGATCCAAAAGAGACCATGGCATGAGAGATATCATTGCTGATGTCAGATATTATCTGAACGGAGAAAATACCAGAAAGATATATGTTTCTTGATTATATAAAGGTATTTGACTGTGTGGATCATAAAAGATAATGGCTAACCTTTAGGAGAATGGTAATCTCAGAGCAGTTAATTGTGCTCATGAGTAACCTATATACAGACCAATAAACAGTTGTATAAGCAGAATAAGAGGACATATTTTACAAGGGGACATTGTTTACAATTGGGATAGGTGTGTGTCGGTGTTGTATCCTTTCTCCATACCTATTCAATCTGTATTCTGAGCAAATCACTTAAGAAGTTGAACTATATAAAGAAGAATTTAGCATCAGAACTAGATGAAGGGTCAACAATCTGTTTCACACAGATGACACAACTTTGCTTGCTAAAAGTAAAGAGGATTTGAAGCATTTGCTTTACAAGATCAAAGATTACTGCCTTCAATATGAATTAGATCTCAATATCAAGAAAACAAAAATTCTTACCACTGGACCAATAGGCAACATCATGACAGATAGAGAAAAGATTATAGTTGTCAACAACTTCATTTTACTTGGATCCATAATCAATACTCACGGTGGTAGCAGTTAAGAAATCCAAAGACGTGTTGTGTTATAAGAAGTTTAAGTAAAAGAAAATATAATAAAAATATTATAGAAAATATAATAAATTTGTTGTAAAACTATAAATTTGATGTGAAAACTGAGTGACTTAAATTTAAGAATAAGAAATATGTTAGGAAAAAAAGAAATATGTTAGGAAATTGCTATGTTATATGTTCGAAATAAGAATAAGAAATGTGTGGGAATTTGCTGCGTTATCTGTTAGAAATATGTTAAGAATATTTGTGAAAAAAATATACTGAACAGTTTAACATGCCTAAACAGGTCTTAGAGGCTTAGGGGCCCACTGGCCACAACAGGGGTAAACCCTTGATAAGAGAATGCAACTGATAAAGAACTTGCCTGTAAAGACCTGCTGGCCTCACCTATGTATACTTCTGATCAGGGAATTCAGCTTGTTACTACCCATGTTGCTAAGGGAATATACCTTGTATTAAACATGATTGGTCAAACCCATATTGTTATTCAACATGTCCCAGCATGCCCCACTTGCCTCACCATAGTGTAAACCAGGGAAGCCAAAGTAGATAAACTCTGCTTTTGCCCAGCAGATCTCTTTGCACATCTGCTGAAGACAATGAGCTGAACACTGAAGATCCAAAGGCTGTTTTCAGAGCCAAGAACTCTGGCCACACTGAAGGACATGAATTGCTGAGACAGTGGAAAACTCTGGCCACACTGTTGGACATGAGCTACTAAGACAGCCAATGACCTTGGCTACATATACCAATGGCTATGAACTGCTGAATTAGCCAACGACCCCTCCCAACTGCACCAATGGCCATTAAAGGCAGGAAAAGGAGACAAGTTGGGAACCTAGGTGTGAGTGAGTGTTCTCCACTATTAATGAAATTGCAATGTTGTGACAAATTTAAGCAATGCAATGTAGATAAACTGTAATTAACTGTTTAATGTTTGCTATGAATTAATGAACCAATATGTTATTATAAATATATCAATTGCAATATAGATAAATTGCAATTGATTATAACTATGAATTAATTGTTGTTGTTGTTTATTGCCTTTGAGTCGAGCACGACTCATAGTGACCCTATGAACAAAAGGCCTAAAGCCTTTCTATAATTATCATTGTTTCTTCAAGTTCATACAGTTTTCAGAGGCATGTGATTTAGGAAGTGGATGCCACTACTACTTCCAAACTTGAGTCAATCTGGGAACTCTACCAAACATTGCCCATGATGGGTAGCCATTATGTTGGTCACACCTATGGTTCAGTTCTTCCATTATGGCATTTGAAACCCAAATGGCACAAGATTCAGTATCACAGCAAACCCAGATTACCTCATCACACCAAATTTGCCAGAGTGCTGTATGACTTAGAAGAATGTTCCTCCAAAATATAGGACAAGGGATCAAAATTAATTAATGAGTCAATAAACTATAATTATCTTTTGTACTATGCTTATGAGTAATTAAGGATCAAGGCTCATTACAATGTTGCACTGGGAAATCTATTGTTAAAGACCCCTCTGAAGTGCTAAAGAGCAATGATGTCAGTTTAAAGACAAGTGCTTCTATGCATCTGAAATCTGGGAAATGAATAAGGAAGACCGCAGAAGAATCGATACCTTTTAATGGTGGTGCTGAAGAAGGATACTGAATATTTATCATGGACTACCAAAAGATCAACCAAATCTGTCTGGGAGGAAATGTAAACAGGTTATTCCTTAGAGGCAAGGATGGGGAAACTGTCTCACATATTTTCAGCATGTCATCAAGAAGGTCAGTCCTTAAAAAAACACATTATATTGGGAAAGGTAGAGGGTCCAAGAAAGAGAGAAAGCCCCTCAATAACAAATATTGACACAGTGACTGTGACAATGGGCTTGAGTATATCAGAGATGGGGTGGGTAGGGCAGGATAGCACAAGGTTCAGATCTGTTGTTTGTGGGGGATGCAGTAAGCCAAAGTCACCTAGATGACACCTGATAACAACGATGACTAAGTAGGGTGACTTGATGCTTAATGTCATCATTCTCAGTTGTGTTATTGGACCAGCCAGTAATTTCACCCAGAAGCTTCTTCAACTCAAACTCAATTCATTGCCATCAAATCAGAATCAACTCATAACTGACACTACAGTGAATTTTCAGGGGCTATAAACAGCACCAGAAGAGATTTAATAATTTTCAGGGGCTATAAACAGCACCAGAAGAGATTTAATATTTTTCTCCAGCAGAACTACTGGTGGATTTGAACTGCCAGAGGGTGGTCACTTCTTGGATTGGCAGTACAACTCCATATGGGCTGCTCCATCAGAGAAACTTGTTAGAAAGTAAAACTTTAGCTTTCACTACAAACCCATTGAATGGGAGACTGAGGATGGAATCCAGAAATCTGTGCTATAACAAGGTTTTAGGTTGTTTTATTGCACATATAAGCTTTGAAACTACTGAATTAGGGAATACATGGATTTAGGGAATTAGTCAATAACCATCTACTCTAAGAAGACTTTTAGGCAATCTAGACTTTTCTCTTTTGTATTCTGTTTTTAAGGCAACAAATCTTCCCAAAGAGAAGGTTGTTAATTCTTGATGCCCGCTTGCTGAAAGTAAAGAAGAATTGACTTCATGCAGAGCAAGTGCTTTGCACTCCCCTGCAGCTGAGAAATCCCCCAGGAGCCTCCTGTTATCTTCTCTGAGGCATGAATTTCTAGAGGTGCTGCAGTTACCAGTTGCATCTCAAATCAAGGAGCTTTAGGAAATTCGTATGTTTTTTTCCAAGGGGACTTTTCTTTCTTTTTTTTCTTTTTTTTTTTTACATAGACCTAGTGGGGTTCCTTTGCATCTGAGAGCAGACAGATTACATACCTGTATATTTATTTACTCATTCAACATATAACAACTCTGGACATATTTCCTGTTGTTTTGGAGCTCAATATCCAGTGGTAGATTCAGACGTGTAAATAAGCATTAACAGTGGAGTGCACTATGATGAGAGAAGGACAGGATATTTTGGGAGCTCACAGCAGGGATAGCCCAACCAGACGGTGTTGGTCAGGAAAGGTTTGTCAGAGGAAGTTATGTCTAAGCTGAGACATAAAAGATGACTAAAAGTTAGCTGGCAAAGAAAAGAAGACAGTGATAGGTAGCATATGTACAGATCATATAGTTGAAGTAGAGCTTGGTGGGTTAATAGAAAGAGAACAAAGTCAGTACTGCTGAACTATAGAGTTCAACACTGTTGCTTTTGACTCTTAGTGACCTTATAGGAATATTAGATTCCTAAGACCATTTATCTTATGGAAGCAGACTGCCACATCTTTTCCCTGTGGAGTGACTGATGGATTCAAACTATTGACCTAGCAATTAACAACTGAATGCTTAACCACTTTGTAGAAGTGGATCTTTGTGTAGAAATTAAAGGAAAAGAAAAGAGAGAAGGAGATAAGATGAACCAAATTATGGAAATAATATTGCTAAATTTGAACCTTATCCTGAGAGCAATAGTAAGCCACTGAATGATCCACTGAATGATTTTAGATAGAGGAAGTGTGACAGTTGGGTTTGTTTTACAATGAGTTGTTGGCATTGGATTGGGCATGATGCAGATATAGTCAGTCACAGGTGAAAAGACAAGGCTGTTGTAGTAATGAAATGAAGGCAAGTTAGACATTTCCCGTGGTAATGAAATGAGAGATGGTGGCTCCTTGACCTAGGATAATGGAAATGATGTTGTGGAAACAGTTGATGAATTTGGGATCCTGGTAAATGGTTGAATGTATGAACTAAGGAGACAGACATTAAAACAGATTGTTAGGTTTCTGGCTTGGGTGGCATGAACAGAATTGCCATTTTTGAAGACAGGAAACATTAGAGTAGTCAGAATGCTAGGAGAGCCCTACATTTCATCTTAGTGAAGTTTGCTAAATGCCAAGAGGAAATTCTCAACATGTGATTGCTCTCCTGGTCTGAATATAGAAAAGCGGTCTGGGTGAGAGTAAATATTTGACAGTCATCAACAGATCCCTGGAACTGAAGTTAAAGAATCAGATGAGATCACCAAGGGAGAGTGAGTTTGAAGAAACGTAGGCTTACAGCCCAGAGGAACTAACTGCTATATTAGAAGAAGATAGAGGAAGAGATACTGTGAAAGGGACTGAAGGATGACCAGGGGAGGTCAGAGGGAAATCAGTACAGGGCAGTGCCATGGAAGCCAAAGAAAGCAGATCCCAATGCTCTCTGGAAGTGTGTGATGACAGCAGTCTCAGTTCTGTACCTGATTGAGATCAAGCCAGATCACCTCCTGGGAAGTCACAAGGTGCTACCCTTAATATGCCAGAAACCTTTGTTATTATTCCAAACAGGCGCATTTACAGAGATACACTTTACAGGAAACATTGCTTTCCTGTAATTATTTTCTTATACAGATAAAATGGCACTTGCCAAGTCATAATTTATTTAAGGACCCCATCCCACGCTTGCTTTCAACTCACTGTCTCTTTTTAAGTGAAATCCTTGGAATTCCCTACATATTTCCTCCTCTTCCTTATCTCACTTGCTTTCAGGTCACTGTACTCCAATGTCCTCTGACACTCAGCAGGCTCTCAGACAGATGGTCAAAGACAGATGTGCGCTTTACAATTGCAAGTCACCCAAATGTGGTTGCAGCAGCGCCTCTTCTGTTACCCAGCTGCAATAACGCTCTGTGGCCACTGTTCACTTCCTGGCTGAATCACTGCCTTTTTTTCTTTCACTCTCCACAGCTGGACACTCTAGGGAGTTATTTTGGCTAGAATTAGACGTGCACAGCTGATACCTCCAGCTGTACATCCTTTGCTTCTTTCTTTTTGGCTCCACAAAAGCTGTTGGTGTTCTTACAGATTATTCAAATGGAGAGTGGTAGGGATGGTGGCCCACCCAGCTATTCTTTAAAAGCATGAAAAATGATTTTATAATGGCTGTTTCCAGTACTGTCAGTTGACATGAGTAGGAGGAATAATTTACAATATATGAGAAAGAAAATGAATGTAGATACTCTTCCAATTCATATTTTGTTTCTCAATTATAAAATGATTCATAAAATGTCTATGCTGTGCTGCTAAACCTATTAGTGTAGCCAGCTTCATGAAAGAGATGCAGTATATTGTTAAAGAATGTACAACCTCAATTTAAGGTCAACGATCTACCATAAAGATCTAGGCAACGCATCTACCACAGCAACGTTATGGACATTAATTCTTTGTTTGAGATATCACTTTTTTAAAATTTAATTTTATTATTTTTTTGTGTG
>NW_006399763.1:6372745-6373860 GCF_000299155.1 Elephantulus edwardii
ATTAAGAAGACAAAGATTCTCACTACTGGGCGAGTTGGCAACAATATGATAGATGGAGGTTGTTAACAATTTCAGCTTTCGCAGGTCCACAGTCAAAACTTTTGGCACCAGCAGTTAAGAAATAAAAGGATGAATTGCTCTGGGGAAGGATGCTGTCAGGGATCTCTCAAAAGTGCTGTAGAGTAACAATGTCAGTCTAGAGAATAAGGAACTCCTTATTCAGGTCATGATCTTTACAATTGCTTGCTATACACCAGAGAGCTGGATAATGACCAAAGATATCAGAAGAAGAATTGATGCCTTTGAGTTGTGGTGCTGGAGAAGAGTATTGAACACATTATGGACTGCCAAGAAAAAACCCCAGATTTATCCTGGAGAGGGTGAAACCAGGCTACTCCTTGGAGACAAGGATTCTGAAGCTCTGTCTCACATACTTTGGGCACATGGCCAGGAGAGACTAGTATCTGGAGAAGAACATCATACTTGGAAGGCTGGAGGGACAGTGCAGGAGAGAAAGACCTCGGATGAGATGGATTGATATAGTAACTGGGGTAATGTGGGTAGATATGTCAGAGACAGTGAGACTGGCTTAGGATAGAACAGAGTTCAGAGTTATGGTACATAGGATCTCTATGAGTTGCAGGTGACTCAATGGCACATAACAACAACAACAACAACAACAGTTGCTGTTAAAACAACTTTGACTCATGATCCCATCTGTGTAGACAGAACTGTTCTGTTGGGTTTTGAAACCAATATTCTTTGGAAGAAGATTGCCAGATCTGTTTTAGAGATGCCTCTGGGTGAATTTGAATAGCCAGCAAGTGGAACTTGTGACCATTTGGGTCACCCAAGGATATATCATTATTTTTATAGGGAAGAAATAAAATTTATTTTGATTGCAACCAGAATAATACCAGGCATGCAGGGATACTGTTTACTTATGAATATTAGTATTATCTTGTTTTTGTTTTTGTTTTTTTGAACTTCAGCCCATTTATTTTTTTCTTTTTATTAATTTTAATGAAAATTTACAGAGACTGTGGATTTGCATTCATTCATTGTTGCACTTTTCTCCCCCCTCCCCAGTACACTCTTCTCTTTAAAAGTAAAAG
>NW_006399763.1:6373960-6382648 GCF_000299155.1 Elephantulus edwardii
GCCCCGCCCCGATAGCTGTATGCAACATCTCAAATTATCGATGAGCTCTTTTTACCTAAATATCTTCTCAACTCATCATAAAGTCTGTAGATTCCTACAGAATTCATTTCTACCTCTCCGAACAGACTTCTTTTCCTACTGCTTCTGTTGCCACTAACTCTATAATTTCTCACTCACAGCCACTGGGTTTGACTTCCTTTATCCATATCTTCATATCCAAGTACTTCTTCTCCACTGTCAAATCCTTTCTACTCTTTTCTACTCCCATTGTGATTAGTCTAGCCCAGAGCTCTATATTTTTGTAGTGTGGAACTGTAAACTCAGTGACCCTTCTTCCTCTGGTTGTTCTCCTTTGAATCTGCCACGTAAGGAGATGTCAAATAATCTAAAACACTGTGTTTCATCATAATACCAGCAATCCTTGACTTACTATGGGTTTTTATTCTGATGTCTCTGTTATTGTAAATTGTTTCTGACATAAATCCAGCACCCTATTACTGTTAATTTCAATTATTGATGTTTAGCATTAGTTTCTTGATAAATAAGATCTTCATTTGTCTTTTGAGGTTAGCATAAAATGATATCACCAGCACATTATGTGCTCTAGTATTTTATTTGCTACATGCTACTTATGATAAGATATAAAAAGAATAAAAAACAAATACTCATGCTTGTCAGAGTAGAGCTGTACTCTATAGAGTTTTCAAAAGTATATTGCCAGGCTTGTCTTCTGAGGTACTTCTTGATAGATCTGAGCCATCAACCCTTCTGCTACATGAAACTACTAGTACTTAACTGTATGCACCATCCAAAGGTTCCTATTATTTTCAGGATTAGCCCAACACCTCCCTCCAAAGAGTCTGACACAAGCTTTCCAGTGTCACCTGGGATAAGGTAACCCCAGTCACAAATTTAAAGTTAGATAATTTTGTTGTTGTTGTTGGTCTTTGATGGTACTTATTTTAAACATTTGACCACTAACCAAAAGGTTGGTGGTTCAGATCCAACAGACTGAAGCAGCCTGCTCCTGTAAAGATGTAGTCTTAAAAACTCTATGTGGGCAATTTTATTCTGTTTTATAGGGTCAAGATGAATTGAAAGTGACTCAGTGGCAGTAGGGGTGGTTTCTATTTTTTAAAAGATTTTCTATTTTTTCAGTCTGTCAAAATAATTTTGTATCTTTCTGCCATTGAATGTTATCCATCCCATGTTTCTGTCAGTGAATAAATAAATGTATGCACATTGAATTTGATTTGATTGTTGGTAAATACCATGAAATATGATTAATAAGAACACAAATCTATCTATCTATCTAATCTATCTATCATCTATCTCTCTTCTAGAGATTTGTATGGGAATGATTTTTTTTTTTTAAGTAGGAGATAAAATTGTCATTGGGTTACAGAAATTATTTTTTCCCTTCACCTTTAGATGAGATAACAAAAAAAGTATTCTTATCTATAAACATTTTTGAACTTTGAGTTACTTATTTATTGACTCATAAAATATTTCTTGAGAATCTACTCCTCAAAATGTAATTCTTTTATCTTCCTGAGTAGGTAAAACTGCTTGGTACATAACTCCTCCCTGCCTAAAACTAAGGCTAGCTTCTTTATGTTTGTTTTCATTTGAGTGACTTGTTGGAGACAAAAGTTGTTGATGGAGACTGACTTCTGTGGAGAATATTGAGTATCTGTTTTTACACCTAGGAATTCTGAATTTTTTATATTCTTCTGCTCAATGTTGCCACATAACAAAACACATGATAAACACGTTTATATAAAGCAACTAGTTAGTATGTACAGAAGGCATGGCTTGTTTCAGCACCATCTTGCTCCTTAAATCTACGGTCTCTGTTGAGAAGTCTCGCAGCTGGCAATCTGGAAACACATGAGATTTTATTTATTCACATGGCTGATTCCTGGCCGAGGAGGATTTGAAGTGCAGACAAGGACTAGCAACTGGAGCACCACCATATGAACTTTCTATGTGGCACAGATTCCTCCCACCATGGCATCTTCAAGACAGTCATAGTTCCTACCTGTTGCCTTAGTGTTCCAAACATGACTGTTTATACGGATGTTGTAGAACTGCTTCACTGTTTATGATCAAGCCTTGAAAAATCACACAGTGTATATAGAATTGTTAATATTAATACAAATGAGTGACAAACTACCAAGATTCCAGAGAAGGATGGGATCCCTACTCTCACAAGGACGGATGTCAAAGAATTTACAGATGTATATTAAAATTGTTGAACATACAAATTGAGGAAAATGCTTCAGCTACCAACTTTAGGAACTTGACCCAGAAACCTGTATTCTGGGAATTTTCCCAGTTTATCTGTTTCAGGTAACTCAAGAGAAAACATAATCTGAAGAAGAAATGTAATAATCACGAGTACAAAATATTCAGGACTATTTTTGTGTGTGTAAGTGTTGGGCTTTTTAGAAACAAAAATTAAACAGATCAGAACATCATCTTTTCTACTTCTCTTTGCTATTAGACTTCAAATTTCTTTTCAGTCTTAAAAAAAGATGCTTCTGAGAGTTTCAATATTTGGCAGCTGGTAATAAGTGGGAAATCTCATTACATAAACCCCAGTTTGGGTTAAGAGGCAGGTGGCATTTTTGGAGAAGTCGGTGTCAATGTGAGGCTATAGCCGCAGTGACTGACCGCCCCCAGCCCAGCTGCAGCGACATTTCTGTCTCTGGCAAGTAAAGCCCCCTCCTCCTGCCTACTTTGACTGCCTATCCTGAGTTCCCCTTTTTTGACCTTGAGTTTCAACTTGATGAGTTGTCAAGAGTACTGAGTCATTGGAGTTTATCTGTGAAGAACTTCCAAGGTTGTAGCTGTGGAGAGGCACAATTTTTGCTCTGATGGTATGTGTTGCTATTTATTAAACAAACATTGAGTGCTTTATAGGTGCCAAACACTGTGAGAGACAATGTAATAAGAAAAATGCACAAGAGGTGGCTACCTTCATCATGCTTATTTGTGGGGAAGATTGCCATTAATCTATCTGTTATGTAAGCAAACATAAAGGTGCAATCTGACCCGCTATAGAGAAGAGGTATGAGATGCTTTGAGAGCTTCTACTAAGTGGGCTTCATGTTGGGAGGTCAGGGAAGGTTTCTTTGAAGAAATCTCTGTTGTACCTAGAGCTGAGGCCTGAGTAGTTGATAAGGAAAACAAGGAAGAATGATTGAGGTAGAGAGAGCTGCCTGTGGGAAGAAGGAACAGGATGGTTTGCTAGGACTAAGGATGAGGGGCGAAAGATAGAAGGCCAGTGTGAGTAGCAGAGACAGAGTAAGGACATTCCTGGTGGCAGACAAGGCTAGAGAGGAGAGTGAAAGCTAGAATTTGTGAAATCTGGATATCATGGTAAGGAGTTTTATCTTTATTCTAAGAGTAGTGGAAAGATCATGAAGTGTTCATGATTAGATTTGCATTTCTAATCTAATGAATTTTGTAGTCCTGAAAACCCACTGCAGGGAGAGAGGAAAGGAAACACAGAAATAAGAATGACAAGAATGAAGCAGGAAAAGTATAATTACATATGTATAATGCAATTAATATTGTAAAACAAAATACGCATGACTGGTTAAATAGAGCATCAATCTCCTTTGTAAAATTACATTCAAATAACATTAAAAACCAAACAAACAATCCCACCAGAAGTAAATAAACAAATAACCACATCAGTGCTGTGAATTTTGTTCAACTCATAGTATCCTTCCATTGAATTTCCAAGGGTGTACATTTTTTTTTAATTCATTTTAATGAAAGTTTACGGAGGCTTAGGGTTTCCAGCCATTCACTGTTGCATTTTCCCCTGCCCCCGCCCACCATTCACTCTTCTCCTTGAAATGTAAAAGAAAAATTCTTTCATTGTTATGCAATCCCTCCCCCCACATCCACTCTACTGTGCAGCCTTCATTCTGGACTCTTGTCATGACAATAATACCTAATCAAATATCCCTTTCAAACAGTTCTCTCCCTCATCTGTTTCAATGCAGTATACATCATTCCTCCCCTCCTTCTCTGTCTTCCCTCAACCTTGATGTCAGTCCCATTTTATAACAGTGGCCCTATGCAATATTTGTCCTTTTGGAACTGAGATATTTCACTGAAGGTTGTACCTTTTTTTTTTTTGTTTTTTGCTTTTTTTTTTAATTCCATTCATTCATTGTTGCACCCTTCTCCCCGCACAAAAGGTTGTACATTTTTAAGGGAAGAGACTGTTTATCGTTCTCCCATGAGTGACTAGTATTCTTGTTAAGAAACAAAAGCACATTAGAACATTCACAAACTCCTGTGGGATATTCATTCCCATCCTACATTGTGCTCTAGGCTGAGTTCTTTCAGATGCCCCTCTTGGATATTTCACTATTATCTTTTAGGTAGTATTGTTATTACTATCTTTTAGGTCATTAATCATGCTATCTCTGTGTGTGTGTGTGTTTTGTTTTCTCTCTAACTCAACTGGAAGTTATTTGGTGATAGAGACAGTGTCCTTTTCACAAGTGTATCCCCGGTGCTTTAGGTATTGGCTATCATCTGGTATGTGCCTTTTGAAGAATCTGTTCCATCAGCAGTCTAAAAACGAAAATAAAGATTGTTATTCTTTTGTTTCTATCTTGCTTTCATTAACATGATGTATACTTGCTCTTTTACTTACTTTGCATAGATTGACATTTTAGAATATAATATTTTCTAGGCAAACTTTTTATTGGAATAATTTTAGATTTACAGAAAAGTTGCAGATAGAGCAGAGAGTTCCCGTACACAGTGCATCCAGCTTCCCTGAATGTTAACATTTTACAGTACTGTGGTACATTTGTCAAAACAAAGCAATGGACATTATTATTAACCAAACTCCAGATCACTTGGCTTTTACCAATTTGTCCAGTAATGTCTTTTTTCTGTTCCAAGTTCCAATTCAGGATATCATTTTGTGTTTAGTTTGTGACAATTTCTCACTTATTCCTTGTTTATCATGACTTTGACAGTCTTCAGGAATACTAGCCAGATGTCCTGTAAAATTCCCCGAGCTTGAGTTTGCCTGATGTCTTTGTCATGGTGAGAGTGGGGTTATTGGTTTTAATACTAATGAAAGAAGTACTCTTCTTATCAAACTATGTGAGGAGATACACAAAACCACATGATGTCACTGACAATGTTATTCTATCACCTAGCTAAGGTATTACTGGTAAGCTTTCTCCACTGCAAAGTTATTTTTTTTCTGATTCCATGCTGTTCTCTTTAGCAGTTAGTAAGTTTAGTTTATCTCTAGTAGAGAGGTAGGGGGAGAAGCTTCACCTCTCAGAGTGGAGAAAGTCTTCATATATTTGGAATTGTTGCTTATGTCAGTATGGACTTTGTTGTTGTTATTAGGTGCTGTTGGGTCAAGTACAACTTATAGCAACCCTCCAAACAAAAGATCTGGCTCTGTCTTAACCTGTGCCATTCTCACATTTCCCGACACCTTAGAGTCCATTGTGGCAGTGACTCCATCTGTCCAACTGATTGAGGCTCTTCCTCTGACCCTCTCTACCTTTCCAAGCATCATGCTTCTCTCCCAGGAATAGACCATCTTAGCAACATGCCTAAAGTATGTGAGGTGAAGCCTCATCATCTTTGCCTCCAAAGACCACTCTGACTTAACCCTCCACAAGACATACTTGTTTATTCTTTTGGCAGTCCATGGGATGGTCAGTATGTACTGAAATATATTTATCTTCTGCTTTGTGTTATACTTCTATAGCATGTTATTCATTTAATTGAAGAAATTGTTCAGGTTAGTTCCTGTGTCTTCTTGACAAGCTCCCATCTTTTCACTTTTGAGTACTTCTTTATTTTCTGGAACTACAAGATATTCCAGGTTCATTTAGTATTTTATGTGGTCTGGCCCTTTTGTTGATATTTTTAGATGCCATTGAGCTAGCTGAAACTCACAGCACCCCTACGTACAATAGAACAAAATCCTATTTAATCCTCTTTTATCCTCACAATCTATTCTGTGCTTAAGTCCATTCTGGCAGTGACTGTGCCAATCCAGTCTTTGCAGAACTTTCTCCTTTTTTTCTTTGACCAAGCATGGTGTCCTCCTCTAAGGACTGGTCCTTTCTGATAATATGTCCAAAGTCTATGAGATAAGTCTTGCCATCCTCTCTTCTAAAGAATATTCTATCCTAGCTCTAGTACCAACTATTTCTCTACACAACCCTGATTCTTTCCATTAGAAAGTAATAATTTGGGAAACTGAGATCTTGGTATTGAGTATACTTATTGCTGCTGGAGTCTTGTGGTGGCTAGTCTCGCTCAGCAGATGAAATGAGGAAATTATATACACACACACACACACACACACACACACACACACACACACACACACACACACACACTAGCCATGGGGCTATTTCCACGCTGGGAAGATGAGCAGAATGGTGGGATTCTGCAAAGGTGTGTTTTCTGGTTTGGGGTTCAGACTTGGGTGCAGCTGTTGCTCGTAACTGGGTATAAGCTGATTGGATTTGGCCTCCTATTTAGAAAGGCATTTTGGCCCTCAGGCCTTGTTTTTGTGTAGCTTTTGAATAAACAGGCTTGGAAGCAGGAGTAGCATTCACTTCCAGAAGAAGTTTGCCTCCAGAAAATCTATGAACTTGGAGAAAGATGAAAGTTTCGTGTTCAAGACTTCCATTCATAGGGTCACTATGGGTCATCTATGACTCAAACAACTTGACATCACTTAGCAACAACAATAACAACATACTAGCCGTAAATATACGTATATATATTAGCTGTGGTGGTGGAGGATAGTACTGAATAACCTATGGACTGGCAAAAGAACAAACAGCTATGTTTCACAGAAAGTGCAGTTAGAGTGCTCCTTGGAAGTAAAGATGATAAAGCTTTATCTCACATACTTTGGGCATGTTGCTAGGAGAGGCTATTTCTTGGAAAGGGATATCATACTTAGAAAGCTGTAGAGCTGGTGAAAGAGAGGAATTACCCTCAAAGAGGTGGATTGGCACAGTGATTGCTGCAATGGGCTTGAGTAGCTTAGAGATGATGAGGATGACACAGGATATAACAAGGTGCAAGTCTGTTGTTCATAGGGTCATTATGAATTGTATGTGACTCAACAACACCTAACAACAACAACAACAACAACAATAACATACTTGCCATATTCACATTTCTATAACTATTTATATATCTACCTGTCTGTAAATATAAGCTTATTCTAATGCCATTGACCATTATGAATTGTATTTGACTCAACAACACCTAACAACAATAACAATAACATGCTTGCCATATACACATTTCTATAACTATTTATATATCTACCTGTCTGTAAATATAAGCTTATTCTAATGCCATTAACTCTAATGGAGCATGACAAGGTTCATCATAATCTTCCTTTTTCATTTTACTGTAAGTTTTCTCCAAAACTGAGAAACTAATATCCCATTATCCACCTCAACAAGATGGATTGACATGATGACTCACTGGATTTGACATTGTAACAATGGTCTCTGGACGTTATACAATGGATTGACATTGTAATAACGGACTCAGCATATCAGAGATGGTGTGGATAGCGCAGGATAGGACAACACCCGTATCTGTTGTTTATTAATATCTCCATGAGTTGTAGTTTACTTGATGACACTTATCAACACTAGAAGCCCTGTCGGCCCAGGGGGGAATAAGCTGCCCTGCAATTTCAAAGGCATGTGGTTCAAATATACCAACTGCTCTGCAAGAGAAGACTAGACAATCTCCTCCCATACTAGTTATTGCTTCTGAGAAGGTCAGCTATGAGTTAGTTCCAACCTGACAGCATACAACCATAACAAAAACATTATCAACCAACCATTTAATTATGTGTTCAGCCCAAATAGAAATGTAAAGTAGTTTCAGAATTATTGGCCTATTCTCTCAGAAGAAACAAATTTAGCACCTAGAGTACAGAGTTTATGTATGGTTTCTCTTATTTTTAACATAACCACTTCTATAAAGAATTTTAACTTAGTTAAGAACACAATATTTAGTGACAGATTACCCGTGTTTGAATACTGGCTCCATTATTTACTAGCTGAATAACTTATCACTTTCGTTATTTGTAAAACTAGAAAAATAATGGCATTTAATTAATGAGATAATCTGAGAATTAAGTAACTTAATGTAAAGTGCCTAGAATAAGACTAATGTGAAATTGAGTCAAGGCAGGGCCTAATCAATTGCTTGCTATGCATTTGGAAGTTGGATAGTGACTAAAGAAGACAGAAGAATCAACGATGCCTTTGAGTTGTGGTGTTCGAGAAAAGTGCTGAATATTTATTTCATGAACTTCCAAAAGAACAAACACATCTGTCCTGGAGAAAGTGAAACCAGAGTGCTCCTTAAAGGCAAGGATGATGAAAGTCTATTTCACATACTTTGGGTATATTATTAGGAAGGGCCAGTCGCTGGAAAAGGACATCAGGCTTGGAAAGGTGAAGAGTTAATTTAAGAGAAGACCTTCAACAAAATAGATTGACAAGAACAACAACACCAACAACATCATCATCTAAGTGTTATTTATCACTACATTTTATTGTTGCTTGTTGCTATCTCCATAAATTTTCAATCTATATGCAGAACAGATTATTTGGGAGGCTGGACTTTATGAGGAGG
>NW_006399763.1:6384955-6398590 GCF_000299155.1 Elephantulus edwardii
TATTTTATCTTCTCCTGGTTGCAGATATTTCAGGATGCTTGGAAAATTGTTTATGTTGTGGATTAGGCCTTCTAGAGTTCTTCCAAGCTTTTCTTTAATGAAGTTTATAGTCCTTGGTTTTAGTCCTAGGTCCATGATCCACCTAGAGATGTATTTTGTGTATGGAGTGAGGTGTGGATCTTGTTTGAATCTTCTGCAGATACTTTTCCAATTTTGCCAACACCATTTATTAAAAAGGCTGTCATTTCCCCACTTAACTGATTTCATCTCCTTGTCAATAATTAGTTGACCATAGATAGATGGGTAGCATTATCTTTTAAGTTTACCTTCTTACATAACTTTGGTGAAGAAATTAATACACAATTCCTTTTCTACATTTTATTTTATTTTTACTTATCTCTTTCTCAAAGACCTTTTTAAAGTTCCAAAAAAGTTACATAAATTTAAAGACTAAAGAGTGCTGTCCAAGCCAGGATGTTTTCAGTTGCTTCCTATGCATTTGAAAGTTGGGCAAAGAATAAGGATGACTAAAGAAATCAATGCACTTGAATTGTGGTGTTTGAGGAGAGTAGTGAATATACCATGAACAAACAAATCTGTCTTGAAAGAAGTACAACCAATGTGTTCCTTAGAGGCAAAGTTGTTGAAACTTCCTCTCCCATGCTTTGACATTTATACATCATCAAGGACCAATCCTTGGAAAAAGGCATAATACTTGGAAAGATGGAAACACTGGAAAGAGAGGAAGATCCTTGTCAAGATGTATTATTGACATAGTGACTGCAACAACGTGCTCAAACATATCAGAGATAGGAAGGTTGGTGCAGGGAAGGGCAAGGTTTCTTCTATCTATTGTTTGTGGAGTTGCTATGAATTGTAGTCAGCTTGACAGCACACTACAACAGTAACAACTATATGTTGTTTTTCTGCTTTGAAGTTCTGTTATTGTAGCCTATAACAAGTTGTACTACTAATACTTCCATCTCTGGAAGTTTGAATCTACTAGCATATCCTTGGGAGAAAGATAAGGGGTCTCCTTCATTAAAATTTTCTGCTTTGGGCAAAAAAAAAAATTCTGCCTTGGAAACCCAATGATGGGTCACAGTAGATTGGAATCGACCTGACAGCAGTGTTGTCTCTTTGGAATTAACTTATCATTTATTTGCCCACCAGCTACTTGTGATTGTGATTGGCTGAATCAACATTTTTAACACATTAACTTTGGCCTCCTTGAGGTCACGAACCTTGACCTTATCAAACTTTGTGTGCCTTGCTTCTAGTTCATCGTTAGAATAACAAATGACTGAATCGCAGTGATTGAGGACTCCAGTCATCTAAACCATTTAGTTGCCAGTTTCTTATTTCTTTTGTAATTAAAAGTAGCTTCTTTGTCGTTAACACTGCCTGGAATAGAACACATTTTCATAAGTCTTGAAATAGAGGTTGGGGGCTTAACAGTTATTTATGATAATCTTTTCTCTATTGTTGATATTAATTTTATAAAGCAAGGCAGCCATTGTATCTGCCCACTGGTTATCAGCATTTCTGGGCAAGGACATGCATTACTGGCACTTTAATTAGGCATCAATGAACCCAGCTGCAACTGGGTCAGCAGTTTCATACAGTTTTCATATTTAGGGTTTGAGAAAAGACAATGTGTATTTTCCCCACCATTTTCCTCTTAACGTGAAAAAATTAAATAGACCAAAAAACCCACATAAACCAAAACCACATACACACAAAGACTAGGTGTTTTTATAGGTAAGCTAAATTGACTTATAGCTACAAATGTTTTTCCTGGCTACTAAATTTTGAAACATTATTATATAATATTCAACCATTAGACTTGGGCCTTCAACCAAATTACTCCCTTGACTAATTTTAAGTTGTTAAAGGAACTCTGGGAATGCTGTGTCTTATGTGTTGGGTTGTAAACAGAAAGGTCAGCAGTTTGAATCCATTAGCTACTCTGAGGAAGAAAGATGAGGCAGTGTCCTTATGGAAAGATTACAGCTTCAGAAACGTGGTGGAGGGTTGTCCTGAGGTGGAATCCACTTGACAGCAGTGAATTTTTATTTTTCCTGCCTCTTAAGAAAGAGTAAGCCATGCTTTATTTAACAAGTCTTCACTAAGATTAAAATATCATCTTCATCCTAACCTTAACGAT
Source organism: Elephantulus edwardii (assembly GCF_000299155.1). NCBI lineage: Eukaryota > Metazoa > Chordata > Mammalia > Macroscelidea > Macroscelididae > Elephantulus > Elephantulus edwardii. The sequence continues at coordinate 6,387,123 of NW_006399763.1, forward strand.
CGATCTTTAATTATAAAAGGTACTGTACTGTTTAGAACTACAGCCAGATTTGAGGTTAAGATGATCAAATCCATATGGCCTAAAGGAATTGACCATCCTTCATGAAAACTATGGTTTAGAGTTGATTCCAGCTCGCAGCAGCTCTGGGTGGCTACCACAGTTGGCTGCTAACTGAAAGGCTGGTGATTTGAGCACACCCAGAGGTGCCTCCGAAGACGTGATGATCTACTTTGGAAAAATCAAACATTAAAAACTTTATGGAACACAGTCTCCTATGACACACATTGGGGTCACTAAGAGTTAAAAGTAGACTTTGGGGCACCTAATTGCAAAGTGCATTGGAGAGATGTCCTTCAGCTAACTAGGAAACCTATTTATAGTTGTTCAGGTAAAATCAGTAAACAGACAACTAAAGATTCTTATATTGTTTAGCAAAAACAGTGAGTTATTTTATGGGGGCAGTAGTGGTTCAGTGGTAGAATTATCTCTTCCCATGCACAAGACTCTTTGGGTTTTGATTTCTGGACAAGGTACTTCATATGTCCGTCACTGGAGGCTTGTGTGTGCCTATAATATTGAGTTAAGATTTCAGTAGAGCTTCTGACTGAAGTAGTATAAAAAGAAAGGCCTGGTGATGTACTTCTGAGAATCAGCCAGTGGGAAGCCTGCGTATCGCTATGGTCCTGTTACAATTGATGAGGACAGTGCAGCATTTTGTTCCATCATGGGTGAGGTTGATAGTAAGTTTACTGAATTCTTTACCTGAGCTTTCATTTCTTGTCCACTGCCAGAGACTTTTGCTTTGTCTCTTTGGCAATGACTGTTTCTGGAATGAACTCTTACTCTCCTCAGCCCTGGTTGTTCTTGCTTAGCAACTCTAAATGACTTATTTCCATTAGAAGCACCAAACCTTAAGTTTCCAGTTCTTCTCATGAAGAACATTATTCCAAACACTTTCCTGTTTTCTTTTCCTCCAAATTAGATCCTTAACTCAATCTTATTATAGTGGAAAAGGCCGTGAGGCCCAGGGTAGCAGTTCTTTTGGAAATTTTAATTTGAATAGAAATAGGAAGAAATTAGGTATTTTTAATTAACAGCCAGGTCTCTGCCTGGAAAACAGACTGAGTGGAGCGCCCCTGCTGACGTCTAGGTGTGAGGCTGCAGGACTTGTACACAGCTGTGCTGCCGCAGTGGTTAACCTACCTCAGGGGAATTGCTGTGTGGTGGGCAGCATTAGTTACCAGGGGAAATGACTTTGCCATTTCTGGGGGAATTTTCTGTAAAATAGAACTATGTATAGAACACTGTTTATTGAGTTGCACAGCACACTCATAGAACATGAAGCCTTCCTATCAAGTAGCAGGTATCTCCACATTTCACCAAGATGAAAATGAGTAGAAGTTGCTTTAGGCCTCACAGTCATTCAGAGAGTGGTGATATCTAGGAAGAAAATATGGATCTCATGACCCTGAGAGTCATACCTGGCTTACTTTTTGGGTCATTTGTGGTTAACCGTGAACCAACCGACCTCCTCACTTTACCTGAAGAAGTTATACAGGGGTCACCAACACTAGTAACCTGTCTAGGCAAGGGTCCAGACCTTTTCTTGTTTCATTCAAATTTCAGGCTTTTCTCTGGCTTCAGTGTCTGTGTTTAGGCTCCTTTGAGACCCCTCCTCCCATCCGCCACTTTGTACTTTACCAGGGTCACGAAGTTGTCTACAGTGACATCTGTTGCTAGAGAGGGGAAGGGAAAGGTGATTCTGGCCTATTTCTGCCTTATTAAAATATCATATTATCAAAAGACTCTTTCCTTCCAGGCTCACAATCAGATATTAGGTAAATATATGAGTTTCATTTTAAGAGAACTATAATGTTACAGTATAAATAATATAAATGAAAAACTAAGAACTGACCAAAAAAACACCACCACAAAATCCCAAACAGTCAGTTGCCATCAAACCAATTTTGACATGTGGTAATCCCATGGGTGCAGAGTAGAAGAATTGCTTAGAATTTTCAATGACCAGTTTTGGGAGAGAAGAACTCTAAGCTTTTCTTACAATGTGACCGTGAACTATCACTTTTTTTAGTAAGCTCCCAGCTACGTAACCATTTGCTCTACCCAGGGACTCCATAGGATAAATTCTCAACTCCATTCATTGTTGTTGAGTTGGAACATGCTCATAGCTGACTCTTCATTGGGTTTCTCATCTTTCTCCTGTGGAGAAACTAGTAGATTTGAACTGCAAGAGAGGCACAGCCATTGAGCTAGCAGCACAACTCCCTATGGACGAGGCCACAGAACTCCCAACGTTTGTGATGTTATTGTTAGGCACTGTTTAGTCGAGTATGATTTATAGTGACTCTATGAACAAAAGATCTGAACCCTGTTCTATCCTGTGCCTTCCACATACTTCCTGACATGCAAGAGCCCATTGCAACAGTCACTGTGTCAATCCACCTGGTTGAGGTTTTCCTTTCCTTCACTGACCCTCTACCCTTCCCAGCATCATGTTCTTCTCCAAGGGATAGCTCCTCCTAGCAACATGCCTGAAGTATATGAGGCAAAGCCTTATTATTCTTGCCTCCAAAGGGCACTCCAGCTGCCCCCTCTCTAAGACATATCTGTTTGTTCTCCTGGTTGCCCATGGGTTGTTCAGTGCTCTTCTCCATCACCACACCTCAAAGATGTCAATTATTTTTCTATCATCCTTCTTCATCGTCCATCTCAGATGCATAGCAAGTAATTGCAAAGACTATGGCCTGAGTCAGATGCAATTTAGTAACTGACATCATTATTCCTCAATAAATTGGAGAGATTCCTAACTGCAAATTTTCCTAGTGCCATGAATCTCCTTAGAAATTATAAATTCAGAGAGCAGTGTGTTAAGATTAGCATTTTATCAACTTGGAGGAAAGTAAAACTGATACTAACCTATCAACTTGGGTAGAAAGTTATTAAGCAACCCAGTGCTGTCGAGTCAGAACTGATCTAAAGCTGACCCTCCAGTGGGTTTTTAGAAGCCGTAAATTACACAGGGAGAGATTGCCTATTCTTCTTCCACAGAGCAGCTGATGGATTTGAACCATGTGCTTTGGGTTTGCAGTGCAGATTTTTACCACTAAGTCACCAGAGCTCCCCAGAATAAGGATAGAGCTGAGGAATCTCAAACTACATGGAGAAATGTAAACCTCTGGTCATTATCTTCTAGGGATCTGACTTAAGTCTTTTTTCCCCAGTATAGATTGCAAGAGGCAGGAGGTATGGTACAATCTGAGTTCAAAGTCACTGTGTGTCTTGATCAAGATTTTTAACTCTGTTTCAAAGTCACTGTGTGTCTCAAGCAAGGTTTTTAACTCTGTGTATCTTAATTTTTCACCTGTAATATGGGCATTTGTTCAGAGCTATTGTACAGAGGGTCACTATTGAGTCACAGATAATTCAGTGGCACAGAACAATAACAACTGTATGAGAAAGAAAAAGACCCAATTTTCAGAGTAATTTAAGAATTAGTAATAAGTATGAATATGCATGGCACGTTACAATCATCTTTCTCTCTCTCTCTCTCATTGCTGTCGAGCTAGGTCCAACTCATAGCTGCCCCTCCAGCGGATTCCCAAGGCTGTAGATGACACAGGAGGAGATTACTCATCTTTCTCCCATGCAGTCACTCACGGGTTTCAAATGTCAGAGAAGTGTGGGCTTTGGGTTAGCCAGTAGTGCCCTTCCATCACAGCTATAATAAACCACAAGCCAAGTCCACTGCCTTTAAGTCCATTCTGACTCATAGTGACCCTGTAGGAGTAGTGGACCAGAACTTCCCCACATGGTTTCCAAGGCTGTAGCCTACAGATGCAGATCATCGTGCCTTTTTCCTGCAGAGTGAACAGCAGAACCACTGACCTGTTAGTGGTGAAATCTTTAACTATTGTTTTTCTAGGACATCTCCGTAGTTCTAATATTTATCATTAATGATTGCAAAAAACAGTGCTAGACCAGTGATGACAGCATGTTAGAAACCAAAAACGTTTAATTGATCAGCTTATGTGCAAACGAGGCCAATAAAAAGAAATCACTTTAAAAATATTTCCTCTGCTCCTAAGACTAAACTCAATGTTAGGTTGATGAAATTCATGTTTTTCCTTCCTTTATATACATGTTGTTGTTATGTTATGTGCCGTCGAGTTGCCTGCGACTCATAACGACCCTATGTACAGCAGCCCTAAACTCCGCTCTGTCCTGTGCCAATCGCACCGTCTCTGACACTCCCATCCCAATTATCCCAGTCACTGAATCAATCCACCTCATAGAGGGCCTTCCTCTCCTGCGCTGTCCCTCCCCCTCTCCCCCCTTTATATACATAGTTAAGCAAAATTGATTTTATGTCCTGCTCTTTCCAATTAACCAACTAAGACTCTAAATCCTTTGTTTTCATGTAACAAGAAGTTTTTAAAAATTTTGTCTCTGATGGAACTATACCCAAATGTGTGTATTTACCCAACACAGTAGCAAATTCCTAGACAAGTGTGAAAATTCTTTGCTAAATGAAATGTTCAGTTTTACAACCCAAAATAAGCACAAACCCCAAAAGCATCTGTTTAGTGACTGGTAAGACCATAAAAAAAAAGCTGTGTTAACTAGACTATTCACATGGTGTATATTTTTGGAGAAAAAGTTATTCTGCTTAATGGGAAATTTAAAACATATAAGAATGATGATAACATGGAACCCTTGGGCTTCCCATAAGGTCCGTACTTATACAGTGGTTGAAACACTTGGCCTATAACCAAAAGGTCAGTGATTCAAACACAACAACTTCTACCCTAGAGAAAGCTATGGAAGTCTGCTTGGAAACCCAATGGGATAGTTCTGCTCTTTCCCTTAGGGACATAATACTCAGAATTGATAGCAATGAGTTTGGCTTTCCGTCTGGCCTTGCCTTTTCTCTGTTGTTGTTATGTGCCATCGAGTTGCCTGCGACTCATAGCGACCCTGTGTACAATAGCCCTAAACCCTGCCCTATCCTGTGCCAATCTTATTGTCACTGACACACCTATCCCTGATTACCCCAGTCACTGAATCAATCCATCTCATCAAGGATATTCCTCTCTTTCGCTGTCCCTTCACCCTCCTAAGCATGATGTCCCTCTTCAAGGACTGACTATTCCTGCCTTGCAACATGCCCAAAGTATATCAGACAAAGCTTGAGAATCCTTGCTTCCAAGGAGCAGCCTGGACTCATCCTCTCTAGGATGAAACTGTTCTCCTAGTAGCCCATGGTTTATTCAATACTCTTCTTAGACCTCTTGGCCCACTTTGATTCAACTATCCCCCAACTCATTCACAACCACCTGTCACCAAAGACAGTTTAATTTCACATGTGGCACAGCTTTAGGAATGTGATATCTGGATTCCATTTGTTGATCCTTTGAGGACAAATTCAAGCTTTAGCAACAGACACACAGGTGTTCAAATCCAAGCTTCATCATGAATTAGCTGTGAGTTAAGAGAAGCTGTGCTTCCATTACAATAGCTGTAGAATGAAGCAATTGTCTGAATTAAGGGAGGTGATGTCTACACAGACAAACCAAAAAGCCAAAATCTCATTGCTGCTGAGCTGATCTCTACCTATGTCTATGCTACAGGACAGAATCCCTGCTAGGATGAAGCAAACTACCTCATCTTTCTTCTATGGAGTCATCGGTGAGTTCAAATGCCAATCGTTCAGTCAGCCAGTGGAGAACTTTAACCATCATGCCATGAGGACTCCTAGTATACATAAATCCCCCTTAATTGTAGGTGCCTAATAAATAGTTATAAACTATTCCTTTCCTCGCTTTTTGCCTGATTTCCCACTGGAGTTCATGAAGACTCGGCTCCTGTCATGCTTGCCCTTCAAAGCAGTTTCTCTCTCTCCAATTCCTACTAGGGATTTAAACATCTCTGGAGGAAGACTTATCAACAACCTCCTCTATGCTGATGACACAACTTTGCTTGCTGAAATTGAGGAGGATATGCTCCTCAGACTGTAGCCTTCAGTGTGGATTGCATCTCAATACTAAGAAGACAAAGGTCCTCACCACAGGCCCAACAGTCAGCATTGTGAAAAATGGAAAAATGATTGAATCTACCATTGATTTCATCTTGCTTGGATCAATAATCAACATCCCAGCCGTCAGGAAAGGAAGAGACGTATTACACTGGGCAAGTCTGTTGTCAGGGACTTCTCCAAAATACTGAAGAGTGGTAATGTCAGTTTGAAGACTAAAGTGTGCCTGATTCAGGCCCTGGTCTTCTCAGTCACCTGCTATGCATTAGAAAGCTGGACTATAACTAAGGATGACAGAAAAAGAATTGATTCCTTTGAGTTGTGGTGTTGGAAAACAGTACTGAAAATCTCACAGACTGCCAAAAAGAACAAAGATACGTCCTGGAAAGGGTGCAGCCAGAGTGCGCCTTGGAGGTAAGGATGACAAAAGTCCATCCTTCATATCTTGGATAGATAGCAAGGCGAGGCTATTCCTTGGAAAGGGACATCATGCTTGAAAAGCTGGAGGGTCAGTGAATGAGAGAAAGACTCTCAATGAGATGGATTGACACTGTGACTTCAGCTATGGACTTGAATGTCTCCAGGAGGATGAAGATGGCACAAGATAGGGCAGGTTTCAGGATGGCTGTTCATAGGGTCACTATGAATTGTACTTGACAGCACCCAACAATAACAACAACATCCCTGAGCCCCAGGAGCACTGGTGGGATAGTGGTTAGTCTGCTAACTAAAAAGACAACCGAGAAGCCACTTTTAGGGAGAAAAAAGACATCCTTGGAAGCCCTGTGGGGCAGTTCTAATTTGTCCTCTAGGCGCCATATGAGTAAAAAATAAACTCAGTGGCATTGGATTTACTTTTTTGGGTATTCTTGAACCCAGAGCCCCGATCACACAGTGATTAAACACTAGACCACTAAGAAAAACCACCTGGTTGGAATCTACCACCTAGGATGGGTCACATCTCTGGAGAAAGATGATGCAGCGTGCTTCCCTGAAAACTTACAGCCTTAGATTCTCTAAATGGTAGTGCTCCTCTGTCTTGTAGGACCACTGTGAGTTGGAATCAATTTATTTATTTCATATGCATTCCCAAACCTTGATGTGGTTAGGTGCTTAGCTTTAACCAAAAGGTCAGTGTTTCAAACTCACCGGCACTCTGTGGTAGAAAGATGTGGCTACCTGTTCCTGTAAAGATTACAACTTTGGGAAAACTTAGGTGGCACTTCTACTCTGGACCGACTTGATGGCAACAGGTTTTTCTTCATGAGTCAGGTTTCACAGAGAAAGAACTTAATATCATCCCTGCCACTGAGTGAGTGAGATGTAGAATTACTGTTCTGTAGAGTCCAAATGAGAATTCTCCTTGTGTGGTATTCACCCTCTCTCTTTCCTCACCAGAGTGCAGCTGTCTAGGTTTCTGACTTTGGAGTTGGATCTCCTGCTGTTTGAAGGCTTAGACACTCATCCTAGCTCGTATGTGTATCTATGTTCAGACTCACCTTTCTTGCTTCATTATCTTTTGGGAGGAAGAGATCCCCTGAGGTCTCCATGGGTGCTAAGATATGAGTTGTTGTTGTTGTTATGGGCCCTCAAGTTTCTCGTGATTCATTGTGACCCTATGTACAACAGCCCTGAACCCTTCTCTATTCTGAGCCAGCCTTTTTGTAGCTGATACACCTACTCCTGTTACCCCAGTCACTGAGTCAGTTTCTCTCATCCAGGGTCTTCCTCTCTTATGCTGTCCTTCCATCGTCCCAAGCATGATGTACCTCATCAGGGACTGGCCCTTCCTTGGAAAATAGGCCCAGAGTATGTCAGATGAAGCTTCAGAATCCTTGCCTCCAAGCAGCAGCCTGGGTTCACCCTCTCCAGGATGAACTTGTATGTGGAGCTAAGATTGGGAGCTCCGGCAGGGTGAAAGGGACCAGGACTGCGGCAGGCTCATGTTACGATATTACAGCACTAATACTTAACAGCAACAACAGCAAAACCCCACTGCTCTTGAATTGATTCAGTCTGCTAGTAGCCTCCCAATAGGTTTCCGAGTGTGTAAATCTTCATGGAGGAGACTGCTTTCCTTTATCCTTTGGAAAAACAACCTAACAGGTAACACACTATGCCACCAAAGCTCCTTAATACTTCTCTTAGGAAGGCTTAATATTTTGCACAAGGGCAGGCACTTCAGGAGCCCTAGGGTATGGACACACTTGATAGAGAGGAGGACCAAAGACTCATGCCATTTGGCTGGGTGTAACCAGGCTTGAGGTATGACAAGCACCTAGGGTAGTGATGAGGTTGAACAGGTTCAGCCTTGACAGACCAGTAACCTTGGGCTGGAGTGTTTAGTTCTTTTTGTATTTCTCTATGAATCTGGTTGTAGCTTTGTAGATGTGTTAATAAGGAAGAATTGCACAGTTTAGCATCACACTTACATTTACATCCAACTGTTAGACAGATGTGGCCCATGTGGAAGGATTGTACAAATAAAAATTCCAATTCCAGAATCTAAACTTTCAGATTCTCTCTAATGTTTAAGAGTTTTTGAGATACAGTTCACAGCAGTTATCCACCCCCCTCCATTTTCTGCCCCCTTCCCTGTCCTCCTAAATTTGAGGGTGTCTCTTACTTTCCTTTCCTCCCATAACTCTCTAATTCATTCACTTAGTACCTGATATATTGTCCTTTTATCATCTTTTCTGTTTTCCTTAGAGGCTTCAGCATATACCTCCCAGTTTGGCACACATCATGGCACATCTTCCAACCAGTTTGATTCTTCTGTGTTCCCTCTAGACAGCTTTTACCTTTCTCTCTTCAGATAGTGAGGAAGAAAAGAGAAGTCTAACAAGAAATGCCTTAATGCTCTAGAGGTAGAGGGAAAGATGGCAGCCTGGATTCCTAGTCATCCTCTCTCCTTCTTCATAAACTTGCAATGTGGTATCTTCGTCTACCAACTGCTCTCTCTGTGTTTTCACTATGATAGTTTTTCCTGGGGTCCAGACCTACTGCTTCTATTGCTGTGTTCTTTTGCCCGAGTCAGCCCAATTATGAAAAGGACTTACCCCAACTTTCCTAGAAGAGTTTCAAGAACTCTAGAGCTTGCATTCTGAAACTAACTCTCCTTGAGTTTTGGCATCTGGGCTTCTGCCCTGTTCTTTGGAACCAGGCTGCGTTCACAGGCACTTGCCCTGTTTCTGAGGACCTGGCATGTTGCTGCAGAATCCCAGTGGCGTAATCAAGGCTTAACTACTTGCTTCCTTGAGCCTGCCTGGTGGCCTGGATTTTCGTGACTCTCGGCTTCCTTGTTCGGGGCTCCTCCCAATGGATCAGTCACATCTACTGTTTCCTATTTCTTTCCTTACACTGACATCTTGGCCTATCCTCGGATGCCGTATTCTGTTTGTTGGATTGAGTAATAATGCTCCAGCACCTTCCGCTGTCACTGTGGCAGTCCTCGACTCTTAGTCTGGCCCTTCCTACTCCAGACTGGGCCATCCTCATTCCTAGGTTATCATTTTATTACTATTCCTGCTAAGCTACCATTTTCAAGTGGCCTACTTTGTGTCAGTTGCTTTCTTCACATTATCGCATTTATTCCTCACAAAACTCCTAAAGAAGAGATACTGTCATGAACATTTTGTACATAAGGAAATGGAAGTTCAGAGAAGTCTAGTAACTTCCCCAAAGTATGGTCCTACATAGTGGAAGAACTGGAATTCTATCTGGAAAAAGATAATGACTGACTAAGACATTAAGAAAATACAGATTTGCAGGTCTTATTCACTTTGCAAACATTGCCTCTGGGAAACTCTATGAACTTTGATAAATATCGATAGTTATAGAAAGGCTTCAGGCCTTTTGTTTATTGGGTTGTTATGAGTCATGCTCGACTTGATGGCCATTAACAACAGCAACAACAAAAGATAACCTGATTTGTAGGTTTAATGTGGTGATTAGAAACTACACAGTGAGAGCTGTGGGAGTTAGAATTCAATAAGCTTGCCTGATTTTTCTGGATCTTTGGGGATTTTTGTCTGTGACAAGGTGCAACCACCATTTTTCTATCACTCTCTGTTTAGTAGACAGTATTTGTACTTTCCTTCTCTAGCAGGTTGCTGTTTTGGTTTTCCAGATCTAATTGTATATTTTTAATAACTTCCTTGAATCAACTGGTCTACTGAGTATCCTTTGTGAAACTATGTAGCATTTCATTCTTTTCTGAGATAAAGCTAATTATAGCCTTTGTGGGTATTACTTATTACATAGTTTGGGACATTTAAGAATTCCCAGTTGTGTGTAATTCCTGGCAGGCATGTTCCATCTTTATCTTTAGAGACACCCATGGAACATTTTGAGCTGTCAGTCTATGTGGAGGATGCAGGCTTGGAAGGTATGCCCTTAAAATGTGGGGACCAGATGAAGAGTTCTCTCCTGTGAAACAGAAACTGGAAAGTATCTGCAGTGAGTGAAGGAGATTGCCTTAAGAGAAGGTTTGTTGAAATGCTGCTGATGGTCCTAGATGTCATAAGTAAATGTGACTGGAATGTACCATGTGAAGAAAGCAATGGGCTATTCAGCTGCATTTCAATTCCAGATAATTCTTGGGCAGCAATAATAGAAGGGTGTGTTCTGTATGATGTTACTGTTAATAGTGGCCAACTCATGACAATCTTATGTATGAAACATTTGCCTTGTGCCATCTTAGTGATTACTAGTATGTTGTATCCATTGTTGTACCTTTTGTGTCAATTCATTTAATTGAGAATATCCCAATTTTCATTGACCCTCCACTTTACCAACCACTGTGGCCTCTTCTAGAGATTAGCCTTTTCTGATAATATGTCCAGAGTCAACCAATTTGCCATCCTTTGTTTCTAGGGAGGTTTCTGGTTGTATTACGTTGAAGACTTTTGTTTCTTCCTTTGGAAATTGGCAGCATATTTAATGTGCTTCACCATCTCATAGCCCAAACCCATCAATTTTTTGTCCTCCTTTATTGCTATCCAACTTTTGCATGGAGCTCTGTTGCCTAGTGGAGTCATGCTGCCAAATTTAAAAAAAAAAAACCCAAACAAACCAAAAACACCAAACAAACCAAAACATCAGTTTGAATGCATTAGCTGCTCCATGGGGAAAAGATGGTCAGTCTCCTCGTGTGTGACTAACAGCATCTGAAAATCTACTGTAGGTTCCCACTGGATGGAACATAATGTACATGAAGTGATTGAAAAGACTGGGACGTGGGTCCTATTAACCTTAGTCACCAGAATGACATCTTGCCTTTTAAAACTTTAAAGAGACATTTTACAACAGATTTGCCTAACTCAAAAAATAATTTGATTTCTTGACTTCTGCTTCTTTGAACATTGATTTCTGATCCAATTAGAACAAAATCAGTGACAACTTCCATTTCTTTCTT
>NW_006399763.1:6398970-6400045 GCF_000299155.1 Elephantulus edwardii
CACCCTCAATGAGATGGACAACAATGAGATGCACAATAAGCTTGAGGATGGTAGGGAGTATGAGTCTGGCATAAGACAGGGGACGGTTATGAGCTGTTGTTCAGAGATTCACTGTGATTTGCAATTGACTTAACAAAAATGACATTTATTGACCCAGTTGAGGATTTTGAGTTTTTTCCCATATTCATGTGTAATCCATATTGAGCCTGCAGATTTTCATCAGTAAATACTTCAATTTATCTTCATTTTTAACAAGCAAGGTTGTGTTATCTGAATATCACTCTTGCTAATGCATCTAATTTCAATCTCAGGCTATATTCTTCTCCATATAGTCTGGTTTCTTGGATTATTCAGTATACAGCTATAATAAGTAAGAGAAAAGGATTTAACTTGGTTAAAAATATATAGGGCTTATGAACAGATAGATGAGCCAAGGAATAATAACTGTTTCCAGTTGTATTTGTGTATTTCTGGGTAGCCAACTTTAGTGACTGATACAGTAATGCCCCTTGGAAAAGAATTCTGAATATTTCAGCAGGTTCCATTCCTTAAGGAAAATGAACTTCTTTGGGTCTTATGTTGAGCTCACAGAGAAATGAATTCTTAGTCTCCTGGATGGCCTAGTCCTACCAGGAAAGGGGGAAGATTGCCGACAAATAAACTCAGTTCCTGGACTAGTCCAGTTCATTTGTGTCCTGCTTGATCAATTGCTCTCAGCTTGGTTTGGATAAAATGGGTGCATTGCCTAGAGTATGATCCCTATTTACTCAACAGAGCTGAGTGCTTAAAGACTAGAATATGAACCTACAGTGACTCATTCCAGTACTGATACTTATACTACTACTGAGACTTGCTTAGGTCATTTGTCCAGGTTTAGAGTGCTCAAGGCTGAATAAGGGGCTCTTGGACTTTTATTACAAGGAAACTACAGAACAATATCATTGATTTCACATGCAAGCAAGATTCTACTGAAGATTATCCAAAAATGACTGGAACAGTACATCAGCAGAGAACTGCCAGAAGTCCAGGCTGGGTTTAGAAGGGGTCGTGGTACTAGGGATACTGTAGCTGATGT
>NW_006399763.1:6401018-6403115 GCF_000299155.1 Elephantulus edwardii
ATTTCATGTACCAATCACTAGGGTCTGCTTACAACTGTTCCTCCTCCTTTGTATTTCCATACTTGATAGTTCTACCTAGGTTGCCCTTTCTGTTAATCTGCGTGTGTTTGAAGTGAAAAGAAAGCACATTTGGAAAAGTGAATCCCATGCATGTTTCTCTGAAAGTAACCTAAACCTGGACAAGCTGAGAAATTGACTTCTTTGCAATTAGTAGGAGATCAGGATGGAGTAGAATCAAGGAGGTCTTTTAATTTCCTGGCTGCTGGTGCCAAGAGTGTTGATTGTGGAGCCAAACAAACTAAAGCTGTTTACAATCTCAGCCTCTTCATCATCCATCACAATGCTGCCAATCAGCCCAGTGGTGAGAATCTTTGTTTTCTTGACTTTGAGCTGCAATCCATATTGGAGGCTGTAGTGGTCTCTTTTAGGGAGATAAAGGTAGTAATATATTTTAATTTATTTTAACAGTATCATATTTGGATAAGGATGCAATTAATTATTTTTTGTGCTTACCTGAGAATAGAAGTTAGAGAGGTAGTAGGTAGCCCCTCAACACTGGAAGCATTCCAGGCCCCGTAAGATGCCACAGAAGACCTATCTACATTCAATTGGACTGGCTGTGATATAATTGACTAACAGCACACATTTTTTGAAGCCCTCTTACGTGCAATGGGGGGTAAGAGAATAATTAGTATGAACCCTCCTTCCCTCCAAGAGAAGAACCTAGAAGGGTAAATCTATTCCCATTGATTCATTTATTCACTTATCCTGGTAAATAAAATTAAATATTTATTGAATATTTACTTAGTGCTGGTCATGAAGATAAACTTTGGGGCTATGATGATGGACAAAATAAAGTTTTTGCCTTCATGATGTTTATATTTGAATGGAGGAGATGGACTTTGAATATGTAAGCATGACACTTAACTGAAAATAACTCTTAGAAAGGATCAAATGTGGTGAATGTCTTATGAGATGCTGAGACAAAGTGCTCTGAGAGGCTAGAGAAAATGAAAATTGGTTGGGAGACTTATCATTGAAGACAAAGCATTGAAATTCAATGCTCAAGAAAATAATTAGCTCATACAATGGCATTGTTATGCATGAAAAAACAGCAAACTCTAAAGGCTAAGACAACCAGATTGTGCTGTTTAGGGGTGACTAACGTGGTTATACATAGAAGGGAGGCCACTGGAGACATGGGAACAGATTCTGTTTTATTCTTCTTTTTTTTTTGTTGTTGTTTCTTTGTTTGGTTTTTTTATCACTCAGACCTTGAGAACAGATCTTTACACATGGTCTATGGAACTGAATGAATTGAATTAACTTGTCAGCTGATCCATACCCTACACCTAATAAAAGACTTAGAGGAACAAGTTATTTGAGAATCAAACAGATTTTCTATTTGAAAGTTGTTTATGACAACCACAAATCTGAAGTGTGTCAAAGGAACAGTTTGTGATTCATATGGGTAATACTGTCTTTACTGGAATGAAACAATTCCTTTTCATATAGAAATTGAAAAAAGAATACACCCTTATTTTGAACTTAGAGTCAAAGCAACTTTATAAACAAGAAGAGTTTCCCAAGTCACAGAAATGGTATTATTTCATTTGTTGTCCCATAAGTACAGTAATACACAGAATGAAGAAAATAAACAGATGTAATTATTGCTATAAACAATATTTTCTTAAGGTCAATATAATTTTGCCCTCAGATGCTCACCAACTCTTATTCATACCTCTTAGAATGCTCTTCAATTGCATACTTCTTAGAATGTACAAATGGATACATACTGTATATATTGATTGACTATTGTTTGAAAGTGTTCTTTAGTTATTTCATACTCCAGATTAGCTGTGTGAGAGTTGGATAATGACTAAGGATGACAGAAAAAAGACTAGATGTCTTCCAGTTTTGGTGCTGCAGAAGAGTCTTGAACGTATCATGCATGGTCTGCCAAGAAAACAAATAGGTCTGCCTTGGAGAGGGTAAAACCAAGTCTCTCTTTGGAGGCTAGGATTTTGACACTCTGCCTCACTTACTTCAGGCACATGGCCAGGAGAGATCGATCCTTGGAGAAGGACATCATACTTG
>NW_006399763.1:6403215-6411608 GCF_000299155.1 Elephantulus edwardii
GCAAACAACTCGATGGCACATAACAACAACAACAACAATCCTATTTTTTGGAGCAAGGTAGAAATGTAATATAAAATCTGGTATGCATATGTAGTTGAATAAAAAAAAAAGTTGACTGTGTGTCCCAGATAAGAGGATGGGTAGTTTGAGTAATATAATGGAAAACTTGGACAAACGGGAAATTACCTAGTGTTGTTGTTAGCTGACTTGTGTGAACTATAATTCACAGAGACCCTGTGAGTGATGGTTCTGAACCCATCCTTATCCTGTGCCATCCTCATCATCTCTGCCACACTTCAGCCTATTATAGTCACTGTGTCAGTCCATCTTATTGAAGGTCTTTCCCTCCTTTATTAACTCTCCCCTTTTCCAAGCACAATGTCTTTTTCAAAGACTGACCCCTCTTAACATGCTCAGTAAGCTTAGAATTCTGTGTTTTCTGACTCCCTATCCTGTGCTCAATTGATTGAAATCTCAGCTATCCCAAGCAGTGTCTGTTTATACACCCTTACTCAAATGTCTGTAGCTGTAGAGGGGCTTCAGGCCTTTTATTCATAGGGTTGCTTTGAGTTGCACTCGACTCGAAGCAATCAACAACAACTCATTTATGGACACAGTTGGGTTCCCAAGACCAGGTCATTATACAAAATGAGCATTACACGTAAATGAGATCCAAAAATGGTAGATGAGTACATCATAGCTGCCATATTTGTTCATTAAATAAGTGCCACATTTTATCATTGCATACCTGAGAAACCGCTGAGAAATGTGGGCCAGCCAAGTTGACTAATAATTTTCATAGCCAGCATTACCCTCACCTCACACCTTGGCATCCATTATTGCCACAAATACGTCATTAATGCACACAACAATCAATAGTAGATTTATTTTCACTTTGGTCATAAATGGTAAGTGTCAAATAACAAGTCCACGAGAATGTATATTTCCGCTCTCTTTTCTTTCTCAAGATGGTGTCTTTTTACTGCATGGGTTTTGGCTGGCATGTCAATTCTTTTTTGTTAGAGATTTTGAGATTTCGTTTTGCCCATGGTAAAGAAGCACTTGCATACTGTGCTTGTTATGATCAAAGCGAAAGATAGAGATCTTACTGGAGCCATTCTAAGTAATGGGCAGAATGAACAATTTCCCTCGACCAAAAAGATGCTGTTCATGGGCTTTGCTTGAGGATGATTTTCTACAGAATGAAAGGTAACTTGTGGGGACAGAGAACTCATCCATGGCCCAATGCCATCACCCATCTCAGTCCATTCCCATCAACAGGCAGATGTTGGCAAATCTATGAGTAAAGATTGTATGTAATATGGGGAAATTAGAGCCCAAGCTGGGTACAGAAAGTACATCTTTTGACTGAGGATGAGGACACAAATAAGGCAAAGAGAAAGAAAGAAAGAAAAAGAACAACCTCAGGCAGTTTCTTAGTAGAACTTTGAATGGTTTAGCAAATATTTCACACTGTTCTTTCTGCAATATTTCTGCCTTGCCAGTTTGCAACAACCCTCCTTGAGAGCGTGGATTCCTTCCCATTTCTCCTCCTTTGTGCACCTCCGTGACTCTGCAGAGATCCCAGGCTCTTAGCCACATTTGTGCTGACTTAGAGAAGGGTCAACTCCACCAACATGAACTTTTACCCCACTGGCTCTGAGTGATTAGCTTTTGATGTTTAGTCTTAACTGACCAAGTTTTCTGGCTTATAATACAAACGTCCCAGAAATGCTGTACCAAATGTAGGCTCTTCATCTTAGAATCTTTCCCCAAATTGAAAATTCTCTGGCCAAAGCAGATACTATTTACTGGAAAAGCACTGAGTTCTGGGGCTGCAGGGATTGCTTTGAAGTTTCTCCTTCTAAGAGAAGGCCATCCTTTTATATTTCATGCAGGCTTCTACTGGGCAGTTGTAGTTTTTTGAAAACAAAAGGCTGTTGCTAATAAGAAGACTCATGGCCATGAAGTTGAAAGGTTGCCTGTCTGGCCCGAAAACACTTTGTGCAAACTACTTGGGTGAGGGAGAGGGGGAGGTGGTCGGAGAGGAATAAACACAGCTGGTTTCAATATTAGAAACAAAGATAGGCATTTTGCTCTTTCTTGTGGTACCTGCTTTAGGAATCAGATCAAACGCATGCAAGGAGCATCAGCAAATGCGTGGGTGAGTGCATCTAGTCCCAAGCACAGTCTGGAGAGATGGGAAGACTGGTGGGGACCAGTTCCCTCACTTGGGCTTCGCTTCCCTTCATAGACGAGCTGTGGTAATCCTCCCCCCAGCCCTCATGTCAGCACTCTTGGTTTTCACTAATTGTGAAAGTTCCTCTTTTTTTGCAAAAGGATCTACGTCTTCCTTGCCTTGTAAAAATCATCCTGAATATCAGCTGAAACTTCAAAAACTCCCCAACAACAAGAAGCAGCCTTTCTGGTCTAAGTTATGGGAAAATGGATTTTTATGTTCTATTTAAATAAATACGAGCCTTCGTGATGTATGAATAATTCTAGCAAAAATAATGTCTGACCTGGACTTGATTTCATAAGAGAAGGCAGTGAAAATACTCATTCATTTCTGCTCAGAAAGCTTCACTTTCTGTTTTTATGAACAGTAAAAACAAGTAGGAATTAGAAATGAAGTCAATTTCAATCCAGTAAAGTTTGAGGAAGGTCTCTCTCTCTCTCTCTCTCTCCACTTGAAGAGATTCTGGTGGCATGTTCTTTTTGTTGTTGCACAGGATTCAAACTGCATTCCTTTGAGATTGCAGCGAAGCTCCTTACCACTAGGCCACCGTATTCTTTAGGGAAATATGCTATTACCTCAAGTAATTCAAACCCACCAGTGGTTCAGAGGGAAATAGATGGTGATTTCCTTCTTTATTTAAATTGTAACCCACTGGAGGGTCAAGTATGAGTTGCTTTTGACTTGATGGCAATATGGTTTTTGAGAAGATGTTAATAAAATTTACTCAAGACTCAAACTCATCGCCATTGTGTCAGAGTTGATAGTGAGAATTTGGGAGTTCTACTCAAATCCAGGAAAATTGGGCAGAAATTCATTTTAGGACATCTTTAGTGTTTTCATTCTTACTAATTTTTCTGTTGTCATTATTTGCTGTTTAGTCAGAACCAACTCATAGCTGACCCTCTAGCAGGTTTCTAGAGGCAATAAATCACAGAGGAGGAGATTTTCTTTCTGTGGAGGAGACAGTGAAAATACTCATTCATTTCTGCTCAGAAAGCATCACTCTCTGTTTTTATGAAAAATAGAAACAAATAGGAGTTGGAAATGAAGTACATTTTAATTCAGTAATTCCCAAACAAAGTTCAAGGAAGATTTTTTTCCCTCTCTCTTTTTTAACTTGAAGAGTTAAGTCTCATGCTTTTGGGATTGCACTGCAGCTTCTTACCACTAGACCACCAAAGCTCCAGTTTATTTATGTCTCTCAAATCATCATGTCTCCCTCTCTCATCCATTTATTCTTTCTGCTCAGACTTTGACCATTGTAAAGAAGAGAGATAATTTCTTGCCCATGGCCACAGCTCCTAGATCTCATTTGTTATCTTCATTTTAACACTACTTCTTAGAATATAAGCAGAGACCTCTCTCTTGAATTTTAAACTTTAGCATAACAATGGGAACTTCTCTTCAAAATTAAGCTCCCACAGCTCGTTTCCCCCCTTTGTCTCCATGAGCACTGCCATGGTATAAGCACCCCCCCACCCCCGTCCTTCCCTGAACTTGGACAATAGACTTCTAGTTGGTACCCTGCCTTCAGTGTGATCTTCCTCTAATCCATCCTCTCTTCTTCAACTAGAGAAATAATTTTATAAAGAACATTCCTAATTAAGTGAAATAGACTCATTGTTACAGTTACTGTGTCAGTCCATCTTATTGTGGCTTTTCTCTCTTACACTGACCCTCCACCTTTCCAAGCAAGATGTCTTTCTCCAAGGACTGGCCCTTCCCAACAACATGCTCAAAGTATGTGAGATGGAGTTTCACCCTCTTCACCTCCAAGGATCACTATGGTTTTCTTTTCGCCAAGGCAGATCGGTTTGTTCTTTTGGCAAGCCCATGGAATATTCAGCACTCTTCTTCAACAACACAACAAAAATACTTAAAAAAATCAACTTGGAGGGAGGGGTGGGTAAAAAAAAAATGGGAACGATCTGGTGTGAAAAATAATGTATATGAACTTTGTAAGTAAGCCAGTATAAAATACAAATTTTATTTTACCCCCCCCCCCCAATCACTAGCCTCATTGCTATTAGGTTGGAACCGACTCAGAACTGTCCTTGCAGGGGGCATTCAGAGGTTGTAAATAGCATGGAAGGAAATTGTTCTTTTACTTTGGAGGAGCTGCGGGGGGGGGGGGGATTTGAAGGAAAATAGAGGTACTACCTTTTGATTAGCATCATAACTTTCATGAACAGTGCTATCAGTGCTACTTAAAGTCTAAAATACTCCCTGCTGCAGCATTCTTTCTTTATATAAGGGAATCGATCCCCTCGGTTGTTTTTTGCATTTACGTACACTGCCCTCTTATGATTGGACATCGCGCCAGTCTGCATAAAGCCCGTGGCATGATGGGATGGGAACTGGGGAACATGAGGATGCAG
Source organism: Elephantulus edwardii (assembly GCF_000299155.1). Classification (NCBI taxonomy): domain Eukaryota; kingdom Metazoa; phylum Chordata; class Mammalia; order Macroscelidea; family Macroscelididae; genus Elephantulus; species Elephantulus edwardii. Next base: position 6,407,833 of record NW_006399763.1, read on the forward strand.
ATGGAACCCTTTGCTTGCCACTGGCCGTTGGAGCTTTTCAATCAGTCCTCAGATATTTTAGGGCTTTGCGATAAAAGCCACTAACACAAGAGTTACTGATTCTAGATTTCTGGATCCTCTATCTTATCCCATGCAGAAAAGATGGTGTTTTGTAGAGGAACCCTTAAGGAATAATTCCCTCCAGCTAGTAACATTAATACCCACTTTGAAGACATTACACAGATGGTCTAAATAAATAATTCTGAGTAATTAGGATTGACTTTTCATGTCACAGTAAGGTAATATTCAAACTCACTGTCTATGTATTTGAACATTCTTAAGTATTGAAACACATGCTCAGATAAATAACTGCTTACAGTGATTCAGCAGGACATCCTCAAACAGCTATAGCTTTCAGTGTGGAGTAGTTTTCACTAAGAAGGACCTTTGAATCCTGTGTAGGTGATTCGTGTACATAAAAGATTCGTGCTTGTTTTAAAATTAAATAAATTGAATTTTACTGACACAAATGCTTTTACTGGTTCAAATAGGGAACCCATTTTTTGGGGAGTTATTTGATTTGTTCTAATATTTATTTACTATACATGGTCTAGAGCTTCAGGATTTTTTTTTTCTATGTGGTGCTGGCACATCAAATGGATCAGGAGACCATGTGGAGCACTCACTGTCAGAAAGCCACAAGCATAGCTTTGCTCAGTCTTATCATCCTATCTCCTCACTTCAACTGCGAAAGAAAAGCTTTGTATCAGCTGATTCACCCCATATTTAAAACACTGGTCTTGAACTGAGTGAGATGAAAAGATGTGACTGGGTCAGTTCAATGTCAGTCTGTGACCCAGGAACATCTGGCATTGTGCAAAGGCTGGTGGTAGTATACACAGGGTCCAAACTGAAGCCTCAAGGCTCACTACCTCTACAGCTTTACCAGGGAAACAACAGACCGCAGACTCTATGGTCTACGTTAAAAAGTAGAAAAGGACAGGTTAATCAGTTTCCTTAAAAAATATGAACCTGGTACTTTCTGATTTAAGAACTACACTGACATTTTGGACCACCTGTGGTAGAGGTCACATTTGACCACCTCCAGACTTGAGGCTGTTATTTTTTTTGAAAGTCTATTTTAACCAAAGGAAATCCTGTTTCACCAGCAGGGTTGGCAACAGCCCTGAGATGCGCAGTTGTCTCAGGAGTGTTGTGAGGATACAGGCCCTCTTTAATCTCAGAATAAAAATATTTGATGTTTACAAGGTGTATTAGTGTAATTGGAATGTGTCTGCCTGTCTGCCGGCCTTCCTTCCATGGTGGGACTTCATAATTAAAGAGCATCGTATTCATGTGGCTGCCTGCTTATCCTTTCATAGTCTCTTGTTAGCAGTCATGGGCCAGACCGTTACCCTAGACTCATAGAGAACTTAAATCCTGCAGAGACAGTTGCAGGAGAACAAAAGAGAGGTTGAAATCCACTTAGAGTTATACCTGGATCTATGAGGCAAAGTGGGAAAGGAGCTAAGGACAGCTCAGTGTTTTAAGGGATGGGTGGTGTTCCAGAGAAACCACAGGTGTGAATTGTGGACTTGTCACCTTTACAAAAAGCACCTCAAATTGGTAGACCAAAAAGCCATTTTCTCTTTTTAACGTGCTGTTGTTAGATGCCATCAGATCTACCCACTGTGACCCCATGCACAACAGAAAGAAACCTTGTCTGGGCCGAGATGTGGGTTGGTGATGTTAATGTGACTGACTGATACTCCAGTCAAGTCAGAAGGCATTAGGGATGCAGTCTTAATACATAATGCCAAATTAGAAGCGCACAGAAAAAGGGCATGGATTTCTTTTTCTAGCCTCCTTCTTACGGAACTCTGGTGGCCTCCTCGTAAGGAACTGTGCTGCCAAGCCACAGGCAGCTTGAATCCACCAGCAGTAATAATCTTCAGGATCATTGGTATGCTTGAATCAATCCATTGTTGCCATCTCTGTGTATTTTGAGTGCCTTTCAGACTGGATAATGTTCTGCTGTGATTCATAGAGTTTCCATTGATTAATTTTGGAAGTAAATCATTAGGCCTTAATCTGCCATGGTTTGGAATCTTAGCCGAAATCTGTCCTCCATGGTTGACCCTACAACTATTTTAAATACTGATGACATAGCTTCCAGCACTATAGCAACACACAAGCCCCAAGAGTACCACAAATTGACATATGAGAGGTGATTTCTTTAAGCAGGAGGCTTTTGTTCTCATGTACTCTCGAGATGGTACTAATGCATGGCTGAGACCAACCAGTGAGTTTCCAGAGGCAGTAAATCACGCAGGAGATTACCCATCGTTCTCTTGTGGAGCTGAGTGGGTTGAAACTGAGTGCCTGTGGATTGGCAGCACAGTTCCTTGCTACTGGGCCACCAGAGCTCCCTAAGCAGGAAGCTAGAAAAATAAATTCATGTCCTTATCATGTGTGCTTCTAATTTGACATTGTGTATTAAGATTGCTTCCCTAATGCCTTCTGACTTGACTGGAATTTTAGCCAGTCCCATTAACATCAGTGACCCACATCTCTGAAGCTTGATGCTAGCTTTGGTTCTCCTCTCTCTGTAACCCAGAACTTCCAACAGTTCCAGGCAAGTCGTAAATGCTCTAGAAACATGTACTGAATGAGTGAATTAATCTTTCTGCAAAGTTCCTTTCCTCCTTAGTTGATCTGAAAGTCCCCAGGACAGTGTTTGCCATATGTGCAAGTTAGTCTGTCAATCACACAGTGGTTAGTGGGAAGAAGCTACCCTGCAATCCTGATGGCATGTGGTTCAAATTCACCAGCTGCTCTATAGGATAAAGGTGGACAATCTCCTCCCATGCTATTGTCTCTTAAAACCAGCTGGAGGATCAGCTCTGAGTTGATTCTAATTTGACAGTACCCAGCAGCAACAACAGGGCACACCCCAGATATTTTGATTCAGCAAGTCTGAAATAAATTCTGGACATCTGTGTTTTAACAAAGTTCATGTTTTAAGATCTGTCCAGTGTTAAGAAGCACATTGTCTGATGCCATCAGCTCCTACAAGTGAACATCTGAAGGAATCATCAGTTCACTTTCAGTGTACGTGTTCTTCTACAAAATGCTATCTTTTGTTGTTATTATGTTACATTGAGTTGCCTGCAACTCATAGCAACCCTACATAAAACAACCTTAAACCCTGCTCTATCCTGTGCCAATCTTATTGTCTCTGACACACCTACACCCATTACCCCACTCATTGAATCAATCCATCTCATTGAAGGTCTTCCTCTCTTGCACTGTCCCTCCACCCTCCCAAGCATGAAATCCCTTTCTAAGAACTAGTCCCTCCTTGCAACATGTCCAAAGTATGTCAGACAAAGCCCCAGAATCCTTGCCTCCAAGGAGCAGCCTGGTTTAACCCTCTCTAGTTATCTTAGCAGTCAGTCAATAGTATATCCAATACTCTTCTCCAACACCACAGGTCAAAGGCATCAATTCTCCTTCTATCATCCCTAGTCATTGTCCAACTCTCTGATGCATAGCAAGTGATTGCAAAGGCCTGTATCAGGTGCACCTTAGTATCTAGACTGACATCATTGTTCATCAGTACTTTGGAGAAGTCTCTAACATCAGACTTTTCCAATGCAATTGTTGTTGTTGTTGTTATGTGCTGTCGAGTCGTTTCTGACTCATAGCGACCCTATGTACAACAGCCCTAAACCCTGCTCTATCCTGCGCCAACCGCACTGCCTCTGACACACCCATCCCGATTACCCCAGTCACTG
>NW_006399763.1:6416593-6473247 GCF_000299155.1 Elephantulus edwardii
AGAAACTCTATGAACTTTGATAAATGTCGATAGCTATAGACAGGCTTCAGGCCTTTTGTTCATAGGGTCACTATGAGTTGTGCTCGACTTGAAGGCAATCAACAACAATCTACAACAACAACAACATTATTAGGTGTGTATTAGGAAGCAGTCATCAAGAAATCAAATATCTGCCGAGAAAGAGCTCTTTAAAGTGTTAACAAGGCACAAGATGTCTCTTTGAGAATGAAGGTGTAGGCCTGTCCGTTTTCCTTTACCTCATACGGCTATAGAAGCTAGATAGTGAATAAAGATGAGTGATGAAGAATGGATATATTTGAATTATGGTGTTGGCAAAGGATATTGAATATACGAGGGGCTGTCGGAAGAATAAACACAGCTGTCTTGGAAGAATGTTTCCTCAATGGAAGGACGGTGAGGCTTCCTCACACATGTTTTGGATCTATTATGAGGATGAAGCAGGCTCTGGAAAAGGACGGTAGAGCAGAGTGTTAGAGAAAGAGAGAAACCCTCAATCAGGTGGATTGTCGCGGTGGCTACAACAGTGGGTTCAAACACAGCAACTGCTCTGAGGATGGCACAGGTCGGGCAGCATCTGCCAACAGTGATGCGAGGCTTGTAGATTGGATTAATAAGGAGGCAAACATATATCCATCACTGTCAATCAGCCAGTTCTCTTCAGTTTTGTTTATTTTAGATATTCCTTGTTTACCCCGCTGATGTGACATCATCAGTGAGGTGAAACCCCTTCTTTCCCAAAGTCTAATAATATGTGACATTTTGAAATTTTTTTAGTATTTATATCTTAATAAATATTAATTTACTTTCTTAGTCAAATGACTTTGTAGATGTCTATGTCCAGCATCATAGAAAACTGTCTGAGAACTTAATTTCATAATGACATTTGGCTAAAGTGTAGATGTTAAACAAAGAGAAAAAAGCCCCAAATATAATGACTTATGGAGCCTTGTTATTCTATTTTTACTGCTGTTTTATTTATCATTTACATTCCCCATATGCATTGTTAATTAATATTTGTATGCGAGATTTAGAATATTATCAAGATATGAATGTAAACTTTCTGTTGAGGAAAGTGCTTAACAACATATTTGGTTATTTTAAGAGTTACTTGCTATTTTTTTCCTTGAAGGATCTGAATTTTCTGATACTTCCTTTTAGAACTGAGGTTTCTTTGAATAATACAGGTCTTAAGAAAAGTTACAACACTGCTGTGTTTAGTCCATCCACAAGACTGTTCTTGCACACAAACATCCCCTTGACGTCAAGAGAATGTTGATGAAGTTCTTTCTTTCTTTCTTTTTTTTTAATCTCTGGGAACTGGAGAGTGGATGTGGTGGTGTGAAGCTCATGGGACAGTGCCTGGGCACCAAGGATGAACTGACGCTGGTGAAATTCGGAATGTCGCAGTTTTCTAATGAAATTGCATCTTATGCTATTTTCCCATAGGACAAGAAACAAAATATACTCTGAATGATATTTATTCCAGGAACATTTAAAATTCTTCCATGAAGTTTGATAGACTGATGACTCGTTCATGGTTTATGAGGACTGGCCAGTGTTAAAAGATTTGGCATTTAATTTGGGAAAAGTGGAACTCAGCTGAGGCTGAGTTTATTGCTCTTTCTGGGTCTGGCCCACAAATAGAAATCTTGCGTCTATTTACCAGCTGATGCTTTGTCGTAGAAAAGAGTGTACTCATGAATATATGCTTTTTTTGTATTGTTGCCCAATTAGTGTTAAAAAAATCTGTAAATCTCAAACATTTTTGAAATAATTTATTGTTTTTATTCACATTTTCTAATGTTTTTGCTGTTTATTGGGACTTCCATTCAGCTTAAAACATTCTATTCCATCAAAACTGAGCAAATAGTTTTCTTTCTTTATTAAACATGTCTAGGATTGCTTTGTTCGGCTTGCAAATTTTTATAGTCTGTCCATGTGCCTAGTTCAATCTACAATAACCTCACCAGTTATTGAGTTGATGACAATCCTATGGATGTCAATGTCAAACTGTTCCTCTCCAGGGCTTTTCAGTGGCTGAGATTTCAGATGGAGATCATCAGGCCTTTCCCCTGAAGTGCTTCTGGGTACACTTGAGTTAACTGTTTCCACCACTCAGGAACTCCTAGTTCAGTAAAGTGCTATCAGAAAGTTTTACCCTAGCTGGGCAGATATGGAAAAACAAAGCATTTATGAAAACAAACACTTTTTGTATGTGTTTTAACATCTCATTTTAATTAGTTACAATTTATAGAAAGGAAGGGCCATTTTTTGTCTGTAGCAGTAGATAAAAACTTCATGAAAGAGATGGGACTTTTTTGTGAACTTTGATGAGTAGTATAATATTTATAAAATTTAAAAAAGTAACAAGATGGGAAATTTTAAAATTAATTTTGGGGTTTTTGGGGTCAACCATGGAGTCATGTGGAGACTAAGTTTCAAATTGAGCTTTATCTTCCTAGGCTAGACATGTGTTGAGGATTCTTATTAGACTGGGTTCTTTTTATTTATATCCCCCATTTGTTTGTACTCATAAGGCCTTTACTAATACTGGTAAGACTTGTGGGTACTGAAACATGTTGAAAACAACATTTTCTACGTTTTTAAAAAATCTTTTTCGCTAAATTAAAGGGGAAACTGAACAAAAAAAAAGAGTAACCAAATACTGTGAAGCCCCTAAGTTTCTTAACCTTAGGCTAAATGTCTGTCATAAAAATCCTTAATTCTAATTATGTTCAGTTTCATTTAAATTAAGAAAAAAATTCCTTATTCTTGCTTATTCAATTATAGTTTTATATATTCTGCAAATCAGTGAGAATTTACTGAACATTTATTATGTGCTTTTATCTTTAAATTTTGTCACTGTTGTTGTTGTTATGTGTCGTCAAGTCACCTGCGACTGATAGTAACCCTATGTACAACAGCTCTGAAGCCTGTCCTGTCCCAGAGGCAGTATCATTGTTACTATATCAGTCCATCTCATCTGAGGTCTTCCTCTCCTGAACTGTCCCTCCACCCTTCCAAACATGATGTCCTTCTCCAGGGACCAGTCCCTCCTGGCCAGGTGCCCAAATTATGCCTTACTTTGAAAAGATTTGCCATCAACAATGTAGACTTGAGTATATTGAAGTGCTGGGTAGTTAGTTATGTGTGATAGAGTTTGGTAGTGTTAATAGGTATTGTCTAGGAAAGAAACCAATAAAAGTCACCTGAGGCATTTGAGCGTCAGCAAGTCATTGAGAAGAGACTGCCTGTAGGTAAGTAGACAGTTCAGGGGCAGCCCTGAGACAGAGGGAAGGGAGGCCGAGGTAGTGAAAGAATTGGAAAGGAGAAAAGAAGTGTTTTCCAAATTCTTACTTTCCTTTTAGATGGCAAAGAGGATTCGGAAATAATTTTACTTAACATCTTTCTGACATTTCATTTTTTCTTCCTCTTTCTCTACATGCATTGCTGAGTGTACCATATACACCCATATATATGCTCATATAAGTTGTTGTTTGTTGTTGTATACAATAGAATTGGAACCAATCCATAGCTGACCCTCTGGCAAGTTTTCGGAGGTAGTTAATCCCACAACAGGAGATGGCTCATCTATCTCCCTTGGAGCAGCTGGTGGACTCGACTCGAACCATGTGCCTTCGAGACTGCAACACAGCTTCTTGTCACTAGGCCACCAGAGCTCCCCAATGATCATATGTATAAAACTTACTAATTCTCTTGATTATCCTTGTGGTGAATAATAGGGAATACATATCTTTAATACAATTCTAGAAAATTTGTAATTGTTACAGTCTAAATTTTTAATATTTAAAACACAGGTTTCATTGGTAAATAATTGGATTTGTGATGATAACATTTTTTTAAGAATCAATATTCTAAATAAGTGAGTTATAAGATTAAAAGTTTCATAACCATACCAGGAAAAGTCACAGAAATTTGGTCCCTTCAGTAGGCCATTTGGAAGTAAAAGTTAAAAACTAAGTATGAGAAATGCAGAAGTTATAAAGGGAACTTGCAATTTTATTTTTAGAATTTTAACCAGACACACTTTTCTTGACTGGGTTCAAGACCCATTGAAATAATGCTCATCCAGAAAGAGTATAATCAGATAGAAATTATTGTTTCCATATAGCACTTAGAAAATATTTGCAGAGGGGAGCTCGCTCTGGCAAGTGGTGGAGTTGTGCTGTCAACTCAAACGGATACAGGATACAGTTTGAATCTACCCTCTGCTCTGAGGGACAAAGATGGACAGTCTCCTCCCATGTGATTTACAGCCTCTGAAAACCCACTAGAGGGTGGGCTATGGGTCAGTGTTAACTTGCTGGCACATACCAATAACAACAACAGCAACATTTGCAGATTAGCCTTCCATGAGGGGGATAAATAATGTATGCTGTTGAAACAGATGAGGGAGAGAACTCTTGTTGAAAAGGAATCAATGATTAAGTATTATTTGTAAGACAAGAGTCCAGAAAAAGAGCTGCATAGTAAAGTAGACTGGGGTGGGGGAAGGTGGTGTTTAACAATGAAATAATTTTTTTCTTTTCAAAGAGAAAAGCGAACTGGGAGGAGAAGGGTGGGTAGGGAGGAAAATATGCAGCAATGAACGAATGGATATCCAAGTTCTCGGTAAATTTTCATTAAAATCTCAGTTAAAAAAAGAAAAAAATGTAATATTAAAATGGAGCTTTTCAATCTTTGATGTGTGTATTCAAACGGATTCAGATTCACATTCTGATTCAGAAGGTCTGGGGCAGGATCTGGATTGCTCATTTCTGAGCAGTTCCCGGATGATGCTGATGTTGCTGGAACATGAGCCCTGCTTTCAGCAGAGTTGTTCTTGTGGTGTGTGGTCCGGTCAGAACTGACTCATAGCTGACCCTACAGTGAGTTTTCATTGGCTGTAAATCATATGGGAGGAGATTGCCCACCTTATTCCCATGGAGCAGCTGGGGGATTCGAACTTCCTGCCTTTGGGTTGGTAGCGCAACTCCTTACCAGTAGGTAATAGAAAATAGAACAATGCTACACACTCTAGTGCCATCCACTCATAGTGCATTGACATTTATTCTGTGAGTTAAGAAATTTGAAGTTAAGATCAGTGGTCAGAAGCTTTGCACTGTTAATGTGATCCAGCAATGTTGGCTATTCATTAAACTACTGACTTCTGCAATGGTCAGAGGCTGGGTTACCTTTGTTCACTGCTATATTATAGTAACTAGCACATTATAGATGCTCAATATACATTTAAGAAAATGCAGTGTTGGCCTGAGAATGCCATTAAGCTGCATGCTTTTTCTTTTTGCAAAATCAGAGGAATCAGACAAAACACAAGAGTCTTGTAACTATTAGAAAGGAAAAAAAAAAGGAGCTTGCCTGGACCTTAAGGATTTATTCTGAGAAACACATCTCAATCTCAAATGCAGAACAGTGAAATAACTAGGTTTGGAGAGGCTCTCAACCGAAATCTAAAAAAAAAAAAAAAAAAAAAAAAAAGGAAAAAAGGATAAACTCCCATCTTACTGATGAATCTCTTTAAGAAAAAGTTCTTGTCACATACCTAAAACCCTCCCTCCCCCATGACACCTTCTCTTACTGCCCGGATCTGCCTTCAGCTCTAACTAACTTCCTCTGCCCCTTAATCTGACCTCCAGTGTTTTGAACTCCTGGTCCATCAGACATATTGTTGTGCCCCTGATCTTTTCTTCCTTTTGGCTTGTGTGTGTCCTCAAAGTTCTTGCCCTGGTGTTTCTGACCAAGCTCTGTGATAACTTTTGTTATCTAGCAAAGTTGAATGAAATTCTTTCTTTGGCTGCTTTATTAGTATTACCTAGAAAAAGACTTCTGTGCCTTACTTCTCTCTTTTACTTTATTACTTTATGATAAAAAAAAAAGAAGTAATACCACGGAAGACTAGAAACGAGAGGCAGTACTGGCATTGCCAAGCAGTGATGAATTTTAAAGACATTAGGAAGATTACAAAATCTCTTAATATTTATTTCTACAGCTGCTTTGAAATAGAAACACACACACACTCTCTCACACATTTCCCAATTGTTGTAGAGAACCTAACAACTCCTAAGAATAGTTCTTTGTGCCTGTGGCAATTTTTATGGGTCAACTGGAGAAATTTTCCCAGTCCCTAGGTAAAAAGGGGCCTTGCAGCTTCCTTTGGGCCTCACATATCAACAAAAGACAATGGACTACAAGGTATAAACCCTGTAAAAGAAAGTTTGGATTTTTAATTTTTTTGGTGCTTTCTCTTACTATGTTTCCCCTATATATCTTTGATGATAGCTTGCTGGTTAAATGTTTAGCAATCCGGTCATAGTCATATTAAAGTCCACAAAATATTCTGGATGACAGAGAATGTAGCAGATTTAAAAAAAAAAATCTCTCCAGGATTGCTCTTTTTTAAAAAAATGCTTTTGATCCAATTTATTAAATTGCAGGGTCTATACCTTTTCAATCTATACACAGAACAGATTATCTGGGGGGCTGGGCTCTATGAGGAGAAATGTGGCATCAGGATTGAAAGAAGAGTCATCAACAATCTGTGTTATGCAGATGACACAAACCTGCTTGCTGAAACTGAGGAGGACCTGAAACTCTTGCTGCAAAGGGTCAAGGACTGCAGCCTTCACTATGGATTGAAGCTCAACATTAAGAAAACAAAGATTTTCACGACTGCACCAATTAGGAGCATCATGATAGATGGTGAAGAGACTGAGATTGTTAACAGCTTTAGTTTGCTTGGCTCCACAATGAATACTCTTGGTACCAACAGCCAGGAAATTAAAAGATGAATTACATTGAAAAAGTCTACTGTCAGAAAACTCTCCAAAGTATTGAAGAGCAACAATGTCAGTCTGGAGACTAAGGTGTGCCTGATCCAGGCTATAGTCTTTGCAATTACTTGCTATGCATCAGAAACCTGGGCAATGACTAGGGATGAAAGAAAGAGAATTGATGCCTTTGAGGTGAGGTGCTGGAGAAGAGTATTGAATATACCCTGGACCGTTAGGAGAAAAAAGCAGGTTTGACCTAGAGAGGGTGAGATCAGGCTGCTTCTCAGAGGTAAAGATTCTCAAGCTTTGTCTGACATAATTTGGGCAAGTTGCAAGCAGGGACCAGTCCTTGGAGAGATATGTCATGCTTGAGAGGGACAGTGCAAGAGGCAGACAGACCCTCAATGAAATGGATTGATTCAGTGACTGGGGTAATGGGAGTAGGTGTGTCAGAGACAATAAAGATTGGCACAGGATAGAGCAGGGTTAGGGCTGTTGTAGGGTCTCTGTGAGTCGAAGGCAACTCGACAGCTCATTAACAAGTACTCTTTCCAGCAAATCCTATGGTCTCTCGTGAGCTAAACCATGCAAGTGGAAATTTTTAACCATTTGGGCATTCATTCCGTGATATGCCACTAATACTGATAATTCTGTTCTCTCTTTCTTTAATTTTTCTTTTGCTTCCTTGCCAAGAGGCTCTATGTGTCAGCTTGACCAACATCTAATTTCCCTCTTCCTAGTCCTCTCCTTAGACTGTAATCATTTGGTGCCCCAGGTTAACTTTCTGTCAAGTTGTCTTACTCCTAGATGAAATAAGCTAGGAAGTCTATAAATTCAATACCCCCATGACTAGAAATTGGCTTCCTCTTAACCCATGGTCAAGCCCCCTGATGGTACTAGTAGCATGTAATTGTGAATTAGTAGGAGTCAAAGTCTTAAAAAATACAACAAATGAATCTGTCTTTCCTGATTGGAAGCTTTCTTGAGCATAAATTGCAAGGGACAATTGTCTCTTCTGGAATCTCAACATTTTGGAGTTGTTCCTTAAATTTCTTCTTATTTCTTTCTTTTGATTTTCCTCATTTCTGTTGCTTTTAATTTTATGATCAGAAGCTTCTAAGCGGCTTCAAATTTGGTGATTACCATCACCAAGGTCTCCTTGCAAACACTGCCCATTACTACATCCATTTCACCCTCTGGAAGGGATTTTTTTCCAAACCTAAATATGATCATATTTCTCTCTGGATATAAATCATTCAGAGGTTCCCTATGGCTCTCAGGGTGAATTCCAAACTACTTACAGTGGCTGACAAAGTTTTTGTGATCTGGATGCTGTTTACTTCTCAACAAGTCTTGCCACTCCCTCCTCCCTTGTGCACAAGCCAATATTGAATTGCTTTCAGTTCCCTTAATTCATGGTGCTCTTTTCCAACAACTAGTCCCTTGCACAGGCTAGCCTGGAAGGAAACTTCTTTCTAGTCTCCTATTACTCCTTCTGGAAGTCGGTTTAGATATCACTTCCTCAGATAATGCTATGCTGCCACAGTGCTTTGCCCGTATGCCTTTCAGAGTCCTTAGTGTTCTGGATCACATTAATCCACCTATTTGTCTCTCTTGTTTAGGACAGTGAGCAACTTGAAGGCAGACAAGTATCTTATATTAATATGTCTCCTGTGATTGCTCTGAATTTTAAAACTTTCCAATAAACTATCTTTATGGCAATGAAATTTATGAGAAACAAGGGGCAAATCATTTGATTAGTTGATTACTGTGGCACCAAGTGTGGATTGTCTATTCCATCTATTAACTGGATTCTTCCTGGCTTGACCTAGAACCCTCATAAGATACATTTATTTTGCCTTCAATTATGCAAGCATTTTAACTTATTGCCTAATATAAAAGAAACTTTAAATATGTAATGATGCTAGATATTGCTCTTAGGACTTTTCTATGGAAGGAAATAAACAAATACTTCTAACCAGGAGGCCAGAAACAATTTTGTCTTTCTAATAAGGGTTGCTGTTGTTAGGTGCCATCAAATTTGCTATGACTCATTGCAATGAACAGCAGACCTGAAGCTTGACCCACTCTGCTCCATCCCCACTATCTCCACCATGCTTGAATTCATTATTTAATCACTGTGTCAACCCGTCTTGTTGAAGATCTTCCTCTCTCGGACACTCCACCTCTCTCTTTCTGAGGACTGGCTCCCTTCTGACAACATGCCAAAAGAATTTTACTAATATAATTATAGTTAATTAATAATTGTTGTTGTTTACCATTGAGTTTTTATCAATTCATAGCTGACCCTCCTGTGAGTTTTCAGAGACAGTGAACCGTATGGGAGGAGACTGCTCATCTTTCTTCCATGGAACAGCTGGTAGATTTAAATTGTATGCCTTTGGGTTGATAGCACAACCCCTCACCAATAAGCTACTGTTCTTGTTGTTGTGTGCTGTCAAATTGGAATCAACTCTTAGCTGACACTCCAGTGGGTTTTCAGAGGCAGTAAGTCACATGAGAGGAGACTGCCCATCCTTCTGTGAAACAGCTGGTGGATTTGAATTACATGCCTTTGAAATTGCAGTGCACCTTCTTACCACTAGGCCACCATAGTTCCCTAATTAGTAATAATTAGTTCACTTGTATTTAAGGCTAGTGCATAACTGGGTTTTCTGACACATTTCTTTTTTTAAGTTTATGATGTCTTCAATATTTCTAACTCTTAGTTTGCCTTACACAAAATGGAAATATGATGTTTAAGAAGAAAGAAAATCTTGTGAAAGTAAAGATCTGTTCAAATAATTGGTAAATATTCATGCCAATCTGGAGACTAAAGTGAACCTGATTAAGGCCATGGCCTTCACAATTACTTGCTATGCATCAGAAAGCTGGACAACGACTAGGGATGATAGAAGGAGAATTGTTTGCCTTTGAGCTGTGGTGCTGGAGAAGAGTACTGAATATACCATGGATGGCTAGAAGAACAAACAGGTTCATCCTGGACCAGGTTGCTTCTTGGAGGCACAGATTCTGAGGCTCTGTGTGGGATACTTTGGGCATTTTGCAAGGCAAGACCAGTCCTTGAAGAGGGACATCATGCTTGGAAGGGTGGAAGGACAGTACAAGAGAGGAAGACCAATAGACAACATCATGGAAAAAAGATTGAAGAGAGGAAGAGAGAGAAGAGAGAGGAAGACCATTGATAAGATGTATTGACCCAGTGACTGGAGTGATAGGGGTTAGGTGTGTCAGAGACAATTAGGTTGGCTCAGGATAGAGCAGGGTTCAGAGCTGTTGTACATAGGGTCACTATGAGTTGCAAGCGACTTAATGGCACACAACAACAACAACAACAACAACATTCTTGACTCTAAAGGCCCAATAGTGTGTTAATGAACTGACCTATATAGAGAAGTTTCTATCTACAACTGCAAAGCTGAGAGAGCTAGGACTGATGCTCTTCTCATATTTAAATTTGAAAAGATAGCCACCAGTTTAAAAAAAAATATAAAATTAGTAAAATGATACTGTGAATTGCAATAAATTAACACTACCTGAAAGACATTAATACCACATTCCAAGGGCATCAATTTTCCTTAGATCTTTGATAAACATTATCCAACTTTGACACAAATATGAAGCGATTGAAAATACCATGACTTTGATCAAGTGCACCTTAGCAAAAATATCTTTGCTTGTTAGAAAAGTTTGAAGTTTTAGGAAATGTTGAAATTGTGAAGGATTTATTTTACTTGGATCCACAATCAACAACTGTAGGAGCAAGAGTCAAGTAATCAAAAGACATTTTGAACTTGGATATTCTGCTGTCAAGAATATCTTTAAAATGCTAAAGAGCAAAGGTGTCAAGTTGAAGACTAAGTTATACCTGACCCAACCTATGGTATTTCAATGGCTTTGTATGCATATAAAAATTGGACAATAAATAAAAACGCCTGAAGAAGAATTGATGCCCCTGAATTGTGGTGTTAGTAAAGGGTATTGAGCATATTCTTGTTTTTGTTGTTAGATACCATCAAATTGATCACCATTCATAAGAAGATTGTGGATATCAAATCAAAACCTTGCCTCTTCTTCATTGTCTCTGCTATGCTGAAGATCATGGTATATACAGTACTATTTCCAACACCACAACTCATTAATTCTTTTGGTCTTTCTATTTCATTTTCCAACTTTCACATGCATACAAAGAATTTAAAAATATCATGAGTTATGTCAGGTGTACCTTAGTCTTTAAATAGACATAGTTTTCAAACCAACCTCCTCTTTAGTACTTTAAGAGGTCCTGGGATAATACCACGGATAACCAAAAGAACAAACACATCTGTCTTGGAAAAAGTACGACCAGCGTGTTTCTTGTAGTCAAGGATGGTAAAACTTCATCTTATATATATTGGCATGTTGTCAAGAGGCTTAGGAAAAAACCCCTAGTACTTAGAAAAAAAATACGAAATAGGGAAAAGTAGAGAATGAGAGAAAGAGAAGACCCCCAAGGAGATTGGCTGATGCAGTGATTACAACAGTGGGATTGAGCATGGCAGGAATTGTAAGGACAGGGTAGGCTAGCACATGGCTTTGATCTGTTGTTCACAGTGTCACTAGGTGTTGTAGTCCACTCAGTGGCACCTTAACAACAACTTCTTTGATCTCTCCAGGGAATTCTTTAAGTCTTTTCCACTTTCTGAAAGTAAGATTGTGTTGTAAACAAGTCTTCTTCTAATCTTGATGCTATATTCTTCTTCTTAAAAAAAAAAAGAGGATACCTTTGATTGGCGATGTTGATGAAAAGTATTGAAAATACCATTGAGTGTGAAACAAACAAAATATATCTTCAAGGAAGTGCAATCAGATGCTGCTTAGAATGTTTTGCTTGGAAAAGTGGAAAGTTAGCAAAAAAGTGGAAGGTTTTCAGGGAAATGGAATGATAGAGTGACTGCCATAATGAGTTTGCTGCAAAAGATCAATGATTTCAGCTTTTAATATGGATGATCAACATTAAGAAAACAAAGATCCTTACCATGGGGCCATCTGGCAGCATCATGATTGATGGAGAAAAGATTGAGGTTGTTAATGATTTAATCGTGCTTGGATCCACAATCAACATCCTTGACACCAACAGTCTCAGGAAATCAAAAGATGAGTTGCTTTGGGAAAATCTACCGTAAAGGACCTCACAAGATTTCTAAAGAGCAGTGATGTCAGTCTAGAGACTAAGGTATACCATAGTCTTCTCAATTGCTTACTATGCATCTGAGAGCTATACAATGACGAAAGATGAACTGTGGTGCTGGAGAAGAATACTGAACATACCATGGACTGCCAAGAGAAAAAAACATGTCTGATTTGGAGAGGGTGAAACCAGGCTGCTGCTCCTTGGAGGCAAGGATTTTGAGTCTCTGTCTTACATACTGTGGGCATGTTGTTAGGAGGGACCAGTGGTTGGAGAAGGCCATCATACATGAAAGTGTGCTGGGACAGCACAGGAGAGGAAGACCCTGGATGAGGCAGATTGACATAGTGACTGTGGGGTCAGATATAACCTAGATGGTGAGGTTAGCTCAGGATAGAGCAAGGTTCAGAGCCAATGTTCATCAGATCTCTATGAGTTGGATTTGACTCAACAGTACATAACAACAACAACAACAACAACAACAAGTTGAGCCCCATGGAGATCATGAACTTGATGTAAGACAGGGCAGTGTTTTGACCTGTTATACATATGGTTTCTATGAGTTGTAGTTGACTTAATGGCTCCTACAAACAACCTCAAAGACTGCTAAATCCAATCTTTTCCATAGACTATGTACTTCTTCAGGCAGTTCGACTTATGTAAATGAGATCTTCCACAGTTAACAAGAATGAATATTATTTTTTTATTAAATATTTGTTGAGTGCTTTCTCTGTGCCAACTAAGCATAATGTTGGATTATAATCACAGAACAATAAACAAGACATACATGGTCCTGCCTTCATGGAGCTTATATTTTAGTATGTGGAGATAGTCAGCAACAGGAAAGTGCAATAAATAAACAACAACGATAACAACAACAAAATTATCACATATCACCAAAGTAAAGTGAAATCTAAGTGACACAAGAGAGCCAGTCATGTGATAGAGAAATTTGCTGGTAAGGAATAGTTAGTGCTGAGTTCTCAAGTTAAAGCTAAGCTTATCATACCCAAGAGTAGAGAAGGCCAGGGAGATACTATAGTGGATAAGGTGAAGATGAGTGAGGAGAGACGAAGTGGGAGCGATAGGAAACAAATCAAGTCAGGCTTTTAAACAAGCTTCGAATTTTATTCTGAAAGTTACTGGGACAGGAAAGTGGTATGTGATTGCATTTGAAAATGACTCTTACAATGTGCTTGTAGAGGGCAAAGGTTATGTGGGGCATGTTTTGTAGGTAGAGTCCAAAGGACTTGCTCATGCATTAAATATGGGTGATGAAGGAAACAGAATAATCAAAGATAATAGTCCAAGCAGAGAGCTTGTCCTTCCTCAACCTGTGATAACACAAGTCTAAATCTCCTGTGATGACATAAACAGCTTTTATCCACTTCTCCATGCTAGGATTTAAATCATTTCAGTTTCCTTTATGTTTTACCATTTGAAGAGGGAAGAGGGAAAAGAGGCATATTGTAATTTGGCCATTCTAATCTAGAAAATGCAATCTACCACTGGCTAACACATTCAGACATAAACTTTTATATACTGCATTATCTTTTGATAAATGTCTGTTACCTCTTCTATGAGGAATTGAGAACATTTTTCTACCTCTCATTTCCCTTTACTCCTTCAACTTCTGAAATTAATGATTTTTAAATTGTTGAGGTTTTTGAGATTTACATTTTTTCCCTTTAATTATGGTAAGCTTTTCTGTTCTTACTCTAAATGTTTCTTCTAATAATTTAAATCCTACAAAACAGCTAAAACCAAATCATGTGACTGGGGCCACAATGAAGAAAATGCAACCTGAGTCATTAAACATCTTGTTGCTCAGAATAGACTATCTCAAGTGTCAAGGTTCAGTGGTATCATCTATTTTCAGTTTCCTATACTCCTAGGTTGTACTAATAAACTTACTGTCTTGTTGATTTCCTTGCCATCATCTTTCTTTTGATATTATTTCTTGATGTTGCTATTATACTTCCCTGAGTAATTGAATTCTTGGAAGGTACAATTTCTCAGGTCTAGTGGAATTTATTTGCCTCTTAATTGGTACTTTGGAAGGACATAAACGTTACAGATTCAAATAAATTGCTCTTATAAATCTGAAGGCATTTTTTCTTCTTCTAGCATTTAGTGTAGCAAAAAGACAAGACTGATGCCAGTCTGACTCACATTCATTAAAGGTAATCCGGTTATTTTCTTTGGAAATCTATAGAATTTTCTGTTTTCCTAAAGAAATTTTAAGTTTTGATTTTTAAGAACCTGTGAATAAAATATAAATTCAGAACTTTAATTTTATTGTGGTAAAACATGCAGAAAACATAGTATTTGCAATTTTGATTGTGTAATTCAGTGGTATTTGTTCATGATATTGTATGACCTTCATCACTACCTACCTCTGAAATTTTTTCAGCTTCCCAAATAGAAACTCTGTACTTATTAGGACAGAACTTCCCATGCAACCTCTAAACAAGAAAAGAAGTGACTTCCCATTCTGCTCTCCTCCAAGCTTCTGATAATCTCATCTAATTTTTAAAAAAATAATACTGGTTTACTTGCAAAGTTCTATACATTGTGTTTTTTTTTAACTTAAAATATTTTTTAAAATATTTGTTTACTTACAACGTTAGTATACATTGTTTTTCACATCCGATCTTTCCCATTTTCTTTACCCACCCCTTCCTCCACCCATTAAATTGTGTCTAATATACTTTTGTCTTTACACATTTAACTATTCTATACATTTCATCTAGGGCTCGCTCTGGTGATCTACTGGTAGGCATGTGATTCAAATCCATTAGCCTCTCTGTGGGGGAAAGGTGGCTAATCTCCTCCTGTGTAATATTCTGCCTCTGAAAACCTGCTGAGAGTCAGTTATGACTTGGTTCTGACTTAATGGTACAAAACAACAGTAGCAACAACACAGTTCATATAAGTAGAATAATATAATACCCACCATTGTGTCTGGTTCATTTCACTGAACCATGTTTTTAAGACACATCCATGTTGGAGCATGTATTAGAATTTCATTCTTTTTACATCTGCTTCCAAAGGTACACAGTTCAAATCCACCAGATGGTGTGCAACAGAAAGATGGGTACTCTTCTCCTTTCTGATTTACTTCTAACCTCATGGAGGGTCAGCCATGAGTTGGTTCCAACTCAACAGTTTACAATAACAACAATATTTCATTGTATAAAAGTATTGATTGCTTACCTATGCATCCCTTGAAGGGCATTTAGGTTGTTTTAATCTTATTAGGGTTATTACAAATAGTTCTACAATGAGAATTGATGTAATTGAGTAGTTGCTTTCAATTTGGGGACCCAAATATCCTCCTATATGATTGACTGGCTCTGAAAACCCACTGGAGGGTCAGATATGAGTCAGTTCCAGCTCTCTGGCACACAACAAGAACAATAGCTAGAAGTGGAATTTCTGAGTCATGTGTTAATTCTGATAGAGTTCTGGTGATAACTTCAGTGTAACTTATTACCAGAAGAGTAAGAGTTTAACTTCTGAGAGGTTAGTGGTTCAAATAAGCCAGCAACTCCACATGAGAAAGATGTGACAGTCTACTTCAAGAAATATTACAGTTTTAGAAACTCTTCTTGGCAGCTCTTCTTTGTATGGGGTCAGTCTGAGTTAGAATCAACTCAGCAGAAGCAGGTTTTGTGCTTAATATGACTTTTAAGCCATCTTAAACCCTCTGGATAATCCCAAAGGAAAGAGAGAGAAGAGAAAGGGCAGAGAGGCAAGGAAGAAGAGAGGAAAAGGAGAGAGAGAGAGAGACACACACAGAGAGATAGAGATAGAGAGAGGTATTTGGAGGAAACAGGGATGTATTTTAAAGGATGGACACTGGTTTGCAATAGCCTATCTCCTCCCTCTCTCCCTTTTGTTTCTCCTCTCTTTTTTCCTTTTCCGACTACATTCTGTAGGTGATCTGTTCTCTTTGGAAATTTTGTCCTTACCTAAGGAATTCTGAAGTTTAAACTCTCCTGGTATATTGTTGTTGAGTTGGAACTGCCCCTCCCTTGGGTTTCTGTGGCTGTAAATCATATGGAAGGAGACTGCCCATTTTTCTTCTGAGATGCCCCTGCTGGATTCAAACCTCAGATGGGTGCTGCCTGTGGGTTATCGGTACAACTTTCTAAGGACTAGGTGACCAGAGCTCCCTTAAACATAAGAGATATATTAATATGTAAATGATATAGATTCTAAAAAAATATTTTATTATGGTGAAACACATAATGTAAAATTTGCCATTCTGCACCAGAGGCCAACAGTCCCGAATTGTACATGCTAACTTATTTCAGCAAATATGGCTGACAGGTATTACCACTACATTATCGTCTTTATTTTCTTTGATAGAAAGCATCACCTATAGGTTCAAAGACCAGTACACTGACCACATGAATCACATGACCAAGAGAGTCCTGATACACTGGGCAGGAGGAAGAGAATTTGCTGTGTCTGGACCTTTCAGTTCTACTACTGATGAGAAAGTGATTTCTCCTGTTTTGTTCTGAGTCTGTAATTCCTTATTTTATCTTCACATCCTGGCCCAGGTACACATGCATACCACTCATCTTTTTTACTCTGCTCTGTGCTATTCCTCTCCAGCAGCCAGTCCAAGATACTGCTTTTATCTCTACATTTATTTCAATGAAAGCAAACAGGATTTTTCAGACTTGAGCATAAAGCATGTCAGTTTCTTGCTGTGTGTATTAAGCAGATATTTTTTTTAAATCATTATGGCTGTATCTATATGTTGTTGTTGAGTACCATAGAGTCAGAACTGACCCATAGCTCACCCTCCAGCTGGTTTTCAGAGCAGTTATTGAATGGGAGGAGATTGCCCATCCTTCTCCTGCAGAACTCGCCAGTAGACCGTCAGAGCTCCTGATTCCTATGTTGTTGTTGATAGCTATTGAGTCGAGCATGACTCATAGCAACCTTATGAGTAAAAGACCTGAAGCCTTTCTATAACTATTGTTTCTCAAAGCTTATAGGGTTTCCAGAGGCATGTTGTTTAGGAAGTAGATGCCACTCCTGTTTACTTTATTAAATTATATTACCAGGCTCTGGTCACCTAGTCTTATAAAGTTGTACTGCTAACCCAAAGGCAGCACTCTCTGAGGTTCAAATGCAGCAGAGGTGCCTCAGAAAAAGGATTGGCAGTCTCCTTCCATGTGACTGACAGCCTTAAAAACCCAATGGAGGGGCAGCTGTGAGTCAGTGCCAGTTGATGACAATGAAGAGAGAGACAGAGTTTAAAATTTCAGAATTTAAATTTTCAAATACAAAAATGCAAATCTTTTCAATAACTTGCTACACAACTGAGAGTTGGAGAATGAATAAAGATTACAGAAGAATTGATGCTTTTGAGCTGTGGTGTTGGAGAAGAGCGCTGACTATCCCATGGACTACCAAAAGCACAAACAAATAAATCTTGGAGAAAGTGCAGCCAGAGTGGTCCGTGGAGGCAAGGATAATAAATCTTTGTCTCATATACTGTGAGCCTGTTGCTAGGAAAGGCTGTTTCTTGGAGAGGGACATCATGCTTGGGAAGGTGGAGGGATGGCAAAAGAGAAGAAGACCTTCAATCAGATGGATTGACACAGTGACTGTTACAATAGACTCTAGTATGTCAGAAATTGTGAGAATGGCACAAGATAGAACAAGGTTCAGATCTACTGTTCATGGAGTCATTATGGGTCATAACTGACTCAGCAGCATCTACCACCACCACCAATATACCTTATTAAAAGACTTATGTTGTGAATTTGAATGTGTTCTCCAAAAAATTATGTTTTGGAAACTTAACTCCTATCTCTGTGATTTAAAATGTAATCACTTCTGAGTTATAAAAGCATCAGACTGGACACAGGCACACATGAAGGTAGAAAGAGGAAATGTATGAATTGTCTTTAAGTCAAGGAACAAAAAAAATGCTCAGGTCATCATCTTTTTTAGTCTTTCTTCTGTTTGTTTTTTTTTTTTTAAATTGTTTTATACTTAAAACAGAATTTTATTTTTAAAAGGAAAAAAGAAGACTCACTCCAGCAAGTTTTAGTATTAGTTTCTACCATGGAATTTTCCTCCATCTTTGAAAACATGGAAATCAATGAAGCTTCCATTTAAAATCCTTCAAGGATCTAGTGTTGTTGGAATGGAAGTTCTGAGAGCCATGTTTGATCATCTGCTTGCTGCAGTCACAAGTCTGACAAAGATGGGGTCACCATGACAGAACATGACAGAAACGCCTATACAGACTTCTGCTAGGGAGCTCTGGCGGTCTAACAGCGAGAAGCTGCAGCTGCACTGCAATTCCAAGGGCATGTGGTTCAAATCCCATTGGCTGCTCTGCCAGAGGCAATTTCTTCCTGTGTGATTAACCACCTCTGAAAACTCTCTGGAGGGTCAGCTATGGGTTGGCTCTGACTTTATACCTCACAACAACAACTTTCCAGAATTATGTGGAAAATACATTTCTGTCCTTTAAAACTACTCAACTGTGGTATTTTTGTTTTAGCAGCACTAGGGAACTCAGGCAAGTTGATTACAAAGTGATCAGCTTGTTAACAAATAAAGGAGAAATGACTTCAAAATGTGATAGCATCAAGACCCCAGGCATTTCTTAATTGCCTCTATTACACAATCACATCTTATTTGCTCAAGTTGATGACACTAAGTTCATGTGTGATAAATTTATTTCTGTGAGTTCCTTTAAAGTTGTAAAAACATAACACAAAAAAACCAATGATTTTTCAACTGCATTTGTGTTAACCACAGCTTAATATCTGGAAGGGAGGATACGGTCTGGGAGAAACTTTCCTCCAGCCTCAACCTTCAACATGCTTGATTGATCTTATCTTCAGTGGTTGACCCACCAAAGGCCCCAATAACTGTCAGGGAGAAGATCAACATTGTTATTATCCTAAGTCCATGAGCAGATAAGACCTGGAGATGCATGACCTCCTGGTCTTTATAACCTTGGATAGTACATCATCCTGCAAACTTTCCATTCCCATGTGCTGACCTTGGCCCATGGACACCAGCACTGACTTTGAACACAGCAGACTAAGTAAAATCTCTGGAAACAGCTAAGGACTGTGTGCACTGAAAGGCCTTATGGCTGGAATCACTGATGGTGCCAACCTCTGGGAGCTGAGGAGTCATCCAGTGTACCTGGTCATGGTGGAAAGGAACATGGATCACAACTCTTCATACCACTACCTGTCCTTTTGCTTTTGTGCTTCTTGTTGTTTGGAGGGGCAGACCTCCTGAGTGTCAAGGCATCCAGGTCCAAGCAGATTTCTCTTGGAGTGCCCGGCATGCCTCCATTGCTGTGGTTCAGCGGAAAGGCTGTTTCTGATTTCCGAGTATAGCTCCTCACCATCTGTTCCAGGCTGCAGCTGCTGTTGTTTTATTTTGTGTTATAGAACTTATTACTATTGTCGGTTCATCATTACATAATGTTTTATTTATATTTGCAAAAACTTAATATCACATTGTTGTTCTTTTGAATAAAACACAGATTTCCTGGAACTCAACAGACACATAGAAATCTCTGGATCCTCGAGAGAGGGAATTTTAGAGCTGGGAGAGGGGCTTGCAAGTCTGTTTTGACTTTAAGGAGAAGTCTATGCACGTGCATCCTCAGAATCTAGTCCCATCACAATCCTCTTTAAGGATAAATGCTGTGGAAAACCTGTTCAGAGTCTATTTGGTAGTGGCCAGGGTAATAGGGATTGCTGTAGAATATGAAAAACAAGCTTCTTTAAACTTTCTTTCCTTTTTTTCCTTCTTTGACCTAATAAAAAACCCAAAATTAAATCCACTCTTGAGTCTCCTTGAAGTCACAGTGACACTGTAGTAACTGCCTGCCCCTTAGAGTTTCCACAGCTGTAAATCTTGCAGAAGCAGACCTTCATCTTTTCCCCTGAGAATGGCTGGTCGTCTTGAAACACGGCCTTTCCAGTTAGCAGATCTGTGCTTAATCCACTGCCCCTTCAGGGCCAATAGCACTCTCCACACGATTACTCAGCAATCTTTTAGAAAGAAAAAAAATATTTTGTTAGACTTTTTCTAACATTGTTAATGAAAAATATCATCAATCTCTCATTGTTCACAAGTCTCTAGGTGGTAAAAATAGTTTAATACTTGATTATTATTCCAAAGTTTGATGGCCTGAGCATAGACAGAGGCTCCTTGGAAGACAGTCTTGGCGATCTACTTCCGAAAGGTCAGAACCTTAAAAAGTCTGTGAGGAAGCTCTAATTTGTATAAATGAGGTCAGCATGAATTAGAATTGATTTATATGGTATGGAGAAAGGATTGAAATTGTCAATGATTTCATCATACTCAGATCAGCAATCAACATCCTTGGTACCAGCAGTCGGAAGATCAGGAGATGTACTATGTTGGGCAGTTTGATGCCAGGGACCTCTTAAATATACTGAAGAACAATGAGGTTAGTTTGAAGACCAAGGTCCACCTGATTCAGGCCATGGTCTTTTCAATCACTTACTATGTATCTGAGTACTGGAAAATGAATAACAATGACAGACGAAAACTGATGCCTTGGAGTTGTAGTGTTAGAGAAGAATACTGAATATCCCATGGACAACAAAAAGAACAAATAGATATGTCTTGGAAGAAGTGATGAAGCTTCATCTCTAATACTTTGAGCATGTTTCTTATTCCTCAGAGAAGATCAAAAGAGAGGAAGACTCCGACGAGACACAACACAGTGAGTGACTGTAGCAATGGGCTCAAGTGTAACAGAGATAATGAGGAAGACACAGGATAGAACAGGGTTCATGTCTGTTGTTTTTTGGGTTGCTATGAGTCACACTCAACAGAACCTAACAACAACAACAATGGCACCAACACCCACCACCAACATACCATTGCTTAGAAGGCCCAGAGAAGTTCATCTTTTACTGAGACTATCTTCCTATTTTCTATATTGTTCTCACTTTTGTTAGAAAAGTTTTTTATCGTCTGTAACAATTGGAGGCCCTGGATAGTATTTATGCTATTCGTTTCCATTTGTTAAGGGATGCTCTGAAGCTCTGGTGGCCTAGTGGCAAGAAGCTGTGCAGCAATTCCAAAGGGATGCAGTTTGAGGCCAGCAGCTATACTCTGTGGGAGAAGGATGGGCAGTCTCCTCTCGTACAATTAACTGCCTCAGAAAACCTGCTGGAAGGTCAGCTATGGGTAGATTCTGACTTGACAGTACACAACAGTAAAAACAACAAGGGAAACTTTGATGGCATAGTCTGTAGAGAGTTGTGAGCTAACTCAAAGTTCATACCTCTCTGACTGTCTGGGAAAACTTCTCCCAAGTTACCATAACCTCAGAGACTCAGCTTCTTAAGCTTAGGTTTGAATTTCTGGGTAAAGACATGGCCTTGCTTCCCTTGAGAAACAGGATCTGAGGAAAGATGGGGATGTAAGAGACTCTTAGACTATCATAGATGAAGTGGATTTGACTATTAGTTCCTCTTCAAAGTGCTGAAGAGCAAGGGTGTCAGAATGGAAACCAAGGTGTGGCTGATCCACGCCATGCTATTTTCAGTTACATCCTATGCATGTGAGTGTTGGAAAATGAAATAAAAAATGACTGAAGAAGAATTGATGTCTTTGAATTGTGGTATTGAAGAAGAAAACAAACAAGTCTGTTTTTTGAGGAAGTGCAATGAGGGTGCTCCTTAGAGGCCAATGTGGTGACATGGTGACACTTCGTCTCATATACTCTGGATATGTTGTGTTGTCAGGGGGTGTGAGTCCTTGGAAAAACCGTCATTCTGGGAAAGGTAGAACATCAATGATAAAGAAGAGCCATTGCAGCAATGGAGCTGAGCATATCAGACATAGTGAGGACAGCCGAGGATAGGGCAAGGTTCGTATCTGTTGTTCATATGTTGGCTCTGAGTCATAGTTGACTTGAAGTCACTTACCAACATTAAGTTCATAGAGACTTGCAGGCTGACTGTGTCCTTGCTGTGAACATAGTGGCTACAGAAATAGAAGTCGAGAGGCCGCACAGAGAATGGAAGGGAAGCACACAATCAACGCAGAACAAGGGTGTGACTTGCTTGTATCTGATACAGATAAAAAATAAGCATGCCTGCAGGTGATGGCTCCGGTCAGGTGCACAGCTGGGAAGGAGAACAGAGAGTGGGCACACACTCCCAGAATGTAGCCAGAATCCTCTGTGCCACCACCTCAATTCAAACTGCTGCTGGGCGGATTAGTCAATAGGAAAGTGACTTACCAAACACAATAGCCACACTTCTGGTCTCTTAGTGGGTTTGCTATATAGTTAGTGGTGTATCCTGTCATCATGTTCATTTACCTGATTGAAACTGATCCAGTGGTTTTTCCCCCTGAAGGTTTTTGTGGGAAATGACTTCCTAATCATATCCCCGGTCCGGTCCGTGGTCTCACAATTCAGGACCCCACCTGTGTTGCTTTGGGGAAAGCCCTTCCTTTGTCAACATCCCTCCCTTCCCAGAGTTGCAGGCAGATGTTGTGGCAGAGGGAAGTTAGGGAACGCAGAGGCTGTACAGCTGGGGATTGTTAGCAACAATCAAGGAGCAGCATTAAAAGGCAGTGGGGCTGAGTGCCTTGGTTCTTTACGCTGGCCTGCCTGAGGAAGCCATCTGGTCAGAGGAAATTTGCCTTAAACCTTGGCAAGAGAACTTTGTTCTGTTTGAACTTTGTTTAAAGCCCCAGAGTGGGTGATCATTTTGTTTAAACTTTCCTTAAAACAAAGAGTGGGAGATCCCCTGCAATTAACAACAGGAACCCTCTTAATAGATTTGATGGGGGGGAAAATGCAAGGACGGCTCTGACATCCATTAAAGTGGTCTGGTTAGCAGAATGGAGAGGCAGATAGAAAGGAGTACGATTTCATGGACTCAGGAGAGCTAAGATAATACAACAAATGTGTAATCACATTGTACTTTATCCCAAGTTGGACCTTCTCCCATGCAGGGACTATCCCAATGGTATGGCGATGGGTTGCGGCCTGTGGCTACTGTACGGCAGCAATTTGATTTTCAGCATAATTTCCTATGCTCACTATTTGTCCTTGCATGTGAATTCACACAGTACTGGCAGATAATGGGATTTGCCACTCTGATTCAACAGGCGAGCACATCTGCTCACATCAGAGGCACTTACAAATGCAGCTGCTTTTCCTCCAGTGCTAACTTATTTCTTTAATGCAGTTCAAATGCTGGGTTTCAGCCAAACTCATGGAGGGGAACTGATGAAGTGAGCAGTTTCATCTTTAACACAAAAGGTTAATATTAACTGTGTGTCTGTTGTAGTGTTAAGTGTGGGATGCATATTTATATGTTAATGATGACATGCAATATCTATAATTGTAATTATATTGATAAACAGAGCAATTAGATAATTAAACAATTAACATTTATTGCTAAAGAAAAATCTAAAAGCACTGTTTGAATATTGATAGCTCTTCGATGGGCATATGCATTTTGTATGGGACTAAAACTTAGTTTCAAATGTATAAATTCTTTTCAGTATTATGTTTTGAATTCTTAAAAGAGGAAAAACTCATTGAATTGATATAGATAGACTTGTGGATCTACATTATACAAAATCAATTCCCTGAGGGATCCAAGGTAAACTCTTTCATTCTGGATGTCTTTTCCTGCCCTTGTTAAATGCCCCAGATGGACTGGTGTTGGTAGCTGTCTGCATTAATGCTCTATAATTGTTTAAGTAGGTATTGAGGGTTCCCCAGCTGGTCTCTTGGGTGGTTTACTGGGAGCAGTGGCTCTTAGCTACCCTCCCTGTCTAGAGCATTTTCTCTTTTCCTCTTCCTCCACCTCATTGCTCTATCCTTATGCTTTATGTGTTTTCCGAGTTAACCATCAGGCCTCTCCTCCCTCAGCAAGTTAAGTTCCCCTTGCTTCCTCAGATGGATTTCCAAGTCGTGCTGAGATACTGCATTTCCTCTGTGGTGCCACTGTTGGTCTAATTGCTTGTTTCTTGGACCAGATCACAAGCCTCACTTAGAAAGGGCATTTTTCATGCCCAGCACAGTAACTATTGTCATAAGGTTCCATTGAGTCACCTCCAATCCTCAGAGACCATTTGTACAACAGAACGAAATCCTGCCAGACCCTGCCATCTCTCCTGTGCTTCACCTGCTGTGGTAGCCACTGTGCCAGTTCGTCTCACTGAGGGGCGACATCTTTCTTGCTGAGCCTCTGCTTTACCAAACATATTATCTACGTCCAGGGACTAACTTCTCTTGATAACATGGCCGAAGTCTTTTTACTTCCAGCAATCAAGATTGCACTATTCACATTTTGCAAGTGTTAATGAGTCTTCTTCCAATCTGGTTGCCACATACTTTTGCACATAGTCCAGTTTCTCAGATTATTTGCTCAGCAGACAGGTTGAATGACTACCATGAAAAGATACAACGGTGATGAAATCTTACAGCCCTCATTATAATTCTTTTTAGAAGATTTACAATTCCTCCAAGACAGGCTTTCTTATTCTTTGTTTCTGAGTAGTATATTTGATATTTTCACCAGCATCACAATTTAAAGGCATCAATTCTTCTTCTTTCTTATTCACCTTGCAATTTTTATGTGCATGTGAGGTAATTGAAAATGCAATGGGTTGGTTCAAGTGCATCTCTATAGCACTTTAAAGAGGTCCTTTGCCATGGATTTGGCCCTTCTCCAATCTATCATTTGACTCTTGACTTCTGCTTCTATGGATGTTGATTCTGGATTGAAGGAAAATGAAATCCTTGACAACTTCAGCCTTTTCTCCATTTATCATATTGTGATTAGTGTCTGGTTGTGAGGAATTTTGTGTTCTTTATGTTCAAGTATTTTGAAGGCTAGTCATTGAGCTTCATCAGTAAGTGCTTCAAGTCTTTATTTCTACAAGCAAGAATGTGGCAGCTACATTTTTGAGGTGTTCATGAGTCTTCATCCAATCTGAATGCCAAGGACTTTTTCCATATAGTCCAGTTTCTCCAATTATTTGCTCCTCATACAGGTTGGGTAAATATGATAAAAGGCTACAAGTGAGGAACAATAACTAACTGCAGAGTCAAACAAACAATAAACAACCAGTTCCTGCCTAGTCGACTCTGACTTACAGAGTCTCCGTGTATGTCAGTATACAAGTGCTTCAGGGAGTTGTGAGCAGTTGGTTTTGCAGAAGCAATTCACCAGAGCTTTCTTTGGACAAAACAACAAACTGGCAGATGAATGAACAACTAAAAGAGGAAGGAAACAGTTTCTCATGCATAAACATTCCTAAGAGGTGAGTTTAGGGAATCCTGGTGGAAGGGATTGCTGTCTCCTCACAGACCTGACAAACCTGCTAAACTTGCACATGACCTGGCTAAAAATATAAACAGCCACACCATTGCTTCCTCACGTGCTAAATGCCAGTGTGTGCTGTGGCCAGAAGGAGGAAGCTTCCAGGATGTTGTGTTCAAAGGATTGTGGGGAATGTAAGCCAGGGGCACTGTCTTTTCTCTAGCACATGTGGGGTTAGCTACAAAGTGTAGGGGGCTCACAGGTAGAAGATCCACATTCTCCTGACCATATTTCCTGGCTTCTCTCTCTAAAGGAGACTCTCTTGTTTTCCTGCTGCTGCTCTGTCAACACGTCCTGCACACGAGGAGCTCCATAGTAGGCTGGCTGGTGCAGGTGCTGCAGATGTGAGAATGCTTCAGAGGGATAAACAGAATCCGGGCTCTACTGGCCTCTTTGCCATTCCCTGCTCCCATCTTCAACTTGATCTACTTCATCCCTTCTTAATCCTTTTTCAGTACCTAGCTTTATAATTAGGTGATTTCCTAATTATAAACCACATTAATTAAATATATAAGTAATTCATCTTTGTTGCTGTAGAAAAATCTGAAAGTAATATTTATGCATTGACTGTTGTTCTTGTGTGCACTCAGTATTTCATTTGAGACTCAAACATAATTTCAAACATATGCTTTTTTGCCCAGTGTTTTGAACAGCCAAGTACAATTGGCCAACTGAAAAATAAGGCAAAGAGGAGCTTGTACGTATGCATGTCATAAACAGGTATTTACTTATAAAATGTTCATGTACTTTGCTTCAATAATTTGGATTCTGAGGATTTATCCTAAGGAAGAAGTCCAAGATCTAAACAGAGATTTATGTAGTTATTCAACACAGTATTTTTTAATACGAGCAGAAAATTCACAGATAATGTCATCACTTAACTTTAAGAGAATGGAGAAGTAAATGGTCGCACTGCTTCCTAGTATAAAGAAATGACACCATAAGAAGTACCTTTATAGATGATTTTTTATGATGGTTGGTGTTGTGAAGATGGCACAGGACTGAGCACGGTTTCAGTGTATTGGGTGTAGGGTCACTATGAATTGTGACAGATCCGATGTCATCTAACAACAAAAACAGTAACAGGGTTAACACTCTGAAGTATAAAGAGAGGTATACAAAGAAGTATGTACAGTCTGGTGGCAAGCATTTGGAACAACGTGCAGAGAAGGAGGGAAACACAGCAACATGTTGACTGCGAATGCTTTGGCAGTGAGATTTATGTACAATTTTCACTCTCTTGATCACATTTTCTAACATTTCTGTAACAAACTGTCATTACCTTTTAAATGATTCCTATTTTTTATTGTGGTGGAAAGATCTACACCAGAACATTTGCCAACACAACTGTTACTATTAAATGATTATTTCATAATAAAAAAGGAACGACTATAAAGGATCACAATAGACTATGTACAATGGGACGACATGTTAAGGCATCATTATTCTTTGTCAAGAATAAGTGATGACATCTTTTTAAGCTTAGTAGGCCACTAAAAATGATAAAATTTTATAAGCATATGTAGCAAAAACCTTTCTAGTTAAAGTAAGAGTAATAAATTATTATTTCCATAAATTTGTAAATTAATTATGTTCTCTGAAAAAATTCTTCTCCGGGACCAAAGTAGATAAATTTTACTATAATGGGTGACTTCATAGAGCCTGAACTGTTTGTCATTGAAAGTATACATCTTAGTTCATATCACAAACTCACAGGACAAAACAACCGAGGTGATTTGGGTCTTGGTTTAGCTACCTGAGGGTGTTAAATGGTACATACCTTGATTCTAATGGCCCAGTCTGGGATTGCTTTGCTCTCTTGCAAACACAACCTGTACAGGCAATAGCTAATTTGAAATTAGTGGTGGCATCCTTTAGACCAGCGAAGCTGTATAATTAAAGGTCTAGGCCCCAGCACATTTAGTTTGATGCAACATTCTCTTTTCCTCTGAAGATGCTGGGTCAAACAGAGACTTCAGGTCATGTGTGGACATGATTGTGGTCTCTCTAGCCTATTCCACTTGGATTTCGAAACTGCGCATGATGTGCCTCTGTAAGAGGTCTCTTGGTATGAGCTGGAAGATTGTAGTCTAGAAGAAAAAGAGCTCCCTTAGGGTTGGATCGTAAAACTCATGATTCTTCCTGTCTAGGTCAAATCCATTTATTTATTCTGTTCTTTTATTTACTTTTCTGAATTTTTGATCTCTGAGTAATGAATTAATCTCAATGGCATGATTATGTTTCAGAGCAGCCAGCATGTAGCTGAAGATTATCCAAAAACAACTAGAACATCGACAAAGAACTGCCAGAAATACGTGCCGTGTTTAGAAGAGGCTGTGGCACTAGGCATATCGTTTCCGATGTCAGATGGATCTTGGCTGAAACCAGAGACTACCAGAAGGGTATTTATTTGTGTTTTATCAACCATGCAAAGACACTTGGCTGTGTGAATTACAGCAATTTGTGGCTAACATTAAGAAGAATGGGAATTTCAGAACACTTGATTGTGCTCATGCAAAACCTATACCAAACCAAGAAGCTGTTTTCTGAACTGAGTAAGGGGACACTGCTTGGTTCAAAACCAAGAAAGAAGTGCATTAGGGATGTGTCTTTTTCTCATACCTGTTCAATCTATATGCTGAGGAGGATATATTCAAGATGCTGGACTTTATGAAGAAGAATGCATTGGTGGAAGGCTCATCAACAACCTACATTATGCAGATGGCACATCTTGCTCGTGATAACTGAGGAGGACTTGAAGTATTTGCTGCAGAGGTCTTCACTGCAGCCTTCAATATGGATTCCATCTCAACATCAAGAAAACAAAAATCCTCACCACTGGGCCAACTGGCAGCATCATGATAAATGGAGAAAAGATTGAGGTTATTAATGGTTTCATCTTTCTCAGATCTACAATCAATATCCTTGACACAAGCAGCCAGGAAATCAAAAGACAAATTACATTGGGAAAATGACCTGTCAAGGACCTCACCAGAGTGCTGAAAAGAGCAATGATGTCAGTCTAGAGACTAAAATGTGCCTGATCCAGGCCATGGTCATTTCAATTGCTTACTGAGAACTGGGCAACAAATAAGGATGACAAAAGAAGGCTTGGTGCCTTTGCGCTGTGGTGTTGGAAAAGAGCCTTGAACATACCATGAACTGCCAAGAGAACCAACAGGTTTGTCTTGGAGAGGGCGAAATCAGGCTGCTCCTTAGAGGCAAGGATTTTGAGGCTCTGTGTGGCATACTGTGGGCATGTTGTCAGGAGGGACAAGTCCTTGGAGAAGGACATCATACCTAGAAGGATGGAGGGTCAGCACATAAAAGGAAGATCCTGAATGAGATGGATTGACAAAGTGACTGTGGTGATGGGGTCAGGTGTGTCAGGGACAGTGAGGTTAGCTCAGGATAGGGCTAGGGTCAGAACAATGTTCATAGGGTCACTATGAGTAGCAGTCAACTCAACAGCACATTAACAACACAAACAACAATGACGGTGTGGAGTGAGAAGTCTGGTTATGAATGGAGAAAGAGAAAGATACAAACAAAGGAGAAAGTTCCTTGACTTACACATAAGACCCATTTTGCATCTTAACTAATAAGAAAACTCAAAGATACTGCCTCAAGTCAATTCATAAAACCAGTTGAAGTCTAGTTGACTCACATACTGAAAAACCTTGGGTGGTGCAAAGGGTTAACACACTTAGCTATTAATGCAGAGATTGAAAGTTCAAATCTACTCAGAGGCACTATGGAAGAAAGGCCTGAAGATCTACTTCTGGAAAATTAGCTTTTGGAAAACTTTAGCTTTTGGAAAAAAAAATTAGCTTTTGAAAACCCTATGGAACACAGTTCTACCCTGGCACACATGAGCTTGCCACAGGAACCAACAGACTATTTATGCTTAATCATAAGCAGCCGTCTCTGCATTCCACTGTGCATGGAAATGGAGCCTGCTCTCCACCTCAGGGTTTCTATGCTCCTGGAGTCACCAATAGTTTATACAATCCTGGTGAAATTAGACTTGAGCCACTTCTCCATCTTTTCTTCTTAATTGCTTAAACTAAGCTAGAGAATGATCAGTGGAGGAAGATTGAAGCTTTGCTGGCTTACAGCAATTCCCTCTGGAGTGTGATTTCTCTCTATATTCTCAAAAAAACAATCCAGACTGGAAAAAACCCAGATGGAAGCTTTAGCTGTTACCACCAGGGCTGGCACCATCCCTTGTTTCTTGTGGCGGGTAACCTTAGCCATTCTACTCTGACCTTTGAAGATGTGGACCCTACATGTTGGACTAATCTTCCAAATCCAGTGAACCACACAGGCTTCTGGCCAAGATTAAAATGTAGTAAGAGAGCATTGGGGATCTTTGGAGACAGAAACATTAGCTGTGGATGCTTATGGAATGGAAAGGTAAAGATCCTAGAAATCATGGTGCCTCGGATCCAGGTAGATTTTCATAAGTTAATGTAACTTATAGAAATGTAGAGAGGGGATGGTTTTGCTATGTATAGATATCCGTTATCAGACCTTTCGTTTTATTGTCTATGGACATCCCTGATTAGGCCTTTTGTAACATTTGTGGTTCTGTCTTTAACCAAGGTTAAGTTGGCAATTACTGTTGGTCATAGGAGAAAAATGTGGCTGGCAGTTTGCTTCCATAGAGATGATAGCCTTGGAAACACTATGGGACAGTTCTCCTCCCATCTAGTTAGTTATGAATTAGAATTGACTTAAGACAATGGATTCTAAATTTTTTCTCCCCTTTCTCTCTGTGTGCAGGGCATTTCCTCGATTGATGTTACTTTGTGAATATAACAAAACACAAAACAAAACAAACCCTACTCCCAGATAGTATTAAATCCACAGTTAGGATTTTCACACACATTTTTTGGGGAGCCACAATACAATCCATAATGCTCATGGATATTCTATTTTCCTTTTCTCCTTGGGCACATGGACCACTACATTTCCCAGCCGTCTCTGAACATATCACACTCCAATGTCACTGGGAAGTCCTACACAACCTTCAAGCTCTCTCTTCCCAAATTGAGGCAACCTGAAAACCATGAGTTGAAATCAGGAACGTGTAGGAGGATGCAGCCTGCTTTTTCTCTGTCAGGTATTTGAGGGGACTGTCCTAAGGAAACTTTGACAGCTTAATGGACCCACCAGCAGATCTCCATCAGTGAGAAAATCATTTCTTGGATAAGGCATTACTGTTCAGGATATGCCTTTCCTAATTATTACACATGCTTTCTTCTCCAAGGTAGCCTCTGAATGAAAGTTTCTCAACTGCTCCATCATCCATTTTGGAAACCTTGTTCTATTTTCCAAACTTATTTGGAGTCTGGCCTAGTAAAGAGAAGCTGCTGAAAACAAGACTTCCCCCAACATCTGGAATAGTTTTCTCAGACAAATCTCAGATTGTCAGGTGTCTGAATTTTGTCTGAATGATCTTGATAGAGTATTTTCCTGTGTGTGAGTGTGACTTAGGTCCTGGAACCAATACCATACATACCATGTAGCAAAATGAGGATGAGTCTCTTTGTGTCTATGTAGTTTGTCTCTTCCGTTGTCATACAGTTGGAACTGACTTGTAGCTGACCTTTCTTCCGTGGGTTTTCAGAAGCTGGAACTTTCACCAGAACAAATTGACCATCTTTCTCCCTCAGAGCTGAGCTAACAATGATTCTCTTCATAGTTTTCTAGGAAAATCAGCTCTTTGGCTTCAGCATTCATGACTTTTACCATATAGCCACATCTCCTTTATTACTTTTTAATTATTTCTCTAAATTACTTCTCTTTTTTTACTTAAAGTTAACAAGTGACTATTACTTTTAGAAACTGTCACTTGAAGAAATGGATCGTAACTATAAAATAGATATAATGGAAAAGATGATTTATAGTGGTAGATTTATAGTCTAGAGAGTAGAGCTAGTAACCCAAAGGCTATTCCTCTCTGCCAGTTCAAATCCACCAGCAGCTCTTTGGGAGAAGGATGGGCAATCTCCTTCTGTATAACTTACAGCTCAGAAAACCTAATGGAGGATCAGCTATGAGTCAATTCTAGTTTAACAGTAGTGAATTTGTTGTGATGTTTGTTTTATAAATTATTTTTATTTTATATTGATTTGTGTCCAAAATTCATATACATTGTGTTTCATTCATATAGATTGTGTTTCATACATTCTTTCACTCACATGTTTTATATGATTATTCTCATACATTATGTTTTATAAATTTAATCACCATTGGCCTGTGTCAACTATTACCCTGTTTTCAGGTCCCCCTGGATCTTTCCTATTTCTTCACCCTCTCCCTGCTGAGTATCCTGAGTCTAAGACCTATCGACTAAAAATAGAAGAGAAGAAAAGCCAGGGTTGGTTATTAATGCCACGCTTGCTTCGTTTGAGATGTCCTAGTTGATAGAATAAGCACAACTGAAAGAGACTTGAATGAGGAATATCTTTCCTTGAGTTGTTGTTGTTATGTGCCCTCGAGTCGCTTGCGACTCATAGCGACCCTGTGTACAAGAGCTCTAAACGCTGTTCTATCCTGTGCCAACCTAGCCATCTCAAACTCAATTATTCCCACCACTCCAGCCACAGAATCGATCCATCTCATTGAAGGTCTTCCTCTCCTTCACCGCCCTTCCACTCTGCCAAACTTGATGTCCCTCTCCAAGGACCAGTCCCTCCTTGCAACATGCCCAAAGTATGTCAGACGAAGTTTCAGAATCCTTGACTCCAAGGAGCATTCCAGCTTCACCTTCTCCAGGACTAGTTTGTTCTCCTAGCAGTCCATGGTATATTCAATACTCTTCTCCAGCACCACAGCTCAAAGGCATCAATTCTCTTTCTATCATCCCTATTCACTGTCCAACTCTCTGATGCATAGCATGTAATTGCAAAGACTATAGCCCGGATCAGGCACACCTTAGTCTCCAGCCTGACATTGTTGCACTTCACTACTCTTGAAAGGTCCCTCACAACTGACTTTCCCAATGCAATTCGTCTCCTGATTTCCTGGCTGCTGTTACCAAGAGTTTTGACTGTGGAGTCAAGGAAACGAAAATTTGTTAACTATCTCAATCTCTTCACCATCCATACTGATGCTGCCAATCGGCCCAGTGGTGAGAATCTTTGTTTTCTTGATGTTGAGCTTCAATCCATATTGAAGGCTGCAGTCCTTGACCTTCTGCAGCAAGCGCTTCAGGTCCTGCATAACGCAGGTTGTTGATGACTCTTCCACCACTCCTGATGCCACATTCCTCTTTGTACAGCCCAGTGTCTCGGATGATCTGTTCTGCATACAGATTGAAAAAGTATGGAGACAGAATACATTCCTGACAAACCCCCTTCTTGATTTTGAACCATGTAGTGTCTCTTTGCTCTGTTCTGACGAATGTCTCTTGGTCCAAGTACAGGTTTCGCATAAGGACAATCAAATGTTCTGGGATTCCCATTCTTCTCAGAGTCAACCACAGCTTGTTGTGATCCACACAGACAAAAACCTTTGCATAATCAATGAAGCACAAATAGACATTCTTCTGGTATTCTTTGCTTTCTGCCAAGATCCATCTAACATTAGCTATAATATCCCTAGTACCATGACCTCTTCTAAATCCAGCCTGCACATCTGGCAGTTCTCTGTTGACATATTGCTCCAAACGTTTTTGCATAATTTTCAGCAGAATCTTGCTTGCATGTGATATTAATGATATTGTTCGATAATTTCCACACTCCATTGGGTCACCTTTCTTTGGAATGGGAACAAATATCAATCTTTTCCAGTCAGTCAGCCAGCTAGCTGGCTGTCCTTCAGATTTCTTGGCACAACTTGAGTTAACTCAAGTTAAAATCAGATATTATTTTAAACTGCGTCTGTCTCACATTTGGATAAGAATAGTTGCAAGCAAGAGAGTCAATCCACATAAGGATTTCATAGAGCACATAGCACATTATCTGCTATTTCCATTTTTGCTTCTTACCTTGGCTTTTATATAAATAACCTTTGTGTTTTTTTTTTTAAAATCCCAAATACTATTTATTAGCTTCTTAATTTTTTTAAATTGAGGTTTTAATGAAATTTTATAGAGACTTTGGATTTCCTTTCATTCATTGTTGCACATTTTCCTCCCTGCCCAACCCTTCCTCCAGTTCACTTTTCTCTTTTAAAAGAAAAGAAAATGCTTTCTTTGTTATTCAGTCTGCCAACCCTCAACTTTACTATGCAGCTCTTATTCTGCACTCTCGTCATGAAAATAATATCTAATCATATATTCCTTTTAAATAATTTTCTCCCTCATCTGTTTCAATGCAGTATACATTATTTCTCACCTCTTTTCTTAGGTTCCCCCCAACCCTGATGTCAGTTCCATTGTACAACAGAGGCACTATGTAGTATTTGTCCTTTTGTGACTAAAATATTTCACTCAGCCAATGTCCTCCAGCGTCACCCATTTTGTATTATATTTCATGAGTTCCTTGTTTTTCAATGCAACATAGAATTCTAGTGTGCAACTACACCATAACTTCTCTATCCATTCGTTTGTTGATGGGCACTCGGGCTATTTCTAACTCTTTGCTATTACAAACAATTCAGCAATAAACATGGGTGTGCTTGGGTGACAGTTATGGTTTCTATTGGGTACATTCCAAGTATTGGAATTGCTGGGTCAAATGATGTTTTTATTTCTAACTTTTTTCCTTCCATAGTGGTTACACCATTTTACATTCCCACCAAGAGTGAATAAGGTTTCCAGTTTCTCCACAACCTTGCCAGCATTTGTTGTTTGCTGCTCTGTTGAATTTTGCTATTCTTACTGGGATGAGATGACATCTCATTTTTGTTTTGCTATCTAACTAACTTTTAGGGAATATTTTGATGTAAAATTTAGGCAAAACTCCAGACGTATTTTACATAGGATCTAAACAATTTTTTCCACACCAGCTGAAGAATGGGAGAAAACAAACACACAAAACAAACTTGTGTCTGACAAGCTTTATGCACATTTCCTTTGAGTGATGATCTCAGTAAAAGAAAAATTACAGCTTTATCCATTTAAGAAAAATCTTAGCCAAACCATTTTTTTTTGTTTTTTTAAGGCAACATGTTCAGCTCAGTATTTAATAACAAGCTCAACATAAAATAATTATAAAAATTAAGCTCAGCAGTGTATTTTTTTTGTTTGTTTAGAAACATTAGCTCTAATTTCTCATCCACTTGTCTTTAATTCATGTAGGCACTTAAAAATCCCATGGATTTATCTGCTGTCATGATGATAGGGCTGTCAAACTCACAGAGAACTTCCTAATAAAGAATTTATCGAACAGCATATGAGCTCAATTCCAAAATGCGTTTACTCATTTCTTCCAGAATGCTGACTTTCTTCCAAGAATTTCTGCTCCATGAAAAAAGGAGAAGCTTCTCTCTTCCAAAGTAGAGCATTGGACAGAAAGTGCAGGCAGACATTGTTACTGTTGCTGTTGTTAGACATAGTTGAATCACCCCGGGCCCAGGGGCTTACTCATGTGAAGTAGAAGAAAACACAGCCCAGTCTTGTGCCATTCTCGTGATTGGAGTTTGTCACACTATTGTGATCCATAGATATTTCATTGGCAGATATTCAGAAGCATAAGATTTTAGTCTGGAAATGGCACAACAACCCATTCAGCATTATTGTTGTTGTTGTTGGGTGCCATTGAGTTTGAACTGACCCTCCAGCGGGTTTTCAAAGACAGTAAATTGCACTGGAGGAGATTGTTTAAAACTCCACTGACTGAGAAATGGTACTGCATATGAAGTATATTCGCCATAAATCAAACTTGCAGCATGGAAGATGAGAATTCTACCACTGCACCACCACCATAATTTTGAGAGAACATAAGAGTGCCTCAATTCAACTTCACCTGCTGCCACTTATCTTTTGTTAGAAACCACTATGCAAAGGATGAGTGTTCATATTGTATTTCTTCTCGTGTTGGCTTTTTGAATATTTTTATTTATTTAATTTCTTTTCTCCATACTTTTTATCAGGGAGCACTGATGGTATTGTGGTAAAAAGCTGTGTTTCAATCCCAAAGGCAGGAGGCTTGAATCCACCAGCTGCTCCATGGGAGAAGGGGGGTGGGTAATAGCCTCCTTTGTGATTCTTGAAAACCTGCTGCTATGGGTCTGCTCCAACTAAAGGCACACAACAACTATAATCCCTCCTACTCATCCTCTCCCTTTGTGTGCATG
Source organism: Elephantulus edwardii (assembly GCF_000299155.1). Lineage (NCBI taxonomy): Eukaryota > Metazoa > Chordata > Mammalia > Macroscelidea > Macroscelididae > Elephantulus > Elephantulus edwardii. Next base: position 6,452,239 of record NW_006399763.1, read on the forward strand.
ACTAGAGCAATATTAAGGTTCTCTTACCTTAAACTTGGTCCCATGTTTGAATTCCAAGAGGATAAGTAGAGAACCTTGACCTAGATACCAGGAGACTTGAGTGTTCCACCTTACTTTTGGATATGCCTTCTAGGTAGGGATGGAAATCATTAGGTTAATAAGGCATATAGAGAGTGAGTTGACCCATGGTTTTATCATCTTTAGAATTATACTTTGACCCTTATGTGCCCTAAGTTTGCTTTCTTCTATAGAGTGATATGAATGGAATGTATCTATATTTCATCTTTCTTTGAACAACTCTACTAGCTTCGGTGAAGGTAAGAGTTGACTTACGTTTCCTTATCACTATTGTAAATGGAAAGATCACTTGTCAGAAATAGAAGATAATTATAGAAGTAATTGTAATAGTCATAAGATTACCATTGGTATAATTCTGCCTGGCTTATTATCTTTTTTCGTGTAACTCTGTACCTTAGCCCCAATATTTTTATTATCCCTTCTTTTATTTGATTGATATTTTTATTGTGCATTTGTAATTTGATATTGCATCTCATATCAACTACTTCCTTTCCCCCTCTTTGTTTTGTGGGTCCCTTGTCATTAGAGCTGTTTCCTTTGCCATTTCCTCAAGGGGCATGCCCACTTCCCTTCTCATCCTTCCCTAGCCCAGTCCCTGTTATCCTGCTGCTAAAAATGTCAGAGCACGTAGAGGAGGGTGGGAAGGTGGGGTGGTTGATGAAATAGGAGCGTCTTCCTCTCTCTGCTTTGACTCATCGGCACTGAACTTCCAGGTGGGGCTCAACCCTGAGGTAGCTCCTTTCTCCGACAGCTCAGTAAACTTCAAAATGGTGCAAACCTGTTTTGATCCTTGGTCGGTACAATTTGAGGTCCCTGAGTGATGCAAATTGTTGTTAGCACTGTTGTTTAAGCCACTTAGCTACTAACAGAAAGGTGGTTGTTGTTGTCAGGTGCTGTAGAAAGGTAGAAGGCCTTTTAACCAATCAGTCTTTGGTAGAAATACAAATCAGTATGCTTCTGGAAAGATTGATAGCCAAGGGAACACTGGGAGCCACTACATGTGAGAATTGACTAGATGGCAGTAAGGTTTTAGTGTCGACAGCAAGGTTGGCTATTTGAATCCAATGACGGCTTAGTGGAAAGGAGTTGTGCTGCCAACGCAAAGCTATGCAGTTGGCATTAACCAGCTGCTCCGTGGGAGAAGATGCGCAGTCTCCTTCCAGGTGATTGTCTGCATCTGAAAACTTGCAGGAGGGTCAGCTATAAGTCAATTCTGGCTCTGCTGCACACAACAACAACAACAAACACAGGTGCCTTGGAAGTCCTGACAGTCTTTTCTTATTAAGATACCAGCCAAGAAAGTCCTATGGCACAGTTTTACCCTGTAGCACATGGGTTGTCATGAGTCTGCGTGGACTCCATTGTTCAAGTGCTACTGGTTCACCATCCTACCTGCATTCCTTCTGGTCATTATGAAGCTTGCCATCATTAAGCTGAGTGTCCACCTTACAATCATGGCAGGCAGGGTACTTCCTTCTTGGTTTCAGTTCTATTCATCACCTCTGTACTTGGCTGAGCCATTTTATCTCCCTGTCTTCACACCCTGTCTATTGTACTCCTCCAGATGGCTTCTTACAACGGAGAGGGTTTCTCCATTTCTATCCAAATGCCACATTCCCTTTATCTTTGCATTTCCTTTGAGAAATTCTTTGTAGAGTCTTATATTGACATTCACTGTGAGAGGTGGAAACAGTCCTGTAAATGGTCACTGGTGTTACGGGGCTTTAGGCTTTTTGCCCTGAGCCCACCTTCTGGCTGCTGACCACGCAGCTGCTTCCTGAGATATAAACTGAATGGCTCTGGGTGCCTGCCATTGTGGATCTTGTCCCGGCAGCCTGACTGTTGGTGGTCTGTGGGAACCTGGACAGGGTTTGTCTTACACTGATTGACACTTGCAGGCTTTTGGTCATTGCAACCAGGTGATTCTCTGCAGTTTGTTCAGGGATGAAATGCTTTCCAAGATAGAGCTCCAAACTGTCCAGGGGAAATCTCTGTCAGTAAAATGTTATGAATACTTGCCTCTGGAACATGTACATTTTGTATGTATAAAGTATATGCATGTTCTGATATGCCAAAATATGATCTATTTTGTAAAGCATTTATAACTGCTATAGAAAGCTCTGGGCACCTAGTGGTAAGGAACTGCACTGTTAACCTGAAGGTATAAAGTTCAAATCCACCAGCTGGTCCATGGGAGAAAAATGGATAATTTCCTCCCAAGTGATTTACTGCTTCTGAAAACCTGCAGGAGGGTCAGATAGGAGTCTGTTCTAATTCAACAGTGGACAACAATAACAGTGACATAAAATTTTTATAAGCATGAGCAAAGAATAAAATAATATATTAAGCGTCACTCAGTAGTTAAAAAGACCTTTGTGTCTATTAAGATAAATATTTATATATTGATATTTCTATGCTATGTCTATCTGCATGTCTATCCATTATATACATTTCTTTTTATCTATGTATCTATGTATTTACGTATCTATGTATCTTCGTATCTATGTATCTATCTATATATCTATGTTGTTATGTGCCATTGAGTTGCCTGTGACCCATAGTGACACTATGTGCAGCAGCCCTGAGCCCTGCCCTGTTCTGAGCCAGTCTCACTAATTCCGACACAGCTATCCCTATTGCCCCAGTTACTGTATTAATCAATCTCATCTGGGATCTTCCTCTCCTGCGCCGTCCCTCCACCCTTCTGAGCATGATGTCCTTCTCAAAGGACTGGGCTCTCCTGGCCATGTGCTCAAATTATTTTAGACAGAGCTTCAAAATTCTGGACTCCAAGGAGTAACTTGGTTTCACCCTTTCCAAGACAGACCTATTTGTTCCCTTGGAAGTCCATGGTATGTTCAAGACTCTTCTTCAGCACCACAATTTGAAGGCATCAATTCTTCTCCTGTTATCCTTACTCTTTATCCAACACTCTGATACATAGCAAGTAATTGCGAACACCATGGCTTGGATTAGGTGCACCTTAATCTCTAAACTGACATCATTGATTTTCAACACTCCGAAGAGGTCCCTGGTAGTAGGTTTTCCCAATGTAATTCATCTTTTGATTTCCTGACTGCTGGTGTTAAGAGTGTTGATTGTGGAGCTGAACAAGCTGCAATTGTTAACCTCAATCTCTACTCCATTTATCATGATGCTGACAATTGACCCAGTGGTGAGAATCTTTGTGTTCTTGATGCTAAGCTTCAGTCCATACTGAAGGCCTTCTGTGCTACATTTGTATCTATCTATATGTCTATATCTATCTCTATATCTATATATAGAGAGGGAGAGAGAGAGAAGACAGAGAAAACCCCGGTAACGTTAAGTGTTGTGCTGTAAATGAAATATCTGCAGATCAAACTCAAAATCTGGATGTATCTTTATATACAGGGAGCTGTATATATGGCCTATGTATGTATATGTGGCCTAGTCTGTAGGAAGTTGTGTTGTTAACCCAAAGACTTCTCCTCTCTGGTATGTCGAATCCACCTGTAGCTCCATGTGAGAAAGATGAATAATCTTCTTCCGTGTGATTCACAGCCTTCGAAACTCACTGGAGGGCCAGCTCTGAGCTTTTCTGATTCCATGGCAATGAGTTTACACACACACACACACACACATGCTCACTCACACTCACTCACACACACGCACACACACTCTCTCTCTCACACACACACAGAGAGAAGGAGAGAGAGAGAGACAGAGAAGCAGAGACAGAGAGTTTATTGTCTCATTTGGAAATGAGTAGTATGATGGTATAATGGTTGTACAGCATAATCAACTGATGCCACTTAGATATACACATATAATTTTTGAATTGGCAAACATTTTATTAAGTTCATTTTTACCACAAAAATATGTTCTTTTTAATTTTTTTATTTTTAATTTTATTTTTAGTATATTCTTTTGGTTAGCCGTGCAACAAGCTATGGACTCCTATATTTGCTGATACTTAACATTGTATTCTCTTCAATCCAATTTCTTTAACGGGATCAGTTTGGGCTTTTTGTCTGTTTTGAGAGAGTTATTTAGAAGACCCTTGATTGTATAGTGGGCTATATATTTGGCTGCTAGCCAAAAGTTTGGTGGTTTGAGTCCACTCTATAGGAGAAAGAGGGGGCAGTTTGTTCTAATGAAGATTTACAGCCCCAGAAATATGATGATACTTGCCATAAGTTGCAATAGATTCCGTGTCAGTGCTTTCCTTTCCTTTCCCCCCTCTCAGTTTAATCAGTTGGGCATGTATGAGCTACTATATATTTTTATACACATCCTTCTAAGCCTCCCATTGTCCACTGAGAAACACCCAGGCACACTGTTCTTAAGCAAATGTTGGATAGTCTCTCTACCCTTCCCCAAACTTCTCCTCAGAAGCATTTGAGTAAATAAAATGTTATAGTGTTTGCTGGATTATTTTTTTGTAGTTTCACTGACACGATTTTATTTTTAGAAAATGACTGGTGAATACTCCATCAGCTCAGTGCGGTTGAGCCAGAACTTACCCTGTGTTTATCCTGTGTTATCCTGTGCTGATCCTCCAGTGTTTTTCTGGAGGTTGTAAATCACATGGGAAGAGATTTTCCTCCTGGGGGTATGCTGGTGATTTGGAGTCACCAAAGAATCACTGTCCTGGGATTAATAGTACAGCTCCCTGTGGACTGTGCCACCAGAGTGGCGGCGTGAAGAGGTGTCTATGCTGCTAGCATGTTCTGGAGCCCATCTCTTTTGTATCCAGCTGACAAGGCAGGGATACTTGTGGTTCAGAAACAGTAAGCAATTGTTTAAAGCAGTAGAATTAACACCTAAGAGCTGACATTTGAACCCTGGTCTCTATGGCAGCAAAAATACTCATGTCTATTGACTTTTAGTGAGAAGACAATCGGGTGGAGGAATCTTAACAGGAGGTGACACAGAAGCATTAGTTTCTGAAAAGCCAGAAGCCTCATCAGGTCAAGAAATTTTCTAGAAAAGTCCATCTATCTGCCCAAAAATGCACTGTTATCTGCTGTCAAATCCAAAGTGACTCATCGCTGACCCTCCAGCAGGTTTTCAGAGGCAGTAAATCACACAGGAGGAGATTGTCTATCTTTCTTCCTTGGAGGGGCTGGTGAATTTGAATCATGTCCATTGGGTTGACAGTGCAATTCCTTATCACTTGGGAACTCTGGTGGCCTAGTGGTAAGGAGCTGCACTGCAATCCTGAAGGCATATGGTTCAAATCCAGCAACAGCTCCACAGAATAAAGATGGGCAATCTCCTTCTGTGTGATTAACTAACTGCCTCTGGAAACCCCTCTGAGGGGTCAGCTATGTGTCAGTTCCAACTTGACTGTACACAGCAATAACAACGGGCCACTTGTGCTCCCTCTGACTATGAATCAAGACTTAGGCCAGGCCCTGAAAACACAACAAATGTGGGAGACTCAGAGGGAGCGAAGGTGAAGAATGCCGAGGGAGGTAAGGGGCAGCGTTCACTTGGGAGGAGACTGGGCAGCCCAGGGACAGCAATGCAAGGAGAGAGAGGGGAGGTCAAGCTGTCAGAGTTTGGAACAGGTGAGGAGGAGCAGAGTCGGTGGGTTGGGGTGAGCGGTTGAGGATGAAGACTGTGGGCAATTTTGGGGAAGTGAAGACTGCAATAATGTGCTGCTGGTTACATGGCGATGTGTACGTGAGGGAGTCAGTGCTGAGCACCAACTGAAGCTGTGCCTTAAGCCTTGCGATCTTGCCTCTGGTTCCTCTCCTGTTCTGGAAAGGAATGACAAATGCTCGTTGATGCATTGACATGTTGCATGGAGGAAGACCCTCGATGAGATGGATCGATTCTGTGATTGGGGTGGTGGGAATGAGTGTGTTGGAGACGGCAAGGTTGACATAGGATGGAGCAGCATTTAGGGCTCTTGTACGTAGGGTCACTATGAGTCACAAGCTACTCGATGGCACATAACAGCAACAACAACAACAACAATGTTCAGTAGGGTACATTTGTATAATTTATTGTGGATTAGAATGAGACCATGGCAAGTAACCATAATTTTCTTTTATAACAACCCCTTTCTGAAAAATCTGATAGATTTACATTATTTTATTGGTAGCATCTTTGCTGGAAAGCGAACTCACGCAAGCTTGAGGCTTGCCACCATAACATCTACTTGGGGTCTTTCGGATTTTTTTTAATTCCTCTCTCTTCCCAAGAGGTTCACAAAGTTAGATGTCCAGATGCCAAAATGTACGTTTTTGATCTGCCCTTGTGATCACCCAACACTTTCCCTGCCTCACCCCATTTGGCTCCACCCCAGTGCCTACACGTCTGGGCAATCAACTTGCCTTTAAACAGGAGTACCTTGACCTGTTTTAGCAACAAGAGATTGCCCTAGCAGGCGCTGAACTGACATTTTTCTGAAGTCATAAAGTCAGAGAAACGCACAAGTTTGGTAGCTGCCCATCTGATCTCAAGAGCACATACCAATGTCTCGAAGAAAGCAAACCATCCCACACAATATTCAAGAGCAAAGCAAGATGTCACTCACAAAAGATGACACAAGAGCAACCGATACCCTGAAAGCAGAAAGGCTTATGGAAAATTCTGACACAGAACTTAAAAGAGAAGAGACTGAATATTTCCAATGGATGAAAGACAAACTTGATGAATTAAAAGATGTTACAAGCAAAGACCAGGAGGAGTTAAAAGAAACAATGCAAAACATTGCGGAGAAAACAAATAAGGCATTAGCGGCACTGGAAAAACAAGAATCCACCATTCAAAATATAAGCTCCAGTGTTTCAGAGGCTGTCAACACGATGGAGGGACATATGAGCAGAGTTGATGAGATGGAACACAGAATCAGTGAAATCGAAGACAAAATTGTCACCACTGATCTGCTAGAGCAAAAAGCAGACTCAAAAAAGAAGGAAAAAGAAGAAAAACTAAGAATAATGTGGGACAACATCAAGAAAAATAACATGCGCATCATTGGAATCCCAGAAAAGGAAGAAGCAAGTAAAGGCACTGAAAAAGTTGTGGAAGAATTACTAGAGGAAAACTTCCCAGACATAATGAAGAATGAGAGAATATATATTCAGGAAGCTCAGCGAACACCATATGGATTCGACCCCAAAAGAAAAACATCAAGGCATATCATAGTTAAATTTGCCAGAACTAAGGATAAGGAGAGAATCTTGAAAGCAGCAAGGGAGAAACAAAGAGTAACCTATAAGGGAGAACAGATAAGATTAAGTGCCGATTTCTCAGCAGAAACCATGCAGGCAAGAAGGGAATGGAAGGACATATATCAAACACTCAAAGAATACAACTGTCAACCAAGAATACTGTACCCAGCAAAATTATCCATCAAATATGAAGGACAGATCAAGATATTCCCAGAAAAGCAAAACCCAAGAGAGTTTGTAAAAACAAGACCAGCACTGCAGGAGAAACTCAGAGATGTCCTTCTTACAGATATACCACAGAAAGCTCCATGGTCTAAAGTAACTAGCAACAACACCAAAAAGAACTCAACACAATGATAGCAATAAAACCTAACCTTTCAATAGTCACACTGAACGTGAATGGTTTAAACGCACCACTGAAGAGAAAGAGAGTAGCAGATTGGATAAAAAGACCAAAATCCATCAATATGTTGTCTACAAGAGACACACCTGAAAAATGAAGATAAAGAAAGGCTAAAAGTAAAAGGATGGGGAAAAATATACCAAGCAAATGGCAACCAGAAAAAAGCAGGAGTAGCCATATTACTCTCTGATAAAATAAATATCAATGTAAAAACCATCACGGAAGATAAGGAAGGTCACTACATAATGCTGAAAGGGTCAATAGAACAAGATGATAGCTCAAGAATTTTGTTTCACAGTATTAAAATAATAAGGAACAGTTCCTATTCCTATAAATTCCATATACTGTGTCTCATCTGTCATATTCACTATTGTATCCCTCCAGCCCACAACAGTGCCTGACCTCTAATAAGCCCATAACAAATAATTGTTAATATAAGAAATATATATTATTTTCTCAGATGGTCACTTTTATTCTTTCAAGAAAATCTTAAGTAATTAAGAAAGAGCTTATGATTTTAAGTAGAAAAGAATACATTCTTTCCTATTTAAATTTACTTTGTTTTAGGAATTGAGCCTCTAATGGTAGGCCAGACCTGCATAAATCTGTTTTATGCCTGCTTCAAGTGTGGGATTGGTTTGAGTGAATGTTTATATAGCATATTAAACTTACATTAAACAATTGATACACATTTTGCTTCATGATATTGCTTGCATTTCTCTACTACTAGTGCTTTCTCTGCTACCTTTTTGGATTTCTGAGTTCTATTTGGATTCTTTTCTGTTAAACACTGGTGAACAATATGCTGAATGTATTGAGTTGGGAACTTATTGATATCGTGTGTTTTTAGGGAAAGGAAGTATAAATTTCATTTACACCTAACTCATTAAAAAAAAACATGGTTTTGTGAGTACTCTTTAACATCTAAGAAGCATTAAGATAATATTTTTACTATGCTATTCCAACTCTTTCTTTCTTAGAAACAGAAAGTAGTTGCATTTGGTGAAGAATATATACCATTACTCAATAAAATAATTAAGTTGTACCAAATTACCAATACTTAGGAGCATTAAATCTAAAGGGAATGTTCTCATAGCTCAATACCTCCCCCCCTGAGCCAGTGCCACAAAACCTCAAACAGAGCGTGTTGTGTTGCTGATTTTCATGGCTTTGGAAGCTTTCTGGTCCTTTTGATAAAGTTCCTGAAATCTTGTTTTTTAAGGAAGTGAATGTATCTGGCATCTAGTGGATTTTAATTGTGAAGAATAAGTTTTTCCCCTTATAATTGAATAGTATTAAAAAAATAATATATAACTAAAAACTATGGTTTTTTTTTAGAGGAGGAAGATAGTAAAATGATATGTGTAGACCAAGAGCCTATAAAATGTGAATATTTGGGGGAAAGAAAAAATGTATATTATTTGGGTTCTTTTCCATTTTCTGAGTGGGAGTGTTTAGTCCCCCAAATAAATATATAAGATTGATAAAACTACATATACAGTCCATAGATACTATAGAAGAAAGACATTTTCAGCAAGCACATACATGTTATGAATACAGAATTCTTTTTCAGAAAGCAGTTGTTTTAAAAGATAAAACATTATTAGAATATTCTGTAAGCCAATTTTCTAAGAAAAGTGCAAAAGTGCGAATCTGAGATATTACCAGGAATGAAATATACTGAATCCTGCAGTATCAGTTTTGTGATAAAGTTCACTGATGAAAGTACTATATACCTTGTTTGGTTGTGTAAAATGTATATTTAGGCCTCATGCTAATCTTTAGACAAGGGTGGGTAAACACACATTAACCCCATTTTCTGTAACAAATTAGTCTAAATGCTGAGCTGGCAGACAGCTGCCATGGGTTGCATGAGAAAAATAACTGAAGAAATGAGAAAATGTTATTGGTTCCTTAAATACTGGAGGTCAAGACTTTGAGAAGACAGGAAACAAAGTACTTTGGGGTTTTGCCAAGAGGCCTCATCAGTTTCAGCTGTGGATAAAGGCCTTGTCTAACCTAAGGGTTTTTTCCTGCCTCCTGGTAAGTGATCATGGGCAGATTTTTTTTTCCTAAGGAAATCACTGAAAAAGGCAGCAGATGATGATAGAAACTCTTCAAAGGTCCTACATTTTGGGAGTGGCTTTCTTTTGATATCTGCAGTTACCTGATCTTCTCTAGTCATACTCATTAGTTAGCCTAGGTGAGAGTTCCTGGGTGGTACAAAGGATTAACACACTGAACTTTTAACTAAAAGGTCAGTGAGTCAAGTCTTCTCGAAGCCCTGTGGAGTTCAGTTCTACTTGGGCACACATGGTGCTGTCAATAGTCCGAGTCAGCACAGTGCCACCTTGTTAGACAGGAGAGAACACGAGGAGGCTATGTTTCTAAATCCATCATTGGCTCCCACAATAGTACGTGCATCCACTTTTGATTAAGGATTTCTCCTGAGTGGAAGTAAGGTTTGGAATATCTCTTCTTTATTCACAAGGACTGATGTTATGAATAAAAGGTATTAAGATCTGCAAAGTCTCAATCAAATAATGTTAAAATTTAAAGCAAGCTAATGTCTTGTTTCAGATTCAGGCAATTTTGACTATCACTACATTTTTCTCTAGTTAGTTACTTCAATCAAGATTCACGTTTTTATAACTAAAGATGAATAGGGCCATTGATGTTCAGGAAGACTTTGTGTGTGTGTGTGTGTGTGGTATAGCACTGGTCTGTCCATTTGCTGTACAACGGTAATTTGTGGTTGCTGTAATGCTGAACACTGTGACACTGATGTGTCAAATGCGATAATGGTTGCCCATGGTGGACAATGTTTGGTGGATAAAACAAGCTGGGAAGCAGGAGTGGTATCCACTTCTGAAATAGCTTGCCTCCAGAAACCCTATGAACTTGGAGAAATGATGAAAGTTAAACAAGTGTGCATGTCTTTCATGCATAGGGTCACTATGAGTCGTCTAAGGATCAATGGCACTAAACAACAACAAGAGCACAAGCAAGTGATAACAAAAATGTCTCCACTGCTGTAACATAGTTATTATAACTCAACCATCCAGTGAAATTCATTTTGGTGGATAATTCCTAGAAACTTGGAAAATAATATTTCATTTACTTTTTCTTCAGTGGTGGCATTTCTACCTTGGATTCTTGATGTAAAGAAAACATAGAGGGAGATAAGTATATTCTTCTTCATGGAAACATTTCAGAAATGAAGGCTATTTTGTGGATTTCAAGAAAACATCTGTCTGTGGATCACTGTGGAAAAAAATAAAAGGAAGACTGTTGTTCAATACAAATTAAGAAATTGTAACTTGCCAAATGGTGAGAGTTAGAAAGGACTAGGACTTCACAAAATGGGGATACATAGCTCTCATCTGTGCTGCCCCCACTTTCTCTACCTTGCCCTACAGTGCCAAATCACCAACACTTAGGCATATGGGGGGTGGAGGAAGTGCCCATCTCTAAGTGAGCATTGATCTTCCTCAGTTTTATCCTATATGGAACAGTGATTCATGCCTTCCTCTGCTGTCACACTGTCAGCATCCGCTAATCATAGCCCCATGATCACAGGACTTGTACACATAAACAATTTCCAGAAGGTACAGAACAGCCCAAGGACCTTTCAGGCATAAACACTAGTTATTCTGTAATTCATTACACCCCCTCCCCATCATCCTGACATGTGCTTGAAATAACAGCTTTCTGTAAAATGTTTGAACATGCCAGCGAGCTAGATACTTTTACTAGCTTTGAAACATACATTTTAGTTTCACAAGGTCCTCTTCCTTTGGAATGAAAATCTCAGAATCTTCCCATGAAGCTCAGTAGATTTACTTCTTGGAGGATAGCAAGAGGATACTATTTAACAAGACTTCAAAATTATGCTGATTCCACTTGCACTTTGTTCTCTATTCTTGGGGTTTGGAGGGTTCAGTGGGCTAGATGTCCTTTATGGACATTACTACTTAGATTACAAATAATAACATTGCATTTTAAGTTTATTGTTTTACAGTAGTAAATTAGATCATCTAATGGTTGTTGTTGTTGTTGATTGCCTTTGAGTTGAGCACGACTCATAACGACCCCATGAACAGAAGGCCTGAAGCCCCTCCACAACCACCAATATTTACCAAAGTTTACAGAGTTTCTTGAGGCATGTTGTTTAGGAAGTGGATGGCCCTCCTGCTTCCAATGCTTACTCCCCCACAAACAGGTGCTTCCAGAAAGCTAAGTTAAGTTAGCCTGTTTATCTTGAGGCAGGAGCCAATAACTTCCAGTTACTCTTAAATTATTTCTTTATTCAGCCAATATCTGTTTATTGAACATCTGCTATGCCATGTATTGGAATAGCAGTCAAGATTCAGCAGTGAGTACAAGAGTTTCTTCCCTTAAGGAGTGTAAGAATAAACTCCACTGTAGTCTAATCTGACTCAAGGCAACCCTCCATTGGGTTTTGAAGGCTGTAAATCTTTATAGGAGTAGACTTCCTATCTTTCTCTTGTGGACTCAAATTGCTGGCCTTTCAATTACCAGGTCAAACTGCAATCCATTATACCACAGGGGCTCCCATAGGATCTAGAAACAGGAAAACAAATACAAGCTTCGGGTCACTTGCTTTTTACTGCTTGAAGTGTCTCATGAAGTAGTTACAATAGAACAGTTACAACACCAAACCAGTTGCCACTGTGTCAACTCCAACTTGTGGTGACCCTATTTGTGTCAGAGTAGAAAGGCTGATTTTTTTGTAACTTATGTCCAGGACTTTTTCCATGAGACATTATTTAAAACTCAAACTTGTTGCCATGGAGTTGGATCAGACTGATAGTTGACCCTCTGTTGGGTTTCTGAGGCTGTAAGTCTCTTTCAGGAGGAGATGCCTGAGGAACTTCCGGTGAATTCCACCAGAAAAGGGCAGCCTTTGAGTTCACAGCACAACAGTGAACTCAGCTTTCTCAGGTGAGCAGCTAAGTGCATTCATCATTTGCAGTCCTAGGAACTCTGGGCACAAGTTTTGTTTGTGTGTGTGTGGGTTGATTCTAGTCTCCTAGTGACCCTATGGGACAGAGCGGCACTGCATCAAATGGTTTCCAAGGCTGTGATCCTTACAGAAGCAGATCGTCCCAGCTTCAGCTTTCTGCTGCAGAGCTGCTGGCAGGTTTTACTAACGGTTCTTGTTGATTAACAGTGCACACATAACCACTGGGCCACCAAGGTTTCTTGACAGTTGCTGCCTGCTGACTCTGGAGGATGACATAAATTGTACCATTTTCCCTCAGTAGCCTACATGATCAACCCACTTGTCCTCACATATATTGTACACTTTGTAATAATCTATAACATGGGACCATTTTAAAAATATATTTGTTTCTGCAGCAGAGAAATATGTGTTCTGAAAAGTCTTTTTTTCTTAGTTCCTGCCTGTTATTTTTGTTGTTAGGTATCACTGAGTTGAGTACTACCCATAATGACCCTGTGAACAACAGATATAAACCCTGTCCTATCCTGTGACACTCTCACAATTTCTGACACACGCATGCCCATTGTAGCAGTCCCATGTCAATCTATCTTTCTTAAGGGCTTCCTCTCTTTTGCCAACCATCCACCGTTCCAAACATGATGCCCTTCTCCAAGGAATACCTCTTCTAGGAACATGCTTGAAGTCTGTGAGACAAAGCTTTCAATCAATTTCTGCCAGACCAGGGTAAGAAAATGTTTTACAATCTCCCAAAGAATTAAACTTCAACCATGTTGTTGTTATGTGCTGTCAAGTCAACTATGACTCATAGGATCGCTGTGAACCACAGATTAGAACCTTGCCCTGTTGTGAGGCATCTCAGTGATCTTTCACATGTTTGACCTCATTGACACAGTCACTGTCAATCCATTTCACTGAAAGGCTACTTATTTTTCTGTAACTCTTCACCTTTCTCAGTGTGATGTCTTTTTCCAATGACTGGCCTCTCTTGACAATATACTTAAACTGCTTGGAACAAAGTTTCATCAGAATGTTATTTATGCCTCCTATGCCAAACAATGCTTTCTGTTATTAGAAAGATGTGTCTGTGTTTAAACTTCTAGTGTCAATGTTACCTTACTAATTATTAGCTCTTCAGCTTGTCTTTCAAAACTAAGCCACCTTTAAAATTTCTCCTATTTAAATTCTTATTTGTGAGTCTCCTCAGTGCTCTCAACAGCCCTGCATGGACTTTTGCATCATTCCTTTCTATCATTGAGGGCATAGGTTCAAAATATTTGTTTGATTTACTGAAAAGAGGTTAACAATTGGTACAGTTGATTGAGCATTGAGTTCATAACTGAAATCAGTGGTTTGTACCCACATGCTGTTCTATGAGAGAAAGATGAGACAGTCTGCTTCCATAAAGAGTTATTTACATCCTGGGAAGCTCAAGGGGCCATCTATTCTGCCATAGAGTCTGCTGGGAGGAGGAGGAGTCATCAAACCAATGGGAGTAGGTTTAGTAGGTGGGAGCTGGGTTTGATCTCAAGATTCTTTTCCATCTTGAACTAATCAGTGAAAACAGCAGCTTCTTTGACCTTGATGTTATTTTGGTAAGATTTCTAGTGGCCTATTAGTAAGAAGCTGTGCTACAATCCCAGAGGCGCACTGATTGAATTCACCAGCTTCTCTGCAGGATGGGCAATCTCCTCTCAAGTGATTTATTGCCTCTGAAAACGAGCTAGAGCATCGGCTATGAGTTAATTTTGACTCAACAGCACATAACGCAACTTATTGACTCTGATGTTATTTTAACTGTTCTTGTGTTTAATGTTGTGTCACCCTTTGAGAAATAATGTGAGAGGGGCAACAGACAGAACTTCTAGATCATTTAAAGAACTCCCTAGATACCAATAGACTACGCCACTTCAGAGCTCCTTGGAAGTAGTTTTTGTTCATAGTTATGCTTTCCTCCTGTTTCTATGCTTTGGAAATGATAATTGTTCAATGAAACTATATTGTCAAAGTCTAATTGTCATGAACAGATGCTTCACAAAAAGGAATATGAAAATATAGAACATGTTGAAGTTTTTCTAGTAATCAGAAACATACAAATTAAAATAATAATGAGAAACAAAATTCAAAACTCCATAGTGAAATGGATCTCTCCTGTTTTACTATTGACATTTTAAATCAGAACAAATCTTTAGGACAATATTTTGGCAACATCAAGGACCAGAAAAATGTCCATGACCTTCTCATCGCACTTTTAGAAGTATCTCCTGAGGAACCAGTCTACAACATGGGGAAAATTATGCCCAAGGAAAAGTGGAAAAAAGCCTTAGTGTGTTTAACATTGTTGTTGTTTACCGCTGAGTCTGAACTGACACATAGCAGTGGGTTTTCAGAAGCAGTGGGAGGAAATTGCCCACCCTTCTCCTGCTGGAGCGTCTGGTGAATTCTCACCACATTCCTTTGGGATTGCAGTGCAGTTTCTTACTGCTAGGTCACAGGTGGTTGTTGTTATGTGCTGTCCAGTTGATCACATCCCATAGCGACCACATGAACAATGGCTCTGAACCTTGCCCTGTCCTGAGCCAACCTCTACTGACACACAACCAGTCTCTGACACACCTGATATCATGGCTACAGTCACTTTGTCAGTGTATCTCATCCAAGGTCTCCCTCTTCTGTATTGACCCTCTACCCTTTCAAGCATGATATCCTGCTACATAGACTGTTCCCTCCAAAGTATGTGAGATAGAACTTCAAAGTCCTTGTCTCCAATGAACTAGTTTTGCCTTCTCCAGGATAAATATATTTATTCTCTTGAAATTCCATGTTCAATACTCTTCTCCAGCACCACAGAACAAAGGTATCAATTCTTTTTCCATCATCCTTAGATGCACCCGGATAGCAGTACACTAACTACTAACTATATTTTAGTTGCTTGGTAGAACTAATAACTTTTTAAATTGATCGGCATGATAATTGTGTTGTGACCAAGATAAAGCTCAGGATACAATATTAAATCTATCTTATTATTATAAAAAGGAGAAAACCAGACGCATATAGAAAGAAGCTAAAGGAAGTCCAGTAACAGTGGTTGAGTGAGGGTCATGGGACTTGGTGGTTTTTGTTGTTCTACTTTCCAAAATTTCAGTCATGGTATATATATTACTTTTATTCAAATTATTAATAAAAATATGTTGAGTGTAGTTGTTCTCCACAGCTGTGCTGAGGCTTGGAAGTGAGTGGGAGGAAAGAGGTGGTCTTAAGGCCAGCAAGCAGAACCGGCCACAGAGAACTCTGGCCTGTCCTCTGTACTGAGCTGCCTGAGGCGAGTGATGGCTACTGATGGAAATGTGTTCTGTGAAAAGTGTTGCAGCGATATTTGTTGGTAGACAGACTAATAATGATTACTTTGATAAATTTATTTCTTCACTTGAAATACCAGGAAAGTACCATTTGTCAGACTTCCTCTCAGTGTTGCTGACAATGCAAAGGGAGAACTTCATATGAAAGCCCACTGTGTACCAACCTCCCTGTGTAGATGTCAGTTACTACTATTTTAATAACAATAACAAATATAACAACAATTGATCAGAGCCTTGGTTTCCTTATCTGTAAAATAGCAACAATAGGCTCTGTCCTATTTACCTCACAAGATTATTGTTAGACTCAAGTGAAATATTGTATGTAAATGAGTTTTGTAGACTCTAAATGTTACAGAAATGAAAGCTGTTATTATTGGCTGCACATCTGGACTCCTTAAGTATCATGAATTGTGGAGTAATGTTGACAAATAGCTCTACAAAATGGGGCCTTTTAAAAAAAATTGTCTCTGCAGCAGAGAAATGTGTTCAGAAGAGTCTTTTCCCCTTTATTCACGGTAGGGTAGGGTAAGAATACCTTGCTTATGTTAATGAATTAAGTTGTTTAAGTAGAAGACTCCATAGACAATTTGTAGTCAAATATTATCACGATGTGGGTCATTCATTTGAGGACAGTTAAGTTGATCGTGTAGGCCACTGAAGGAACATGGTACAACTGGCATCTTCCTCCAGAAATATCAAGGAACAGCTGCCAATGGCCTAGAAAAGATACTGAGCATAAGGAAATCATTAGCATACCAATTTCTGGAATTTTGGAATCAGTCCTCAATCAGAATCCAGAATACAAAATAGGAAAAAAATATCAGTTTAAGATAAAGCTCATCCAAAATAAATCGCATTCTGCCAATTTACCTCCTCTTAAACTAAGTTTCTAATGTTGTTGTTGTGTACTGTAGAGTAAAAATTGACACATAGTTGACCCTCCAGTGGGTTTTCAGACAGAAGAATGAAGAGATTGCTCATTTGTCTTCCCCAGAGCAGCTGGTGGACTTGAACCACATGCCTTTGGTATTGCAGTACAGCTTCTTGCCACTAGGCCACCACGTTTCTAATCGAAAATCTAAAAGTTTCCATGACTCTATGAACAGCAGGCTAGAAAAAATAAATTAGAATGATGTTAGAATGAGGGGAGAGAGGCTGGAAGCAGAGGGATGTGGATGTGCAGGAGGAAGGGGGGATTAATCATTGGATTGTACAATTTGATGGGTGGAGGAGTGAGGAAAACTGAAAGAATTTGTTCAAATTAGTACTTGAATTTTTTAAATAAACTAGTAGAAAAAGAAAGAAAAATAAAAGACACCTCCCTAAAAAAAAAAACAAACCCAAAACAAAACAAAAAATGTGACAGTCTTAAAGATTTTCCACTGAATTCCTTTTGTTGACAAGCCACAGTGTCAGGGCTGGGGATTGTGCATACAGGTAACATACTGGTATTTGAGGCTGATAGTTAGCACATTTCAATTTTCTTACAGACTTAGAGCTAGAAAGGCAGTGATTTGAAAGTAACCATCAGAGCAGTTGCCAGTAAGAGCATTCACGAATTCTCTTTAGAAGGAAATAAAACCAAACAGTCTATGTGGCAGTTTGCACAAATTAAACAGAGTAAAGCATGGACCTATATTGCAACACACACATTTGTGTGAGAAAAACCCATTTCAGGACTTACTGAGATAGGCCACTTCCCCTTGTCAAGAGCACCAGTGCCCTCACATATGACCTGCCTCTTGCAGTTAGAAAGCTCTGTGACCCTTAAGTTTTACACAAACAGAATTTTTCTGAGAAGTCTGTTTAGAGTGAAACCCAGCCACAAAGAAAAAGAGCAAACAAACAAACATTAAAATTGAAAGTAGTTAGGATAGGGAATAGAGGGAAACGGAACTTAAAACAATTTAAAAAAAATTTATTCGTTTACTGCTTTTGAAAGTATACACTGCCCAATATACCGTAATCCTACAATTTCTCCACACACCCCTTGGTGACATTGATGACAGTCTCTGAGCTGTGCAACCATTTGTGCTCTCCTTTTGTGAGTTCTTCCTCCATTGACACAAACTCACTGCCTCCTAACGTTCTTATTTAAAATGTCAACATACTCTTGCCATTTTTATCCCATGAACATAATAGTCAAAGTAGACATTTTTTGCTAAGAGAAAGTATTAGTTGCTTTGAGTGACTCAGTGGTAAGGAATTGTGTTGTGAACCCAAATCCACCAGTTGCTATCAGGGAGAAGGATGGCTAATCTCCTCCTGTGTGATTTACAGCCTCTGAAAATCCACTGGAGGATCAGTTATGAGTTAGTCTGACTAAATGATACATAACAACAACAACAACATTATTTGCTGCTAAGACGAGTCTAGAGGATATTTAGGCTTAAGGATTATCAAAGGCATTGGTTTCAGGGGTTAAGTGTTAGGGACACACTACTCCACCAGGGAGATAGATATGTGTCTGGGGTCTCTGGTGGCCTTGTGATTAAGGATTTATGCTGTAAACCCAAATGTCTTTAAACCATTTAAACCTAGCAGCTCCACAGGAGAAAGATGAGAAATTTTCTCTTTGAGTATTTGATTTTCTTCTTCCTCTTAAATTGTATCTTACGTGGTCATTTACAAATTTTAAGACTTCAAATGCTACTCACCAAACTGTTGCTGTTGTTGTTGTGTACTGTAAAGTCAGATCTGACCCATAGCTCACACTCCAGAAGGTTTCAGAGGCAGTTAATCCCAGGAGAAGAGACTGCCCATCCCTCTCACACTGAGCAGCTGGTGGCCTCAAACCACCTGCCTTCAGGATTGTAGTATAGCTTCTTGACACTACGCCACCAGAGCTCCCTGTGCCCCAAACTACAATATATAATATTTTCTCCATGAATTATATTATACCAGTTGACCGAGTTGCCTCATAAGAATATAATTCTAAATCCTCCATTTTCAAACCCAGTAAAGCAGTTCTTTGAGGTGTTTGAATATGTCTAGAAAGTATACACAATTGTGCCTCCTATGTGTTTCATTTTATGTATGAATATATATATATATTTCAAACACATTCACAAACATGCTTATACACACACATACATACATACCCACATACATCTAGGGAGCTCTGACAGCTTAGTGGTAAGTAGTTGGGCTTCCCACCCAAAGGCACACAGTTCAAATCCACTAGCTGCTCCACAGTCAAGATGGACAATCTTCTCCCATGCAATTTACTAAGTGATTACTATCTCTGAAAATTCACTAGAGGGTCTGCGATGAATTAGTTTTGACTTGACAGTCCATAACAACAACAAATACATCTACACAGGCATATCCATATTCCTGTCTTTCTGTATATTTAGTTTGCTTACATATCTATGTAATGACATGCATATTTTTCAGTTGCAATTACTATTGTTGCAAAATTGTGTCCCCTAATCATTTATTTATTTATTTGTTTGTTTGTTTAGTATGAGATGATTCACTTTTAAATTAAGGCATCTAGGAAACAATCTCCACACAAGTGATTTTCCCTTGGCTTTTTGCAAATTTTTGTAACATCTATCATAATGGAATTTTTGCCCTATAAGAACTTCACCTATGGATTCATCTAATTAAAAAAATGCCCTTTCTGAACTGTGCAGTAATAAGTAAATGTAAAAGTGATTTTATTTTTTCTTTAAAGAAAATTCCCTCAAGCAAAGAAGGCCGTGTACCAGGATAAAGGCAGCAGCTGAGCCAGGGACTAGGCCTGCTCCGTAAATGCCCCTTCTCAGGATAGTTGAGTGAGTGCTCACATTGCCAAAAGAGACTGTGATGGCACTTAAGGGTGTAGAGATGATGACAGGGGCAATTAGCTTTAGAAAACAGAAGGAATTCTCAATTGCATGAACTCTACTTGCAAGCCCAGAATACACATCCTTAAGTAGGCAATTGCCAAAGGATCTATGGTTCATTGAGAAATCATGACCTTAATGGTGATGAGGATTAAGACTGTGGTGTGTGTGGATCAGAGGACTTTGCCTGTCTGTGCACTTTAGCACAGAAATATTGAGGGTCATCTTCTCCTCAGTTGGATGAGTGAAAAAAGTTCACATGATTTGGGCTGTTTCTATAGGGTACTTTCCTCATTTCCCACACCTCAAGATTGTAGATCTTGAGACGCTCCCACTTGAACGCATATATACTCTTGAAACGGAAACCTTGGATCTGAACTACCACCACCTGTCAAGTTGTCATATTATTGTGGCTTATATGTTCTTATGAAGGCTTTTGTGATAGCTTATGTGTCCAAATACCAGCAAGATCGCCGATGATCAACAGGCTTCAATGGAGTTTCCAGACGAAGGCAGACTAGGAAAGGCCTGTTCTACCTAAAAAAGTCAGCAAAGCAAAACTTTATAAACCCCAACAGCCCCCAGTAGTGCTGAGAGATGCAAACAGGTACCAAGACTAATGAAAATTATGTCAAATATTTTATTCGTCACATGTAAGGTTGCCAGGAGGGCCAACTCAAAGTCAGCTAACAATAATAACAATAATTTGGTAATGAAGAGAAAATTGGGTGAGAATTTGAGAAAGTACCTGGATGAATTCATCAAAACGTACAGGACGCGATGTTCCCTTGAAACACTCAATCACACACTTTCCTTTATCAGTCTCTTCCTTAAACTTCCCTCTTGGTCTCCAATGTGTGGACGTTAGAATACTTCTTTAGAGTTCTTAGCCAATTCTGTGGGTATATTTTCAGAGAAGTATTATCAGTTTCAGTCTTTCTCATGCTGTGGACTACTTCCTGTGAATCTCGCCTGCGTGGCTTACCTCCCGCCAACCATTGTTATGGGATTCCTCCTGTGCTCAGCCTCCTTAGCTACCATTTTCCTGGCACCTGGACTTGTTAGGTTCAGTAACTATATTAGGTGTAATATTTCTTTCCTTCAGTTACTCTTCCTGTTAGCTAGGAAAAAAACCCCCAAACCCAACCAAAAACCCCACAACAAACCCAAACACAACAATGTCTAC
>NW_006399763.1:6473347-6475059 GCF_000299155.1 Elephantulus edwardii
ACTGAGAATGTTCCAGAAAACGACATTTGTGTTTCCTCTGATAATTCTATTATTTATGGTCTCTACCACCCATTTCAGAATTAAATTGTTTTCTAGCCATTTCATTTACAAAGGCTTACTAATGGGAAGCTTTGTCTTGTCTCACAATTAAGCATGCAAGTCCCTTGGGAGTTGGTGTCTGCCTTTTACTTGTCATGTGCCACATGGACGCTGGGTAATGAGTGAGGCATGTTCAGATTATACTTTGTGGTTTATTATGAGGCCATAATAAACTATTCCCTCTTGAAGTCTAAGTAAAGCCCTCCCCTGTTTGACCATTTCCTGTCTAAATTTAGCTATCTGAGAAAAATGAATGTGTTCCCTACCTTTAAACATGGTCAGATTATAAACTCGTCTGCTTGGTCTGTTTCTTCCACTACTTCCCCTTCTGAGAAACAATCAATGATGGTGCTTTGTATCACTAACCTCTAAATGTTCTAAATGTTACCTTGGAAATTCAAATACTGTTTTTGTGACGTCTCTAGACCCCCATTTGGATTAAAAGATATTTTTTATTGTTGTGACTGTTACTTTGCCTTCTAGATTAAGGTTTAGCAAATATCCTTAACCCTCAAATTGTAAAAAATTCTAAAATGTCTTAAAAACAGATATCTTGACTTGTATAGGTAAGGAAACTCTTACAGAAGGAATTTAAGGTGGAAAACAATGGCAGGAAGATGCAGTAGATTTCTATGTCAGAGCTCCTGAGAGACAGAATTTGAAAATTTAAGTACTAACATTATTTAAAGGGAGCTCTGGTGGCAAGAAGCTGTGCTGCAATCCTAAAGACGCCAAGAGCCAGTCACTGGTTAGTTTGGACTCCAGGGTACACAACAGTGACATTATTTAAGCACATTTTCTCAATTGTATGAACTAGATTCTACTTCGAGAGATCCTGCATCATATGGGTATTTTAAAAAATTGTAGTGAATTGCCACATTTGTCTTTGTCATGGAAGAAAGATGGGGAATTTCCTTTGGTGCAATTAATTGCCTCAGAAAACCCGCTGGAGAGTCAGCTCTGAGTTGATTCTGACTCAACAGTATATAACAACAACACACATTAGAGTAGTAAATACGGACAACGTGGCCAAAGTCTGTTGTCACGGACTCACAGCAGCCTTAGAGGACAGAGTGGAACTGTCTCACAGGGTTTCCTAGGCTGTGTTTCGGCAGAAGCAGCCAGCCTCATTGCTCTCCTGCAGCGTTACCAGCAGCTTCTGGCTGTCAGCCTTTGCTTTCTCAGCTTGAGTACTTACTCATTCTACCAGGTTTCCTTGGAAAACGTGACAAAGTGCTTAAAAGAAGAGGATTGCCACACCAAATTCAGAACAAATGGTCGCCGTTGTAGTTTTTCCTCTGTGTGTGCGCGTGCGTGTGTGTGAGATATTGCTTTGGGGTTATCCTGAATGTATCATGAAAAGTGAAGCATCTAAAATGTTGAATGGTGATTGCCAGATTTTGTATAGGGCTGGGATTAACAAAATTTTTCTGTCAAGGTCCAGAGGATAAATATTTACCATTTTGTGTATTATATAGTCTCTGTCAGACTCTGTCATTGCTGCCGAGTAGCACGAAAGGAGCCACACAGTTGTTGTTGTTTTGTTGTTGTTGTTATGTGCCGTCGAGTCTCTTGCGACTCATAGCGACCCTATGTACAACAGCCCTAAACTC
>NW_006399763.1:6475289-6480713 GCF_000299155.1 Elephantulus edwardii
CTAGCAGTCCATGGTATTCTCAATACTCTTCTCCAGCACCACAGCTCAAAGGCATCAATTCTCCTTCTATCCTCCTTGGTCATTGTCCAACTCTCTTGAGTATGGCTGTCTGATAGAGCTGTGTTTCAATGAGTCATTATGGCCACTGAAGGTAAATTTCGTATCATAAAAAGATGTTATCCAACCATTTTAAAATGTAAAGCCGTTTTTATCTTGCAGTCTGAACAAAAAGAGAGGGTGGGTCAGATTCGCCTTGTGGATTGTGATGTGCTGACTCCTGATACAGTGAATTAGTTAGGTTCTGAACCCAGGGACTAGAGTTAATGGACATCATACGCATTGAATTTACTTACTTTCTCCATTCAGCTAGTGGATTTCCTGAACATCATACGTGGTTGCGCTTTGTGATACAAGGATACTTGTTCCTGGAGAGAATGAGTGAGTAGCACTGGGCGAAGATGTGCAGGGATTTATTTAAATATATTCTTTTGATGATGATATTTGAAATCTGTGAATTGTTAAGTGCCACTGACCACAAGAGACACTTTAAGAATTACATGAAAACTCAGCTGCTAAAGTTTATGTCTTTAAAAATATGAAGACAAGAGTGTGAACAGAAAGAATTTTTGTTCTTTAAATAGTAAACTTCTTTATGTGTCAACTGTGACCATGACTGTAAAGTGAAGTCATGACTCAAAAAGAAAATTCTGCCAGTGAGAAGCACTCAGAGACCAAATCCTATCTTAGCAACTGAATCTACAGAAAATCTCATTGAGTTTGCATCTTTACTGCAGTATTGGCATTGGCAACAATGATCTTTTACCTTCTAGCAATGATTTTTCTGCATAAAAGACCTCCTTTGCTCATTTTATTCTTATACTCTTGATCTTACAAGCATAACCTGATGCTTCTGTTCCTATTCTCCATTACTTAATTTGAAATGCTGGAAACTCTCTTTAACTCTAAGCCATGTTCCCATCCAAGTTGCAACCAACCTTCTCAGTGGACCTGCTGGTGAAGGAAGGTGAGGGCAGGTATGGGAGCTCCCATCTGGAGGACCAGAGTGTGGGGAGGAAGCCTGCCTTCTTAGTCAGTGTTTCTGAGTGGTATCAGCACCCCCAATGCAAAATGATAATTGCTTTCAAAGAGGGAGAAGGCTCTTTTTTTCCCCTTTAATTCTGTTTTTTCTTTTTCTTTTATTTGACTACTGTCAGCTGTTTGTGATGGTGTCTACTTCAGCAGTAACCAGCTTTCCCTGCACAACCAGTGTACCTGGCTGTCAGATTTTGCCTGTGGTTGGTTAAGTCTGCAACTTTCTGGATGGCATAGTCTCTACGTGCAGAAATGACTTCACCAGAATCAAGACTCTCTCTCTCCATTAAGTCAGAACCAACCCATAGTTGACCCTCCAGTGGTTTTTCAGAGGTCGGTAGTCAGTCGCATGGGAGGAGATTGCCTATCCTTCTTCTTCTTTTTTTTTAATAATTTTTTTACAGAGGTTTTGGATTTCCATTCATTCATTGCCGCAATATCCTTCTTCTATGGAGCAGCTCGCACATTCGAAACACGTGCCTTTAGGATTGCAGTGCAGATTCTTACCACTAGGCCACTAAAGCCCCCTAGATATAGATCTATAGATCTATATATCTTTATGTCTATATGTCTAGATATCTAGATACAGATATATATATATATAGATATCTATATATATATATATATATATCTATCTATATATATATCTATATATAAATTTATTTTATTAAAAATGACCCTGGATTTCGGCTCAATTTCCTCATATAGACATGCATATTTTGAGCCTATTAATAAGTATCACTCAATAGAGGTGATGAAAGAGTTCACTTGTATTCTTCATTCTAATCTTTGGATATCCCAGGCACCTGTGATTCTTTTGCGGGCTGGGGCATTTCTGTTGCTCTTCATGTTCTGACAAAGGAGAGATTTAAGGAAGGAAACATTATAAGTGAGAGATGTTGAATGACTCCCTGCATTGGTGAGGTAAACACTGATGATTTTTCAAATTCTTTAATAGGGCATTAATAATGATACAGGGACAATGATGAGTCAGTGGCAGAATCCTCACCTTCTGTGCAAAGGATTTAGGTTCTATTTTTGAGCAATATATCTTATTTGCAGCATGATTGAAAAGGAAAAGATGGAAGTTGTGAAAATTTTCTTTTACTTGGTTCCACAATCAACCTCTCTTTTAACAGCATCGATGGCCAACAAGCACATGAAGAAATGTTCAAAATCCCTAGCCCTGAGAGAGATGAAAATCAAGACAACCATGAGATATCATCTCACTCCAGTAAGACTAGCAAAATTTAACAGAACAGCAAGCAACAAATGCTGGCGAGGTTGTGGAGAGACTGGAACCCTTATTCACTGTTGGTGGGGGTGTAAATGGTGCAACCACTATGGAAAGCATTGTGGCGCTTTCTCAAAAAGTTGCAAATAAAGATACCATTTGACCCAGCAATTCCACTACTGGGAATATATCCTAAAGAGACCATAAATGACATCCAAGTAGATATATGTATACTCATATTTATCGTGGCTTTGTTTACAATAGCAAGGAGTTGGAAACAACCTAAATGCCCATCAACAAACGAATGGGTAGAGAAGCTGTGGTATATTCGCACAATGGAATACTATGCTGCATTGAAAAACAAGGAACTCATGCAATATTATTCAAAATGGGTGACCCTGGAGGACATTATGCTGAGTGAGGGATCTCAGTCACAAAGGGACAAATGCTATATGGTGCCACTGTTGTAGAATGAGGCTGGCATTGGGGTGGGGGTAAGACTGAGAACAACTGGATGAAATATGTTTACGGCATTGAAGTCTATGGGGGAGAGAATAGTCTAAAAGTATTATATTTTAGGGCATTTTTTTATCGTAGGAGTATGCAATGAGGGTTGCAGAGTGGATTATATTTGGGGGTAGGGGGTGGGGTTTGCGGAGGTGTGGGGGGGATTGTGTACCAATGAGGGAGTTTTTCTTTTGCTTTTCAAGGAGAGGAGCAAATGGGAGGGGAGGGGGGAAAAACCCCCAAAAAACCACAACAGCATCAAGAAATTAAAAGACATGTTGCATTGGGGAAATATGATGTTCAAGACCTCTTTAAACTGCTCAGTGTCTGTTTAAAGACTAAGGTACATCTGATCGAAATCATCATCTTTTCTTTTACTTCCTGTGTATCTGAAAGTTGGAAAATGGATAAGGATGACAGAAGAAGACTTTGAATTGGGATGTTGGAGAAGAGTACTGAGAATCCCACTCACTGCCAAAAGAATGAACATGTTTGTTGTGAAGGAAGTGAAGCCAGGGTGCTCTTTAGAGGAAAGTATAATGAAATTTCACAAGCTTTGGACATGTTGTCAGGAGGGGCAAGTCTGAGAAAAAAAGACATCATGCAGGAAAAGGTGTGCACAGAGAAAGAGAGGAAGACGCTTAAGAAGATGAATTAACACAGTCACTCTAACAATTGGCTGGCGCATATCAGAGATTGTGAGAATGGCTCAGGATAGAGCAAGGTTCAGATCTGTTTCTCATAGGTCATTAGTCATAGTCAACTCATAGGGACCCTGTGAACATAACAAGAACAACAGCAACAATAACAAAAACAACATGAATTTTGGTAAATCCTAGAGTGGTGAAAATGGTTAATGCACTTCAATGCCAACAAAAAGTTTAGCAGTTCAAGTCCGCGCAAAGTTACTTAATAAAAATGGCCTGACAATCTGTTGCTGAAACATGATGGAGCACAATTCTACCATGGAACATACAGAGTTTCCATGAGTCCAGATAAACTCAACAAGTCATTGGTTGTTTGGTTGGAAAAAAGATTGGAGAAGAGCTGTACTTGATCTTCCTTGATGATACTTTTTTCCTACTATAATGGTCTTAAAGCAAAGACATTTGTGTTTGTTTTCTTAGCTAGTTCAACTGCTACCTCGAAAATTGGATCATTTGATGAGTTATTTTGGGAAGAGAGTTTAGGAGAGGAGGCGTTCTAAACATTGTCTTTCAAAGGAGATAGATTTGGTCAAACACGTCTTTTATTAGTTTGGTTAGATTTTCTTATCTGCATGTATCCTTCGAAAAGAGTGATAAGTTCAAAATTGACAGATAAGGTTTACCAGGACAGAATCATAGTTCAGAATAAAATTCTGAGGATTTTTCTAAATGGCACATTCCTTGAAAAAGCTTCTCTCTATTACCACGTCTAGTACAAAATAGTGACTTTCCCTGGAGTTCTACCATGAGAATAGACATGAGGCCTCACACTTCTTTCTGGAAACATTTTAGTCATTGTTTTTATTGTGAAGCATTATTCTCTTTTTGTTTCTCCAATCTCTCTAGTTGTTCTTCTCAGTCTTTTCTGTGAGGAAACTCTCACTCATATGCTTGACTACATGACTCCTTTTCTCAATTGAAACCCTGTCACTGGATAATTTAATATGAGCCTCTTGGCACAGTGAGTTATATGTTTATGCTGCTGACCAAAAGGTCAATGTTGGAACACACCAGCTGTTCTGAGGGTGAAAGATGGACAGTCTCCCTCTATCAAGATTTACAGGTTTTGAAACACAATAGAGGGTTACTGTGAGTCAGAATAGACTCAGCAGCAGTAGGTTTGGGCCATTGTTTTAATTATCACCAATGATAGTCATGTCAATGATTAACAAATTTATCTCTCTGGCCCAATTTTTTTCTTATATACTCCAGGTCAACGCTACTATTGGTTGCTTAGCTTTCAACTTTCACATATCAAGGACACTTAAACTATGCTGACAAAGACTTCCTGGGCATACTTGAATACCTCCCTGCTTCCTCCACGCTCAGGATTCTCTCCATCTGTGAGCAGTTACCAAGCAACTTCCTACAGCAAAACTCAAGGAATTAGCTTTTAAAGAAAAAAGAATATTCATGAAATAATATTAGATTTGCATTGTAAGTGAAAGTTTATACAGTAAATCAGGTTTCCCCTTTAACTTTTTTAAATTGAAATTTTAATGAAAGTTTATTCACTGTTGCACATTTTCCTCCCTGCCCACTCCTCCTCCACAATTGGTTTTTCTCTTTGAAAAGTAAAAAACACAAAAAACCCAAACCTTTCATTATTATATAATCCCCCCAACAGCTTTTATATAGCTTGTCATTGAAGCACTTACTGAAGAACAGAAACAGCTTTTCTTCTTATTCCCCCTCCTTTTTATTAATCAGTAATTTGAGTTGTTGTTGTTGTTGTTGTTATGTGCCGTCGAGTCGTTTCCGACTCATAGCGACCCTATGCACAACAGTCCTAAACCCTGCTCTATCCTGCGCCAACCGCACTGCCTCTGACACACCCATCCCGATTACCCCAGTCACCGAATCAATCCATCTCATAGAGGGTCT
>NW_006399763.1:6487399-6491362 GCF_000299155.1 Elephantulus edwardii
GATATTATCCTGTCACTGACATTATTGTACTTCAAGATGGATCTAGCAATGACTTTTTTGAACTATGAATCAAGTCCATTTTTCCTCACCTTTTCATCTCCAGAGTAATATACCATATGATCATCCGATTCAAAATGCCCCATGCCAGTCCATCTCATCTCACCAATGCCTAGTATGTCAATATTTATGCATTAAGACAGACTAGGCAGAAGGATTGACTATCGACTTCTGAAATAGCAGGCCTCTGAAAACCCTATGTACAACAGAACACATGTAGATAACAGAAAGGGCAACTGATGTTGAGCTTATACGCTAGTGACTGGGACATGGAATGTGAGAACCATGAATGTAGGAAAATGAGATATTGTTAAGGAAGAAATGGAACCCATAAATATTGACACACTAGACATTGGTGAACTGTGATATTATAAAAAAATATTAGTTATACCATGGATGAACAAAACAACAACAACAAAAAAGTACAGAATCTGTTGGGTGGGGGTGGGGGGCTGAAAGGTCAGGGTTCCTGGGCTCCACCTGTTCTGGCTATACCACATCCACCCTGCAGACCTGCTGATATCTCCCACAACACTGCTTTTCTTGTGGCTGTACAGTTATTGGTATAAAGTTAAGTGCCTTCAATGCTAAAGGCTCAGAACTTTTTCTTAAACTGATTTTATGTCCTATGCAAGTATTTTCTACAACCTGCATAACCAGTACTTTGTAAAACTTGTTTACGCTTCAATTGTACATAATGTTTTTAAAAGAAATATGTAGTATTTTTATTTAGGTACCTCTACACTGGAATTCATCTGTGTGAAGCATTGTGAAATGATCTGTTTCTCTTTTGAGCACCATCACAGTTGTACAAAGGTTTTCACTAGTTCTTTTTTTTCTACTGTTACTGATAAGCATGTCACACTGACTTGATCCTACATCTAGTTGGCATTTCCAATAAATGGCTTGTATAGAAAAAAAAAAAAAGAAGGGGTGTAGCCAACATGCTCTTTAGACACAAAGATGGTAAGCTATTGACTCATAGTCTTAGGGTATATTTTCAGAAGGGACTTTTTGTTAATGTATCAATGAGTTGGGTTCAACTCATAGCTGATGCTCCAGCAAGCTTTTAGATGGAGAAAGATGGGCAATCTCCTCCTATGTACTTAACTGCCTCTGAAAAACATCTGGGTGGTCAGCTGTGGGTTGGTTCTGAGTCAGTGATACACAATAACAACAACAAAAGTGCGTGAGAGGGGATTGCCTATCTTTTTCTCCAGAGTAGCTGGTAGGTTTGAACTGCGTGTCTTTTGTTTAGCAGCACAACTCCTTACCAACACGTTTTCAGTGCTCCTTTTTCTAGTCTCTAAAAAAGATAACATCTTTGGAAAGGTATTGGACCAATGAAAGAGAGGAAGAGTTTCAACGAAATGAATTGACACACTGGCTGCAATAATGGGATAGAACACAGAGGAGAGTTCTGAGGATGGTGCAGGTTTTGGAGGGTTTTGATGGGTTGTATGTAGGGTCTCCTGAGTTGGAACTACACTATCCTGATAGAACTTAACAACAACAACATTGATTAAGTTTTAAAAAATGTGTCAGCATAGCCATTATTTCAATTCTGTTTCCAGTGATCTAACTTCCCTTGTTTCCTTACCCTCTCACATGAGTTTTTTGATAAATATTGACCATTGGATTTTATATAGTTCATTGTTTGAGGGATCACTTTATTCGTGAGTGATACTGTTTATCACAATAGAGGGATACAATATTAGAGCTAGAGCCCAAATTGGAACAATAGAAGAATTGGAGATAGTATTAGAGATAGAGCCCGGATTGGAATTAACTAAAAATGAGGAAAAAAAACCAGCTTCAAGAATGCTTTAATAATTGGAATGTGGAATGTACTAATATGTTGTTATTGATTACCTTTGAGTTGAGGATGATTTATAGCAACCCTATCAACAAAAGGCCTGAAGTCCCTCTACAACGATCAACATTTATCAAAGTTCATAGAGTTTCCAGAGGCATGTTGTTTAGGAAGTGGGTGCAACTCCTGCTTCCAAACCTGCCGTAGTATGTTATTGTTGTTATATACAATTGAGTCGCCTGTGATGTATAGTGACCCTATGTATAGCAACTCTGATCCCTTCCCTGTCCTAAGCCAGTTTCATTAATTCTGACACACCAATCCCCATTGCCTCAATTACTTTAACAATCCATCTCATCTGGGCATCTCATTCTTCTGCACTGTTCATCTTCCCTTCCAAGTATAATGTTCTCCTGGCCACATGCTCAAAGTAAGTAAGGTCGAGCTTCCAAATCCTAGCCTCCAAGGAGAGACTTGGTTTCACCCTCCCCAATACAGACATATTTTTTTTTTCTTGGCAGTCCATGGTTTGTTCAAAACTCTTTTCCAGAGCCTCAACTCAAAGTCATCTATTCTTCTTCTGTCATCCTTAGTCGTTGTCCAATTCTCTGAATTATAACAAGTAATTGAGAAGACCATAGCCTGGATAAGGCAGACCTTTTTCCCTAGACTGACGTTGTTGCTCTTCAGCACTCTGGAGAGGTCCATGACAGCAGATTTTCCCAATGCAATTCATCTTTTGATTTCCTGACTGCTGGTCTTGAGAGTGTTGATTGTGGATCTGAGCAAGCTATAATTGCTAACAACCTCAATGTCTTCTCTACTATTATGGTGCTGCCAGTTGGCCCAGTGGTGAGAATCTTTGTCTTCTTTATGTTGAGCTTCAATCCATATTGAAGACTACAGTCCTTGATCTTTTGTAGCAAGTGCTTCAGGTCTTCTTCAGTTTCAGCAAGCAAGATTGTATCATCTGCATGTCGTAAGTTGTTAATGAGTCTTCCTCCAATCTTAATGCCACACTCCTCCTCATAAAGCCCTTCTTCCCAAATGATCTTTTCTGCATACAGATTGAAAAGATATGGGGACAGGATGCATCCCTGATGCACTCCTTTCCTGATTTTGAATTATGTAGTCTTTCCTTGCTCTGTTCTGAGGACTGCTTCTTGGTTCATGTGGGAAATTTTAAAAATGAAATGGAGTGCATGAAGATAGACATTCTAGGCATTGATAAGCTAAGAAAGACTTGCATGGGTCACTTTCAATCAGAAAATTATATGATCTAGGGGAACTCTGGTGGCCTACTGTCAAGAAGCTGCACTGCAATCCCAGAGGTGTGCGGTTCAAGTCCACCAGATGCTCTGTTGGAGATAGAGGGGAAATCTCCTCCTATACCAGTCAGACCTAATTTGACAGTGCACACAAATAATAATAATAATAATAAAAAAGAAAATTTTATGATCTATCATTGGCACAGGATAGAGCGGGGTTTAGGGCTGTTGTACATAGGGTCACTATGAGTCACAGGTAACTCAATGGCACATAACAACAGCAACAATTATACCATGAATGAAAAATTGAGAAACAATGGTGTTACATTCATAGTGAAAAAGATAATTTCAAGATGGATTGCCAAGAGAACAAACATGTATATCCGATAGAGGGTGAAACCAAGTTTCTTCTTGGAGGCAAGGATTTTGAAGCTCTGTCTCACATACTCTGAGCATGTGGTCAGGAGAGACCAGCCCTTGGAGAAGAATATCATGCTTGGATGGGTGGAGGGACAGCACAGGAGAGGAAGACCGTGGATGACATGGATTCAGACAGTAATTAAAGTAATGGGTGTAGGTGTATTGGAGTCAGTGAGATTAGCTGAAGATAGAGCAGGGTTCAGAGCTCTTGCACATAGGGTTACTATGAGTTGCAGGTGACTTAATGGCACATAACAACAACAACAACAATGCTGAAGTACAGTATTGTGAGTGATAGGATAGTATACATATACACACAAAGAAGACCTGCTAATACGACTATTATTCCAATATATGAACCAGCTACTAATGTAATGTAATATGATATGATATGATGATATAATA
>NW_006399763.1:6491748-6516688 GCF_000299155.1 Elephantulus edwardii
GGTGTGTCAGAGGCAATGAGATTGGCACAGGATAGAGCACGGTTTAGGGCTGTTGTACATCGGGTCGCTATGAGTCGCAAATGACTCGATGGCACATAACAACAACAACAACAACAACTAATGCCAAAAAGGAGGAAATTGAGAATTTTTGTCAGAAAGCTAGACAATGACTAGGAATGATGAGAGGAGAATTGATGCCTTTGAGTTGTGGTGCTGGAGAAGAGAATTGAATATACCATGGACTTCTGGGAGAATGAATAGGTTCATCTCGGTAAGGGTGAAACCAGGCTGCTCTGTCTGACATACTTTGGACATGTTGCAAGGACAGACAAATCCTTGGAGAAGGACATCATGCTTGGGAGGGTTGAGGGATAGTACAAGAGAGGAAGACCCTAGGTGAGAACGATTGATTCAGTGACGGGATAAGTTTGGCTCAGGACAGAGCAGGGATCTGAGCTGTTGTATATAGGGTCGTTATGAGTTGCAAGTGACTCAATTACACATAATAACAACCACCACCACCAATTTTTTTTTTGCAGTCAAAAATTGACCAAACATACAATGAAGATGTTTTAATAATTATTAGTGACTGGAATGCAAAAATTGGAAACTAGAAAGAAGAAATGGGAGTTGGAAACTATGGTCTTAGTGAAAGAAATGAGGCTGGATGGAATTTTGTATGTTCAATGACTTATTCATCATGAATACATTTAAAAAACATGCATGCACAAGGTAACTTTAAATATGGACCCCACCTGCCCAGGAATAAGATTAACTACATCTGTGGAAAGGATCATTGGAGAAGCTCAATATCATCAGTCAAAACCAAGCCAGGTACTGACTGGAACAGATCTTCAGTTAACTATGTACAACTTAAAATTAAAACAGAACAAAATGGAAATAATCTCACAAGAACCAAAATAGGACCCTGAGTCTAACCCACCTGAAGTTAAAAATCATCTCCAGAACGTTTGAAGCAATGAACACTAATGATTAAAGACCAGATGTGTTATGTGGTGACATCAAAGAAATCATCCAAGAAGAAAGCAAAACGTCATTACAAAGACAGAAGAGGAAGAAAAGACCAAAGGGGATGCCAAAAGAGACTCTGCAAGTTGCATTAGAGAGTCAAGAAGCCAAAGCAAAGAGAAGAAATGCTAAAGTAAAAGATGGAAGATTTCAAAGGGTAGCTTGAGAAGACAAAGAATTAGAATTAGAATTATTGTATTAGAATGTACAAAGAGCTGGAGTTAGGAAATAAAAAGGGAATAATCTAATCACATTTACAAGCTGAAAGAACTGAAATCCAAATTAAAGCCTCAGTTGCCATGCTGAGGGATGCTATGGCCAAAATCTTGAATGATCCAGGAAGCATCAAAAGAAGCTGGAAGGAATACACAAAGTCATTGTATCAAAAAGAACTAGTTGAAAAATTTCACGAAGTATAGTATGATTAGGGAGCTCTGGTGGTCTAGTGGCTAAGAAGCTGTGCTGCAATCTGTAAGACATGTGGTTCAAGGTGATTACATATTCCACCGGAGAAGGATGGGCTATCTCCTACTGTGTGATTAACTGCCTCTGAAAACCTGCTGGAGCATCAGCTATGGGTCAGTTCTGATTAAGAGCCAATGGTAAATACTACATTAGATCATTATTATAAAAACACAAGGATAACTAGTAAAACATGTATGGGGACCAAGGTGGGGACGGACAGAAGCGTAAGGATGGGTAGGGTTGAAATCACACAGCTGCACAATTTAGTTGGTGGAGGGATGAGGTAAAGGAAATGAGAAAGATCCAATGGGAACTTGAAAAGACAGGGTAATGGTGGACATAGTCCAAAGAGATTAATTTTATAATAAATAAATATAATGAATAGGAATTATTGTATGAAATATAATGTGGATAAAGAATAATGTGAAACACAATACTTATGACCTTGTAAGCAAGTCAATATAAAATAAAGTTTTAAAAGAAAATGATGGGAATGGCAAAGGACAGGGAGTGGCAAAGGACACACTGACAAAGGAGATTAATCAGAACTGGCTTTGACAAGCACTGTGGCAATGGGACAATTAAAACCGACTTTCAAGGGGGAAAAAAAGAGGAACAAACTGGGGGGAGGGTAGAGAAAATAGTGCAACAATGAACGAATGGAAACCCAAAATCTCTGTAAAGTTCATTAAAATGAATAAAATTTAATGAAAAATTAAAAAAAGAAAATGACAAAAATACAAAAGCCAGTCATAATGAAGGAAGAAGTTCAAGCTGCACTGAAGGCATTGGCAAAAAATAAGGCCTAGGGAATTAATGGTATACTAGTTGACACATTTCAACCTAACAAATACAACCCTGGACATGCTTACTAATCAATGCCAACAAATTTGGAGGACAGCTTCTTGGCCCACTTACTGAAAGAGATTCATATTTATTCTCATTCTCAAGAAAGATGATCCAGAAAAATGAGAAAAGTTTTGAACAATATCACTAATACCACAGGTAAGTAAAATGTTGTTGAAGATTATAAAAAAATGGCTAGAACAATACATTGACAGAGACCTGCCAGAAGTTCAAGCTGGGTTTGAAAGAAGCCATGACAATGCGGACATCTTTGTTGATGTCAGATGGGTCCTGACTAATACCAGACAGATGTCTATTTGTATTTCATTGACCATGAAAACCATTTGACTGTGTGGAACATAACAAACTATGGCTAACATTGAGAAGAATGAGTACTCCATAACATTTGATTATGCTCATATGAAACTCATGCCTAGATCAAGAAGCTGTTGTCCAAACAAAACAAGGGGGAAAAACCCACATGATTTAAAATCAGGAAGGGTATATATCAGGGTTATATCCTTTCTTTTTTATTTTTTTTAATTTAAATTTATTATTAATTTCAGTAAAAATTTACAGAGACTTTGGATTTACATCATTCATTGTTGCACTTTTCTCCCCTCCCAACCCTCCCCACTAGTACACTACCCTCTTGGAAAAGCAAAAGAAAAATTCTTTCATTTTTTTACAAACCCTCCCCCAGGTCCACTCCACCATGTAGCCTTCGCTCTAGACTTCTGTCATGACAAAAATACCCAATCACATATCCCTTTTAAACAGTTTTCTCCCTCATCTGTTTCAATGCCATATACATTATTGAACTCATCTTTCTCAGTCTCTCCTCAACCCCAATGCCAGTCCTGTTTTGCAACAGTAGTACCATACAGTATTTTTCGTTTTGTGACTGAGATACTTCACTCAGCATAATGTCCTCCAGAATCACCCATTTTGAATAATATTGTATGAGTTCCTTGTTTTTCAATGCAGCATAGTATTCCATTGTATGAATATACCACAGCTTCTCTATTTGTTTGTTGATGGGGATTATATCCTTTCACCATAACTATTCAATCTATATGCTGAGAAAATTTTAAAAACAAGGCCCCAGGAATTGATGGTATGCGAATTGATATATTTCAATAAACAGATGCTGCCCTAGATGTGCTCACCAAGTTGTGCCAAGACATCAGGAGGACACCCACCTGGCCAACTGTCTGGAAGAGATCGATATTTGTTCCTATCCCAAAGAAAGGTGATGGTGGCACAGGAGAGTACAGGGTTCAGCTCTGTTGTTCATAGGGTCGTTAAGATTAGTACTTGACTTGAGGACATCTAACAACAACAGCTGTTTATTCTGTAAGCCAAACTATTATTTGACTGAAGGATGACCTCCAGAGATAGCTCTACTTTCATGTTCAACGAGTATTTCAGTATTACAGTCTTGTGGATTCTCACACTGTATTTTTGTCAAGTACAGCTTATCTCTTTATGGAATTTGCATTTTGTTTTAACAAGGCATCATCTCTGATTTATCTGATTTACTCTCTTTTTTAAACTGTACCAGTAAATCTTCTCTATCTTAATTGCTTAAATATCTTTTCAAGTTCATCTATTTCTCTACCTATTTGTAGCCTAAGCTATTATCATGCCTTGCCTAGACAGCTATAGCGGTCACTCTAGCTTCCCTTCAGTTTTCTTCATAGCAGCCGAGTGACCTCATTGTTAAAATAATGAGCACATTTTTATGTGGGTGCATATCACGTTGTCTCTTCTTAGGTCATAATCATGCTCACTTTGTACTGCAGTCCCACTGGTCTGCTTTCAGTTCTTTAAAATTTCCTTCTCTTTCTCTCCACAGAAAAGTGATCCAATAGAAAGCAGAAATTGCCAACTAACATCATTAGTATTACATATAAGCAAAATATTGCCAGACAAAACCCACTGCTATAAAACATTTGACAGTGAACTTCTAGAAATCCAATTCAACTTCAGAAGAGGATGTGAAAGGAGTAATTTAATTGCTGATGTCAGATAGATCTTGGCTAAAATCTGAGAGTAGCAGAAAGATGTTTACCTTTGTATTATTTACTATGCAAAGAAACTAGGCTGTGCCAGTCATAAAAAGGATACATAACATTGTGAGGAATGAGGATCCCAGAACACTAATTGTGTTTATTTGGAACCTGCAGACATAAAAAAAAAATTCAATAGAACAAGGGGATACTTAGTGGTTTAAAAGAAGGGAAGGAGACGTTTGATACAGTGGTTACTACAATGAACTGAGTATGTAATATGACATGGCAGTGCTTTGTTCTATTGCACTCATGGTGGATTTGAGTCTATAGCTGACTCAGTGTCACCTAACAACAAGAAGTTTTTTTCTAAGCATGAAAAACCAGCAGTGATTTAGCAGTGCCAAATGAGTGTGATTGAAGTAAGACACTGAATCCACAGTGTAGGTGGAAATCTCTTTTTTCTATTTATTTTGCCCTTGTACGGTCCTGGTTATACTTAGTGCCCCACTGATGACAAGGAAACAATATCTCTTCCACAAGCCTCAGGAAAAGTAAAAGTGCAATAAATGGGGATCATTTCTATTTTAAAGGAGGGCAGTAGTGAGAGTGGAGACCCTTTTCTTAGTTTTGGTGTCAAATCAAAGTCAATTGTCCTCAAATTTATCATGCATCAAAATCACCAGAGTCTTCCTCCTTTCTAGATCTTCTACGCTGCAGCCAAAGTGATCTATTACAGTAAGGAATAAAATATTTACGTGAACATGTCTTGCTTTGCCTGCTTCCTCTTAAGCCGCATTTCCTATTTCTCTGTGCTCCAGGATTTTGTAAAATACAAATTGTTGGATCCCATCTCCTTAGTGTCTGCTTCAGTAGGTTTGGGATGGGGCTCAAGAATTTCAGCGTCTAATGATTTTACCAGTGATGCTGATGCTACTGGTCTCAGGGAAGTGTTGCCTTGAGGAGTTTTACCATGAAGAGGAGCTTTCACACTAACACTTTCTTGTGGTTTTGGTTATACACTTCCTGAATATGAAGAAGTAGGCATTGGGTGGGCAGAGTGTGTTCCCTTGGCACCACAGGAAAGTTCTGACAGGCTTTTAATTTTTTTTTTTTAATTGTGGGCTGGGTGAAAGTTTGAAGAGTATGTAAGTTTTATATTGAACATTTTCTGCACTCTGTTTTGTATCCTTATGTGCCCTGGCTCAGTGTCTTGGTATTCTTTGCACTTCCTCTTTGGACTCCATTTCTAGTCCGTCTTCTTTCCCATCCCTTTCTGCCTTCTGAGCTCTGTTTTGGGGTAAATACTCTTTTGGACTAATAAGGTTACTTCTTCTGAAAAGTGCATTCCTCATGAATGTGATGGTTTCACTTTATAGGTCTTTCTTTGTGTTGTCTGGCTGATTTTAATGATTGCCCCAGCACCCCGGTCCAATACTTGAAGTTAATAAATAGGTTACCTGTTCACTGCATTTCCAGGTGTTTTTTAAAAAATACAATGCACTAATTAGAGTGTGTTAAGAAAAGAAAAGGGAAAAAAAACCACCCCAAATCTCAACCCAACACAGGTGATCTTCTGTTTGTATTGAACAAAAGATGAGCTGTCTGACAGCATCATTTGGCAGGGATAGGCCACCCATTGAGGAATGAGGCAAGCTGGAGCAACTCAGCACTGCAGAATGTAGCGTGAGGGCAAAAGCTAAAAGGTGAGCTTGGGGAGGAGAGGCCGCCGTTTGGGAGTGAAATAGAACTTTAGGTGCCAGCGAATGGAAAGAACACAAACTGTGAAGATAACTGTAAAAGTGTGTACATAAATTTGCACAAGCTCAAGACTCATTATTTTACTCTGCTTTGCCGAAGGAGATTATTTCACAGGACTTTGGGCATTCTATTAGGTGAGGCCGTTCCCTGCACAACATCATACTTAGTGAAGTGTAGAGTCAGCAAAGAATAGGAAGATCTTTAATGATCTGGATTGACACAGTGGCTACAACAAAGGGCTTAAGCCCAGCAGAGACTCTGAGGACGGCACAGGGCTGGCCAGCAGTTAGTTCTCTTGTACACGGAGTTGCTCTACGTTAAAGCAAACTACACAAGAGCCAACAACTGGCTTCAATTTCTTTCTCTTTAAAAATGAGGTTGATAATCTAGATTAGGGGCCACCGTTTTTGGTTTTTTTTTTTCCTGTAAAGGGCCAGGTAGTATCTTGAACATGAAGCACATGGACACCTTGAACCTGAGGAAAACATGTTCTTAAATCAGTAAAGTGTCTTGCACATGCTCTTGTGTTCATGCCCCATTATGATCATCATCAGCCTTGATGAATATGATGGTGTTTGCAAAAGGAATAAATACTGGGTTCAGTATTCTCCATGAAAGTGTTTCAATGAATTCTCTTTGAAGAAAAAAAGAAGTAAAATGGACTTGCATATGGGCAAAGTTCTCTATTTTGTGGAGAACTATCTTTAGAAGGATAAAGCTAAGCATGTATTCTGTAGAGAAGAAGTTTGGCTGCAGAGTAACCTGGGCCATGGAGTGGACCAAAAGTTGATCCTGGAGCCTGTCCCTGAGAAATCAAAGGAGAGGTGAGAGGAGAAGTTCTGGCATGTCCAGTGCTCCTGGCTGGGCATTGATGTGCCCTCAGGAGGGATGGGAGAAGAGGAGCAGTGGTGTGATGAGTCCATGCACTGGGTGTTGCCAAGGGTTTGACCAGAGAGCCAAGGAGTAAGACTGACAAGACAACTGATGAGAAAGTAATCTGTAAGTGAGTTCAGAGTGGGTGGACACTGAGTGTAGGGCCCAGTCTCTGCTGGTCCTTTATGGTCAAGTCCTTCTGCCAGGCCCTTCCTTTCTGGATTTGCTTTCGGGAATTTCCCTTTCAGAAAAGCCTGGGGATGGAAGTCCCCAAGTGTCTATTCCCTTCCTCTAAATTCTTATTTCCATAGTAAGGAGTACAAACGTTTTCTGTGTGGGTGGATGCTAGAAAGATTTTTTTATTTTCCCTCTTTTTTCTCCCATGAGATAAATGATGAGCGTTCTTTCTCCCTCTCCAAGGTCTTTTGGCACAAGAATGTTTCCGTTTCTAATGGTCCAATCCTGCTGTCTGTCTTTTTTAGTTTTGTGGGCTTTTTCCTTTCAGATTTGATTTCCTCTGTAACTTGACATCTTGACACCTCAAATTGAAGATCTGGAAGAGAACGTTTTAAAAATAGCCCTGTTCTCACTCCCTTTCTTTTACATCTTTTCGAAGCTTATTTCACTCATTAATTCTTTCAAACATCCTGGTGGTTAGTTTTGCTCTGAGTGCAATTTAGAGAGTGGTTCCAATT
This sequence comes from Elephantulus edwardii, assembly GCF_000299155.1. Lineage (NCBI taxonomy): Eukaryota > Metazoa > Chordata > Mammalia > Macroscelidea > Macroscelididae > Elephantulus > Elephantulus edwardii. Next base: position 6,499,430 of record NW_006399763.1, read on the forward strand.
TCAGTCACTTAATGACAGTGTGTGCCAGAGTTATGCAGCTCATTACTTTTGTCCAAAAGGTAGAGATTGTGGCTAGATGTAAAAGAGGCAACAGTGGGAGATTAGGAAATTTTAATGTGGGAATCTGGTTCTAGATATTTGTGTCCCTACTTTCCTGAGGAAAAGTGAAAACTGCAACAATTCAAAGTTTAGTGATGCTTTTCTTTCTTTTTCCCACTCCTCACTTTATTCTTCTTGTTATGTCCCTCTTACCCCTATATTTTAATGCAGACCTTTGTTCAGATAAATCACAGTTGACATAATTGTCTCTGATGAGTGTGAGGTCTGGTTCTCAGCAATCATCTAAGCACAAAAAATTATGAAAAGAAAATGGATGACATGCATCAAAAAGGGCCTAGAACTCCTCCAGCGAGTTTGATCTGGTGTATTCAGCACTGGCAGGAAGTTGACAAGGTTGAGACTCAATGGTAAGTGACAGAGTTAAATCACCTCTTGAAATCAAACTGAAGAGACTTGCTGTGGGGGAGGGAGGATTTTCTAGGAAGTGCTCAACACAAAGTTGACAGTGTTTTCCAGCACAGAAAGTAAACAGGGGTTTTGTGTTGGTCTTTGACTACAGAACTCTCATAAAAGTCCCAACAGAAAAACAAAAATCTCCCAGATGTGGGTTCTAGTAAAAAGCAGCCATGTCATCTATCTCCATCCGTAAAATAACAAAAAGGAAAGAAAAACAAATGCAATGAGAGTAAACAGCATCTCAATGACTCCTCAAACGCTTCATTGCATGCCTAGAGTTGGTTGATGGAGTTTTCTCTGCTGTCTGAGGGGCATTGTTCTCATTCTTAGGAGGTGACCTCAGACTCCTGAGGTGATCAGGTGATTAGTCTGGTCCTGAATGGATGTCTTCCTGCCCATGAAAGTAACTCAAAAGTTAATCACAGGTGATGTATGGGGACCACATTCCTTTTAAATGCATCTTTGAAAGATAATGTTTGCATCTTTGGTTGAAAAGAATGTCACACTGCCTGCTGACTCACTAGCTATTCTTTGTGGCTCAAAGAAACACTTAATCCCTTCAAGTCCTTAAGCAGAGTGAGTCTTTTCAGTTTTCTGTGCACAGGTGAGGTTTTTTCATACTTATTTAAGAACTTTGTGTATAACTTAACATTTTTAAAAGCAGTGATTAAACTTGAATACTTAGTTAAGGACATATCAAGTGACCCAGAGTCCTTACTCAGCTCCCTTTCCTCTGGTTTCTCCTTCATTGGGTAGGATTCCTTTAGTTTTGGTGGCAACTTTGAACAATTTGAACAAGGTTACACTATATTTGTCCTATTTTAACCCCCAACATCCATATCATCTCTGCCATTAGAAGTCTAGTCTTTTAAGGTCTCATTCAAATACGTCTTCCTTCATAGGAAGTTTGGGAGACAATTTTCCCAGCTGTTGGTCTGTGATTCTTGCCATAGACAATAACTTTTTTTTCCCTCTTGAGAATTTTCATTATCTTCTGCTGGACATCAATGCTTTGTACTTCCAAAACCAATCATTTCTTCTTTCTTGCCATTTGGTAAAGATAAATGATCTGTTGCTATTGTGTTCACTGGAGTCTTGGTGGCCCTGTGGGTTACAGGGCAAAGCTCCCCCATATATATTTTGGCTGTGATGTTTACAGAAGTAGATCATCAGTCCTTTCTTCTTGGTGGATTTGATGCATCAACCTTTAAGTTAGTAGTTGAGTACAAACTTTTTCTGCCACCCATCAAAAACAGTAGCACATAAGAGGTTACTAATAAAACAGTTGTCATTTTAAAAACCATCTTACCTGTTACAAAGTATGTTCCCACCTAACAAAATGAACAAAGAAATAAAATGATGCATGGAAATGGGCATACCTGCTGCTAAAAACTTGTTTAAAATGTTACCCCACAAAAATGTCATTTTGAGGAGTGGAGTAAGGAATGGCTGACCATAGTTAAGGTATTTCCAGTTGCCTCATGAACATGAGAGAGCTGGGCAATGAATAAGGTAGAAAGAGAAAGAACTGATGCTTTGGAATTATGGTATCTGTGAAGAGTATTAAGCATACTCCAGAAAAATGATTAGGCCATAGTCTTTCTGATTGCTTGCTATGCATCTGAAAGCTAGACAGTGAATAAGGATGACAGAAGAAGAATTGATGCCTTTGAGCTGTGGTGTTGGAGAAGACCAGCAAATATCCCATAGGTGGCCAAGAGAACGAATAGATATGTCTTGAAGAGGGTACAGCTAGTGTGCTCTTTGGAGGCAAGAATGAGGAGTCTTCACCTCACATACTTGGGCATGTTGCTAGAAGGTGCTATTCCTTGGAGAAAGATATAATGCTGCGAAGGGTGGAGGGTCGGTGAAGGAGAGGAAGGCCCTTGACAAGGTGGATTGACACAGTGACTGGCACAATGGGCTCTAGTGTGTCAGGAAGTGTGAGGATGGCACAGGATAGGACAGGGTTCATCTTTTGTTCCTAGGGTCACTATGAGTTGTACTCAACTAGATGGTATCTAACAACAACAACCACAACCAGCAGCTTGAAGTCCTTAACACTCTTCTCGAACACCACAACTCAAAGACATCTATCTTTCTTCTGTCATCCCAGCTTTCAGAGGCATAGTAGGTCATTTAAAAGATCACAACTTGAATCGGGCATACTATAGTCTTTAAGCTGAAATTACTGCTCTTCAATACTTAGGAGAAGTTCCTGACAGCAGACACATTTCCAAGTGTAATACATCTGTTAATTGTGAGTCCAAGCAAGATGAAATAATTGACAACTTCAATCTTTTCTCCATTTATCATAACGTTACCATTGGCTAGTGGTGAGAACTGTCAAAAGAAGAAATAGATAAATGATGGAGAAAATGCAGCCAGAGTACTCGTTAAAGGCAGGGATGGTGAAGTTTCAACTCACATACTTTGGACACATTGAGAACATCATGCTAGGAAAGGATAAGTATCAGCAAAAACAAGGAAGACCCTTGACGACATCAATTGACACAATAATTGCTGTGGTGGGCTTGAGTGTATCAGAAATGATGAGGATAGCTTGGGATAGGACAGGGTTCTGATCTGTTGTTTACAGCATTTCTAAGAGTTGTACTCAACTTGACAGCACTTAACAGCAGCAACAACAACAACAACAACAAACAGTAGCTATTTCATGACTGTACAGGATCAATTAAATTCATGTTCTGGCTACTTTACACAGCTCCACACAAACAACACTAGTCCTAAAGGCAAGAAATAGCTTCCACAAACTTGGAGAAATTGGTTGTAGAAGAGTAAAAGTTTATTTTAATGATTTAAAAAAAAATCCAACACCCACAGCAAGAAACCGTGTGGTTATGATATGGTGATTTTTTTTTTTTTGCCCCCTATTAAGAGATATAAACAGGTACGGAGTTCAGCTAAGCCATATGATGGAAAAGAGGTGCTTTTCTTTCTTAAACAAAGGCAGAGGAGGGACAGCCAAGCAGGAAGAGGACTGGCAGGTTTGTGGTTCCATCAAATTCTACAAAGAATGATGAAGCCCCTCATGGAGGAGCCAGGGAAGGAAGAACTAATGTTGATTAGAAAGAGCTTTCCTGAAGCGAACGGAACGTTAGCTCAGCACTGATTGGTCCCTTGTGATTAAACTTGGATGAAAAGGATTAAGAATGTTACTACTAAAGAGGAGGCTGATAGTTCAAATTTATCTAGAGATGTCTCAGAAGATGGGCCTGGGGTTCTGCTTCTGTAAATATTCTTGTTGCTGTCTAGTCAGAGCGGATTCATAGCTGACCCTCCACTGCATTGCCAAGGCTGTAAATTGCATTGGGGTAGATTTCCCATGTTTCTGCTGAAGCATGGCCAGTCGATTTGATGTGAGGTCAGTGAGTTAGCAAGTCCCTGTGGACCAGACCACCAGAGACCTTTCCACACAATTACAACTAAGAAAACCTTTCAGTGCCCTTCTACTGTGACAACCATTGGATTACCAGGAGTCAGACTCTACTAACGGGCCATTGGTTGGTGTGTGAACATTTGTGGTAACTGTGGGGATGAAATTTAGAACCCCATAGTGTATGAGAGTCATGGTTCAGGGCTCAGGGGTGTAAAGAAGAAAGACATTCTGTCCCAGTCTTCCCTCCAGCTAACGCGGTTCGTCATTTCTTCCTTTCTGTAGCTGACTCTCCTTCATCATTCAGTTCCGTCACAGCAATCTGGCCATTTTCTTCACATCCGCCATCACAGCGTGTGATTTTACTGCACGACTTTGAGGTTGTGGGTGCGTGTATGTGTGCATGTCTCACCCCAGCCCCCTGCTTCCCAGATTCTCTCATTAGCCATGAGCTTAATGAGGTCTTTCAGCTTTTGTCCCAGTCCCTGTCACTTTGTAGGTACAGAACAAGTGTTTGTTTGGTGAACAGAAGCATCAGCAGCCAGAGTGGCTATCTGGATTCTGTAAAAGCACACATCCTAAAATTCATGAGTAATTTTGTGGAAGACACATCTGTGTATATCGGAAATATGACATAACATGTTGGCTTTAAGCATTGTTACAGGATATCTGTGTGCATCACAGATAACTCTCTTGATGGAATTTGAACTTCACCTGAGATCAGGAAAGAGAGTGTGTGCTTCTCATTAATTTCTCATCAATAGTCAGTTAAATGATACTATCCAGCTCCTGATTATGGAAAGACTTTAGCGTCTCAAGTAAGAAATTCCCCGTGGAATGGTCAGCTGTGTGACTGACCCAAACTTTTGTGAACTCATCTAAGTCATTGAAGGAAATGACACGTCTTGATCTCAGTGAAGATTCCCTTTTGGATCAGTTTGAGTTATGGGGATTCCCCGCCCCCCATCAACTTTTTTGACTCATTTCACTCATCCTGCAAACAAAACAGAAATAGCCTTTTCATAGTTTCCCTCTGGGAGCCTTAATTATCTCTGTGGGTCTTAAAGGTCTTGGAGGAAAACCAGGGGAGAAGTGGAAAGGAGAGGCTGAAAAGGATGAGAAAGTGAAGACAGCACCTAGAAGAGGCTTGAAGAGAATCAGAAAAGGGGTCTGCTTGTGCCCCTTCTCTCTGTCTCTGGTTTCCACCCTGACTCCCAGCCTCAGAGCCTCCCACTCCGCCCTTCCTTTCCGTTGCCCTGAAGGGGAGGACATGAGTCAGCATTCAGACTTGAAAGTGTGAGCCTCTGAGCCCTCAAAAAGCAATCGTTTTTTGAAAATCTAGGACACACAGCTCCAGAGAAAGGCACCCATCTTCCGATCTCCCTCTACTCCTTGCACTGCTTTTACTCCCACTCTCTGAATGCTGCTTTAGTCCAGCTGAACTTTAACCGTAAAAACAAAATGAAGCAAAACAAAAATCGATTGGAAGGTTGGGGGGCCCTGAGGAAAGGAGCAGTGACAACCACCACCCAAGCGCAACTGCATGAACAGCTTTTGCAAAGAACTCTCAATAGCTTACCACTCTGAACATCTGGTGCTTGGCAGTGTTAACTGGAAGCCTTACGCAGATTAGCCTCATTTCTGATTTTAGAAGCCAGAGCTAATTTTCTTTTTATTTTTCCAAAAGATGAAGTCCTTTGGAATTCCTTCTCGATATCTTCTTAAACTCCTGGGGCTTACCTTTAGATCTGTGCTTTTTGGACTGGAACAAGCATTAGTGATATTTTGTTCAGTCCGCATTCTATCTCCATCCACTTCCAGGTTTTGATTGTGCACGGGGGGCACGGGGTGGGGGAATAAAAATATGTGTCAGTGATGTCTACTGCCTTCCCAGAGCACCTTCTTTGGGCTTAGCTTTTTGAGAAAAGGCAAACAGGCTTACACGTGTGGTTACTGCCGACTAGCCTGTGGATCAGACAGCTCTAAGGAGCAAATCTTCTTAGACGTCTTAAGATTTAACCTGTTTAGGATTAAGAGAAAGCCAAGACCTCGTCTGCTATCATGGGCAACAATCTGGCAGAAAGTAATTTAGAAAATTATGGTTCTTCATACATTATGTGGAAGGATTGTTGAACTCTTTAAAAAACTACTTAATAGGTTCTTTTGGACGAGTATGCGAGATCGGGAGATCGTGGGCTCTAGTTGGAAGAGTCTCCTCCATTCCCTCACCTAATTATCCAAGCAGGACTGGTTTGGAAAGGGAGAGTGAGCACTGAGTGAGACAAGTTCAGTTGTTGAGTTCCTTGTTGCCAAAACAGAAAAGAAGCACTAACATAATGCTTTTATTTAATAAACTGATCTTGGATGGGACCGGCTTGTACTCTGAACAAACAGAAAAATCCAATTTTGCTTGGCTTGATTAATTCCTTGCAGAAGCTGGGCAAAAAATAAGAGAATAGCCTTCCTCCTGAGAAATTATGGGAATACCTTTATAATTTTGGAAGAAATGAAGAGACCACCTAGTACAAGAGAGTTAAGACCAAAAGTCAAGGTTCACATTGCTGGCTCTTGTAGACAGAATTCTCTGCTCTTTCTGCCAGTTTTGGCCTTTCCCACCATACTACTTCCAGCTGTGCTTTCATTCCTAATGCTGTGAAGCAAGCCAGGCAGTGATTAATCAGTGAAAGCATAGTGATTTTGTTGTGCTCAGTGTTTATGCTTATCTTATGAATAAAGGAGAATGGAAAGGGAGGAAGAGTGTGTGTGTGTGTGTGTGTGTGTGTGTGTGTGTGTGTGTGTGTGTGTGTGTTTATGCTGGGAGAGTGGAGCAAGCAAAATGATAGGTACATACATGATCAATGTGGTTCCACATTTTACAAAACAGTATCTAACTTCTTTAACTTAAGGGCAGCCCACAGCCCTCAGTATTGAACTTTGCTAGCCAGGGCTCGTGGTTGTCTTTAGGTACTGTTGAGTATACTCATTGCAACTCTATGAACTACAGGAGAAATCTCTTCTGTCTCATACTATTCTCATCATCTCTAACACATTTGAGCTCATGGCTGTAGTCACTGTGTCAACCAATCTCATTAGGGATTTTCTTCTCTTTTGCTGACCTTTCATCTTTTCAAGCATGATGTCCCTTTCCAAGGAATAGCCTCACCTAGCCACATGTCCAAGGTATGAGAGACAAATATTCATCATTTTTACCTCCAAGGAACACTCTGGTCCCTGCCCTTAAAGCCCACAGTTGTCATCGTGTGGCGCACCAATTCCTCCAGCAGGTTTTCAGAGGCAGTAAATTGCATGAGAGGAGATTGCCCATCCTTCTCCCACAGAACAGCTGATGCATTCAAACTGCAAGCCTTTGGGGTTGCAGTGCAGCTTCTTACCACTTGTTACATGCCATTGAGACTCATAGCTGTCCTCTGAATAATGGATCTAAATTGTGTCCTATTCTGCACTCTCCTTATAATCCTTGACACATTTGAGTCCAGTGTTGCAGAGACCGTATCAATCCATCTTGTTGAGGGCCTTCTTTTCTTTGCTTATCCTCTATCTTTCCAAAATGCTGTCCCTTTCCAAAGGAATAGCCTCTCCTAACAACATGCCCAAAATAGGTGAGATGGAGCTTCCCCATCCTTGCCTCTAGTGAACACACCAGCTGCACTTTCTCCAAGACGTATCTGTTTGTTCTTTGGCAGCCCATGGCATATTTAGCACCTTTCTCCTACAGCACAACTAGGTCACTATAAATTCATGACATTTTCTTGGGCATGTGCTTTGTGCCTACAAAATGCTTTTGACTATGGGCAACTCAAAAGATGAATAAGACCTAGGTTCAGCCCTTTGTGATTTTACAAAGAAACTATTGGGTAGACCAGAGCCTTTGTCACTTGTTAGCATGTAACGTGATAATAGCAGTACATCCTAGGGAGGTGGAGGAGAAGCATCCGTTGTTCAGTTGTCTGGGGAAGGAACTAGCTTTCTTGAGCTTGTCATATGGAGATGAAATAGACTGAGAAACTATGGCTTGAAAGTATTCCTAAGACAGCTGGCTTTGGTACTGACTTTTGAGGAATGTCTACATATGGATGTAGAGTTAAGTAAAGACTAGGTGACAAGAGGCAAGTGTCTTTTCCTTTTATTTGTTCTTCTAAAATTTTTGAGACCATTCATTCCAGACATTGTACAAAGTTAAGTGTTGACTGTGAAGATTTCTGGCATTTCAGGGCATTGCCACCAGCTTTCATCCAAGTCAGGCAATGTTCAATATGTTAGACAGATGTTTGGTCTGAGCTATCCCTTTGTCAATGTCAATGTTTTACTTTATTTTATATGGACACAATTATGTTTATATGAATATGGAACTTCTGGATGATGAAAATAGTTAATGTATTTAGTTGCTAACAAAAATCTTGGAGTTTGAGTCCATGTAGAGGAGCTTTGGAAGAAAGGTATGGTGATCTGCTTCTGAAAAATTAGCCACTGGAAGCCCAATAGAGCATAGTTCTACTCTGACACAAGAGATCAACATCTCTTGTGAGATAGTTGGGCAGCCCAGTAATTGTGTTATTTTTCATCTTTATGAGAATTTCATAAAAGGATCCTCTTAAATAATTTTTCCCCTTCACACTATCATTACATTCATAAGAACACTTTGGCTAGTGAAAATCAACAACGTCCTTCCTTTATTTATTTTTTTTAAAGAGACCTGAAAGTAGGGTTGAAGGAATATATTATTTTAATTTAATTTTAGGAGCTATGTGACTTTTAAATTCATCAAAGTCTCTATTCAATGCAAGCGCAAGTACTAGATACTAGAAAGAAATTTCATTACTGTCAATTCTTAAGATGGTTATTTCTCAATATTAATAATGCTCGTTTATGGCTAAGGACAGTAATATTAGTGTCCCTGCATTATGTTCTCAATAAAGAAGTGCCAAACTATTAGAATGGCAAAGCCCAAGGCCAGAAAGCCCATAAACTTGACGATACCAAATACTTACACGGTCATAGAGTCATTAGAACTCACTACACTCTGATGATGAACTGGGAAATATTTGGTGCAAATTCTCCTAGAGCTGAACACACATATACCTTGCTTACAGTGCACCATTGAGTCAGAATCGACCCATACCTGACTCTCCAGTGGGTTTTCAGAGGCAGTTAATTGCATGGGAGGAGGTTGACCATCCTTCTCATGTGGAGCAGCTGGTGGCCTCAAACCATGTGCCTTTGGAATTGCAGCCCCAGAGCACTTATGCATTATGGTTGAACAATTTCACTCCTGAATTTATACCTAAGAAAATGGATGTGCATCAAATGATGTGAACAAGGATGCTCCTGGCAGCACCATTTGCAAGAACTTCAAACTGGAAGCAACTCAAATATCAATTAACACATGTTGTTATGTACTATGGAGTCAAATACAACTCATAGTTATCTATAAACAACAGACAGAAACCTTTCTCCCTCCCGTGCCATCTTCAAAATCTCTGCTACAGTCAAGCCCGTTGTATAGTTATTGTTCAAGTCCATATCATTGAGAGTCTTCTTTCCTGTCTTTTGTTGACTCTCTACTTCTCAAAATGTCTTCTCTTTTTTTCCAAGGGCTGGCCTCTCCTGACAGCATGCCCAAAGCATGTGAGACATAGTTAAACTTATCCTTGCCACTAAGGAACACCCTGATTGCCATTCCTGTAGGACAGCTTTGCTTGTTCTTTTTAGCAGTCTATGCCATAGTCAATGCTCTTCACTACCACCACAATTCGAAGGCTGGAGTTATTCATTGAATGAACTAGGACAAAATAAGAAAACCACAAGAGATGTACATTATAATTCTATTTCTTTAACACTTAGAAGCAGGTAAAACTAGCCCATGATTTTAGGAATCAGGATGATACTCTTCGCAGGGAAGTAGTGAATGAGAGGGCCATGAGTGAAATGTCTGAGGTACTTAACATGCTTTATTTCCTGACCTAGGTATTGGTTCATATTGTGCTCACATTGTAAATATTCTTAGAGCTTTACCTTTATCATTTGTGTCCTTTCATGAATACATGATGGAATAAAAGGAATAGTTGTGCTTTTTGAAAGTATTCCCAAATCATAATAACGGGTATATTTCTTTGTCTCAAGACATGTTTTTACTATTTCTGGGTTTAAAGACAACTTTTCTTTCCCAAACTAAACTAACTGGTGTGAGTACATCATGAGATCTCTCTCTCTCTATCTATCTCTATATCATCTATATCTATATCTATCTATCTATACACACACATATATGTATGTATATATATGTGTGTGGTGTGTATATATATATCTCCAAACCTAAATTTTATTTATTATCAAGCAAGATCATAGATGCCAAGATTTAAAGTGATATTGTATAAGATGGGTGTGTCGGAGGCAATGAGATTGGCACAGGATAGAGCAGGGTTTAGGGCTGTTGTACATAGGGTCGCTATGAGTCGCAAACGACTTGACGGCACATAACAACAACAACAACAGGTTCAGCTATTGCATCTTCCTTAAGCTTAGAAAGGCATAAGGTATTTATGGTTGGAGACAAGATATGAACAGAAAGTAGGAGAGAGGATGGTCTTTAGGTACGTGCATGGTCACGTGGAAATTGTAGACCTTGGCCAGTATATACTTGCTGTTTCTTTGTACAGGTTTAATAGTTGGCTTTGAAATTGTCAGTCTTCTTTGCAGTTGTGTTGAAACCACTGTAGGCATAATTACTCAAGAATGATGGGATCAGGGTGGGGGAGATGGGAACTTAATCATAGGGTCGCACACTGTGATGGGTAGAAGGAGATGTGGGTTAAGGAAAGGGGAAAGATGTGGTGTGACAAATAATGTATATGAACTTTGAGTAAATCAGTATAAAAAAAATAGTAAATGTTTAGCTAGCACACACACATACACACACAGAATGATGAGATCAGTAATTTTTTTAAAAACCCCTCATGTGGCTATGTTTGTACATGATAGAATACTTGGGTAGTACAGTTAATGTTGCTAACCAAAAAGGCTGCTCTAACCAGAGACACTCCTATTTAAAAAATAAATAAATAAGCCACTGGAAAACCCAATGGAGTCCTATTTCTTTCTTTCTGTTATGAGTTGGGGTGGTTGCCACTGAAATGGGGAAGTTCATGAAACCCTGGAAGGTGGTACTGATCCTGGCCAGAGGTTACTCTGGACGCAAAACTGTCATTGTCAAGAACACTGATGATAGCACCTTAGGCCACTCCAATAGATAAGCTCTGGGGGCTGGAATTGACTGCTATCCTCAAAAAGTGACAGCTACCATAGGCAAGAAGAAAATTGCCAAGAGGTCAAAGATCAAGTCTTTCATGAAAGTCTATAATCCCTCATGCCCACAACGTACTCTGTGGATATTCACTTGGAAAAACCCTTGTCAACAAGGATGTCTTCACTGATCCTCCTCTTAAACACAAGGCCAGGTGGGAAGACAAGTTCAGGTTTGAGGAGAGGCACAAGACAGGGAAAATCAAGTGGTTCTTCCAGAAGCTGAGATTTAAAATCTCCTGTTTCAGTCATTAAAAAATATCTCCTCCTCCAACAGAAAACCCAGTGGAACACACTTCTACTCTCATACACAGGGATTACCAGCCATTGGAGTCCTCACTGGTGACTGGTCACTTAAAGGACAGACATTAACCTTGAATGTGAAATCCTTTTACCACAAAAGGTAGACAGACTGTGGGCACCAGAGTAAAATGCTGACAGGAAAATTCTGAATTAAAAAAGTCTTTTGAAAGTCAGGCAGCCCTCGGCAGTGGGCTTTGATATTACTAGACATTCATGTTGTCAATTTGATGTAGATTTCAGCCTGATCGTATTCTAAGACCCAGATCTTAGAAGTGCAACCATTGTGACAAGGGAAGGAGTGTGTGTGTGTGTGTGTGTGTGTGTGTGTGTGTGTGTGTGTGTGTGTTGTGTGTGTGTTGCGTGTGTATGTGTTGTGTGTGTATGTTTATGTGCAGATGGTGGGAAGAGAGGCTATTCAGTTCTACTTCAAGGACAATAAAAATATATCTCACCTCTAGTTCATGTTATCAAGGGATTTATGAATAAAGTATTTAACAAACATAAGAACATATTGTGATTCAAATTTTCTTTTACTAACTACATGTCTATGTATTTAGTGTGGGTCCTTTGATTTTGTTTCTTCTCTATACAATCCCTTTTTACATCCTCGTGATTTGGTCCCTATTCCTATCTTTTTATTCAAATTGTCTCTCAGAAGTTTCCAATTGCCATTACAAACTCCGCTGTCTTCTTCAATCCTATTCTTGCTACCCCTACAGTTGCCCTGCTTACTTTTTTCTACCCCCTGCTTCTTGGAAATTTCTCTCCCTTTCAGAATTTCAGTGTACATTGTCCTTGTTTCTCAGCAAACTTCCCAACTGCTTCTGAAGTTTCCCATGTGCCTCTCACTCCTCCCCTTATTACTCAAGGCTCAGTGCGTGGTTCTCTCCTCTTCTTGCTGGACACCACAATGCACAAAAATCCTCTTTATTCTCGTGGCTACACGCACATGAGGCTGATGACTCATGGGTTTCCAGCTCATGCCTTGTTCTTTACTTAAGGTTGATTCCCCTATCTCTAACTGCCCACTGGTCATTTTCACTTGAAAATCTCATTGCCTCAAATTCAACGTCCTGAAGTGAGCTCATCATCTCCCCTACAAGCCCAGTTCCCCTACCAAGTTCCTTATTTCTGCCAGAGTACTCTTGTCTCATGGTTATTCCGGCTCAAAACATCGAAGTGGCTTTTAATGCTCCCCTTACCTTGTCCTTGCCTGTCCCAGCCAGAGTCTTTCCCTTCATGTCTGATAACATTGGTACCTTTCACCTCAAACTCTTCCCACCCCCAGCTTTTCTCATCTTCTTGAGTTCCCTCTCCCCCCGCCCCCATTTCCAAATTTGGCTGTTATTTCAAGGACAGGTATTGATAACTTCTTTCAGGCCAACTTACCTGACTCTTACCCTCTCATCTTATCTTGTTGTTTGTTGTTATGTGACATCAAGTTGGAACCTACTCATAGCTGACTCTCTAGTGGGTTTTCAGAGTTTGTAAATTATACAGATGCAGATTGTGCATCTTTCTCCTGTGGAGCCTCTGGTGGATTCAAACCACATGCCTTTGGATTGGCAGCACAGCTCCTTACCACTGTGCCACCAGAGCTCCCTTCTGATCTCATGTTGTGTGCTGTCGATTCGTTTTCATAAAGTTATGATACCAGTGATATGAAGGCTTTCACTATACTCTGGTCTGCCACCAGAACAAACAAATCTACCTTGGATGAAGTACAGCCAGACCACTTCATAGAAACAAGTGCAGTAAACTTTGTCTTATATATAATGGATATATTATCTGAAAGGGCCAGTCCCTGTGAAAAAGACATCATGTGTGGAAGGGTGGAGAGTCAGAGAAGCAGAGGAAAACCCTCTATGAGATGGTTTGACACAGTGACTGCAACTAGGGGATGATGTACAGCAGAAATTGTGCAAGATGGGGAAGAGTTGCGTTCTGTTGTATGTGAGGTCCCTATGAGTTGTATCCAACTCGCTGGCACCTAAAAACAACAACAAATGCCTTATTTCAGACTTTTAGGCTCATCATTTTTATATTCACCTTCTTGAGAAAAAGAATCATAAAAGACTTTCAATTCAGTTACATCCAGATGTTGGAAAGATGATGTTGGAAGAAGATAAAATAACCAAGCAAATTAATTTATGAAAAAAAAAGAGAATGAAAAATGTCATTGAGTTAAAAATATCTAGTCTTTGTTTAAGGGAGTTGGTGTGTGACTTTGTACTTTGCTCTTGAAGTCACTTTTATTCTCCTAAGCACATCATGTTGATAAAATCCAGATGAATATTTGGCTAGATTAACCCTCTGGCTACTTTTGCCAAGGGTTATTTTTCCAAAAAGAGACTATATATCATGACCCATACCATGATTTTGTTGTTGCTAGTTGCCATCAAGTAGACCCATAATGACTCTATGAACAACAGATCTAAGTGCCGTCCTGTCCTGCTCCCATGACACATTAGAGACCATTGTGGCAGTCACTTTGTTGATCTACTTGGTTGAGGGTCTTCCTCTCCTTAGCCAAACCTCCATCTTCCCAAGCATCATGTCTCTCCCCAAGGATTAGCCCCTCCTAGCAACATGCCCTAAATATGTAAGGCAAAGCCTCCTCATCCTTCCCTCCAAAATCATATGTTTGTTCTGTTGGCAGTTCATGGAATATTCAGCACTTCTTTCCAACATGACAGCTCAAAGGCATCAATTCTTCTGTCATCCTTATTCATTGCACAGCTCTCAGATGTATAGCAAGTCATTGGAAAGACCATGGCCTGACTCAAACTCACCTTAGTCCCCAAGCTGATATCACTACTCCTCAGTAATTTGGAGAGATCCCTAACTGCAGACTTTTCCAGTGCAATAATTCTTTTGATGTCCTGACTGCTGGTAACAAGGGTATTAATTGTAGATCCAAGTAAGATGAAGTCGCCGACAGTTCAATCTTTTCTCAATCTATCATGATGTCCAAAGGTAAGAATCTTTGTTTTCTTGACATTAAGATGCCATCCAAATTGAAGGCTGCATTCTTTGATCTTCTGCAACAAACACATCAAATCCTTCTCACTTGCAGAAAGCAAGGTTGTGTCGTCTGCATATCACAAGCTATTGATGAATCTCACTCTAATCCTGACGCCACTTTCTTTTATATAGAATGCAGCTTCTCAAATAATTTACTCAGTATAGAGATTGAACAGTCTTCCACATGAACACAATTAAGTGCTCTGGGATTCCCATTTTTCTCAATGTCAGCCACAATTGGTTATGGTCCACACAGTCAAATGCCTTTGCATAGTCAATAAAGCATAAATGCACATTCTTCTGGTATTCTTTACTTTCAGCCAGGATCCATCTGACATCAGCAATGATAACCCTGGTACCACAGCCTCTCCTAAATCTTCCTTGAACTTCTGACAGTTTCCTATCTATGCATTATTCTAGCAGTTTTTGAATGATCTTCAGCAGTATTTGGCTTGTATGCAGTAGTAAAGAGATTGTTCAATAGTTTCCACATTTAGTTGGATCACCTTTCTTGGGAATAGTAACAAATATGGACCTCTTCCAATCCATTGGCCAGACAACTGTCCTCCAAATTTTCTTGCACAGACTGGTGAGTACATCCAAGTCTGCATCTGTTAATGGAATCAAGTCAAATGGTATCCCATCATGAATGGAAATCCAGAATCTCTGTATATGTTCATTGAAATTAATAATTAAAAAAAAACCCGATATCCCATCTATTTCTGGGGCCCTGGTTTTTGCCAATGCCTTCAATGCAGCTTCTGCTTTCTGCTCACATGGTACTTCCTGAAATTTTTCAATGTCAATTCTTTCTGGTACAGTGACTTTGTATTTCCTCCATTTTCTTTCAATGCTCTCTGGGTACTTTTGATCCCTTCTCTCCCTTCTCCCTTCTGGTACAGTCATTGCCCCCGTTTCTCCATTCTGGTACAGTGATTTCTCCCCCATCTCCTCTTCCCCACTCACCTTACATTTGTAGCATAGCTCCTTAACCACTTCACCACTGCAGCTTCTTTGAAGTTGTTTGAAGCTTTCCCCCCTTTATGTTTGATTGAGTTCTTTTCTTCTACAGGTAGAGATAGTGAGTTTGAGAAAACTAGGTCTTTAACGCATGCCTTGATGCAGAATTACCATTCTATAGCACCCACAAGCAGTAATGATTGCAGAAGCTGAGTATTCAATCTGGGTTTTTTTCCATCTAAATAAATTCAGGAATAGGTTTGAGGCCTTGAATACTAATGAACGAAGATCAGATGAGCTGTGGGAGGATATAAAGAATATCGTTCATGAAGATTGCAGAAAGTCACTACTAAGAAGGAAAAAGAAGAAAAGACCACAATGGATGTCAGAAGAGACTCTGAATATTGCACTAGAGTGCCAAGAAGCCAAAGCAAAGGGAAGAAATCAAGAAGTTAAGGAGGTGAATAGAAGATTTCAAAGGACTGCTTGGGAAGACAAGGCAAAATATTATAATGAAATGTTCAAGGGGCTGGAGTGAGAAATCAAAAGGGCTGAACTTACTCAGCATTTCTTAAGCTGAAAGAACTAAAGAACAAATTCAAGCCACGAGTTCAAATGCTTAAGGATGCTATGAGCAGAATATTGGATGATTCAGGAAGCATTAAAAGAAGATCGAAAGAGTGTACAGAGTCATTGTACCAAAAAGAATTGGCTGACACAGAAGAATTTCAAGAAACAACATATGAGCACGAGGCAATGGTGATGAAGGAGAAAGTGCAGGCTGCTCTGAAGGACTTGGCAAAAAATAAAGCCCCAGGACTTGATGGAATATCATTTGATGTATTTCAGCAAACTGATAACTGAACTGGATGTGCTCACCAAATTGTGCCAAGAAATCTGGAGCACAACTACTTTGCCACCTGACTGGAGGAGATCCTTATTTATATTCCAAAAAATGGTGACCCAACAGAGTATGAAAATTATCAAACAATATCACTAATATCACACACTAACAAAATCCTATTAAAGATTATCTAGAAAAGACTTGAACAATACATTGACAGAGAACTACCAGAAATACAAGCTGAGTTTAGAAGAGGTTGTGTCACTAGGGACATTATCGCCAATGTCAAATGGATCTTGGCAGAAAGCAGAGAGAAACCAGAAGAATGTCTATCTGTGTTTCATTGACTATGCAAAGGCATTTGATTGTGTGGAGCACAATAAATTGTGGCTCACCTTGAGGAAAATGGAAATCTCAGAGCACTTTACCGTGCTTATACAAAACCTATACTTGGAACATGAAGCAGTCCTCAGAACAGAGCAAGAAAACACTGCATGGTTCAAAATCAGAAACGGAGTGTGTCAGGGATACATCCTGTCCTCGTACCTTTTCAATCTGTATGAAGAACAGATCATTCGGGAAGCTGGGCTTCATGAAGAGGAGTGTAATATCAGGACTGGAGGAAGACTCATTAACAACCTATGATATGCAGATGACACAACCTTGCTTGCTGAAACTGAGGAGTGTTCTTAACACCAGTAGTCAGGAAATCAAAAGACAGCTTGCTTGTTTTTTTAATGCAGCATAGTATTCCATTGTGCGACTATACCACAGCTTCTCTAGCCATTCGTTTGTTGATGGGCACTTACGTTGTTTCCAACTCCTTGCTATTGTGAACAAAGCTGCAATAAACATGGGTGTGCATATATCTGCTTGGATGTCAGCTATGGTCTCT
>NW_006399763.1:6517538-6552786 GCF_000299155.1 Elephantulus edwardii
ACTGGGAGGAGGGTAGAGAGAATAGTGCAACAATGAATGAATGGAAACCCAAAATCTCTGTAAATGTTTATGAAAATTAATAAAATATAGAAAAAAAAGACAGCTTGCATTGGGCCTCTCCAGAGTACTGAAGAGCAATGATGTCAATCTAGATACAAAGTTGTGCCTTATCCAGGCCATAGTCTTCTCAATTACTTGTTGTAGAATGACTAAGGATGACAGAAGAATAGCTTCCCTTGAATTATGGTGCTGGAGAAGAGTCTCGAACATACCATGGAGTGCCAAGAAAACAAATCAGTCTGTGTTGGAGAGGGTGAAACCAAGTCTCTCCTTGGATTTGGAAGCTCTGCCTCACTTACTTTTGGACACGTGGCTGGGAAAGATTGGTCCTTGGAGAATGACATCATGCTTGGAAGGGTGGACAGACAGCACAGGAGAGGGAGACCCTGATAAGTTGAATTGATACAGTAACTGGAGTGATGGAGGTGGCTCAGGACAGGGAAGGGTTCAGAGCTGCGCACAGGGTTGCTATACATCGCAGGCAACTCAATAGCACATAAAAACAGTAACATACTATCACAGGTTTGGAAGCAGGAGTGACATCCGCTTTCTAAATAACATGCCTCCGGAAACTCTATGAACTTTGAAAAATGTTGAAGGGGCTTCAGGCCTTTTGTTCATAGGGTTGCTATGAGTCGTGCTCAACTAGAAGGCAATCAACAACAACAACAACAAAGTAGATATAGATGCCTTTAGTATGGGGCAATATTCTATTAAAAGGGACTTCTAAATGTAGACAGAGTTTCTGTTATCATGAGGAAGGTTAAGCAGAGAAAAAGTTTAAAGAACAATTTTTTTTCTTTTACATGAAAGATGCTACATGATATTCTATTTTATACAAATACTGTTCATTTCTTTTTACAGATCCTGAAAGAACTTAATAAAGGTCTCTCCATATGCCCTCTCCACACTCCCTTGAACCCTCCCTGCCCTGCCCCTACTCAGTCAAGCCCGTCATAAAACCTTCCTTTTCCTGCCATCCTAAATCTAAACTGCTGGGATGTTGAGAAGGATGAGAAGAGATTTTCTTTTTAAAAAAAGATATTAAATACTTTTTAAATATATATTAAATTTTATTCTTTCACAAAATCTTGTTTCTTTAAATAATAATATATATATTTGGAGGGTAACTATTTGGCCAATGAATTGGAAGAGGTCCATCTTTGTTCCCATTCCCAAGAAAGATGATCCAACTGAATGTAAAAACTTTCAAACAATGTCATTACTATTGCATGAAAGCAAAACACTGCTGAAGATCATTAAAAAATGGCTAGAACAATATGTAGATAAGGAATTTCCAGATGTTCAAGCAGGATTTAGAAGAGACCATGGCACCAGGGATATCATTACTAATGTCAGATGGATCCTGGCTGAAAGTAAGGAATACCAGAAGAATGCATATTTATGCTTTATTGACTATGCAAAGGCATTTGAATGTGCAGATCATAACAAGTTGTGGATGGCATTGAGAATAATGGGAATCCATAGCACTTAATTGTGCTCATGTGGAAACTGTACCTGTACTAGGAGGCTCTTCCAGAGCAGGGCAACACTGCATGGTTTAAAATTGAGAAGGGAATGAGAACAGAGGCTCAAATGGAAACTTGTACACTAATGTTCATAGCAGCATTGCCCATCATTGCAAGAACATGGAAATAGCCCAGATGTCCAACCGCAAATGAATGGATGGAAAAGTTGTGGTACATTCATACAATGGAATACTATGCAGCACGCAGGAACAATGGTTTTGTAAATTACTACTTAACTTGGGAGGGACTGAAGAGCATTATGCTGAGTGAACGAACTCAGTCCTACAAGGACAAATACTATATAAAACAGTTATTGTAGAGTGAGGATAAGGATCCAAGGTGATGGGGCGGGGAGGGTGGAAGCAGAGGGGTGAAGATGGGTAGGGGTGTGGATTGTTAATCATGTTGCTATTATTGTTTTTGTGTACTGTAGAGTCAGAGCTAACCCATAGCTGACCCTTCAGCAGGTTTGCAAAATTCGATGGAGGGGTGAAGGAAATGGGAAGGACCTTTTACGAAAAACAGTGTATTCGAACTTTGTAAATAAATCAGTATAAAATAAGGAAAAAATTGAGAAGGAAGTGTGTTAAGGTTGTATTCTATCTCCACACCCATTTAATCTGTGTGCTGAGAAAATTATCTAAAAAGCTGGAAAAGCTATGAGGAGGAGTATGGCATCAGGATCAGAGTGAGAATCGTCAATAACCTGCGTTATGCAGATGACATACTCTTGCTTGCCAAAAGGAAGGAGAACTTGAAGCACTAGTTGCAAAACATCAAGGAATCCAGCCTTCAGTATGGGTTGCATCTCAATATCAAGAAAACAAAGATTTTTAGGACTGGACCAGCAGGCAGCATCATGATGGATGGAGAGGAGATTGAAACTGTCAACAGCTTCATCTTGCTTGGATACACAATCAACACCCTTCGTACGAGCAGTCAGGAAATAAGGAGATGCATAGCAGTAGGAAAATCTGCAGGCAGGGCCCTCTCCAAATTATTGAGGAGTAAAGATGTCAATTTGAGGACTAAGGTGTGTTGTTCAGGCCATGGTCTTTCCAATTATTTGCTGTGCATCTGAGAGCTGAGCAATAAACATGGATGACAGAAAAAGAATTTATGCCTTTGGGCTATGGTATTACAGAAGTACACTGAACATCCCATGGACAACCAAGAGAATAAACAGCTATGTCTTGGAGAGGGTGCACCCAGAGTGTTCTTTAGAGGTAAGGATGAGGAGGCTTCACCTCATCTGCTTTGGGCATACTGTTAGGAGGTGCTATTCCTTGGAGAAAGACATGATGCTGGGAAGGGTGTAGGGTTAGCAAAGGAGAGGAAGACCCTCAACCATGTAGATTGACATGGTGACTGCTGCAATGGGCTCTTGTGTATCAGGAAGTGTGAAGATGGTGCAGAATAGAACAGGGTTCAGATCTTTTGTTCCTGGGGTCGCTATGAGTCATACTCGACTTGGTGGCACCTAACAACAATGATCAACAATGAGTAGGCATACCTCCACCAGGGACCACTGCAAACAGGAGACTAATGCCAGAGATTAGAATACTAGAGTTGGTCCACCTATTCATTTCGTTAAAAAGCCCCACTCTTTTTTATCTAACGAGTGAATGTGTGTGTGTGTGTGTGTGTGTGTGTGTGTGTGTGTCTACAAATATACAGAGTAAAATAAAGCAAAGTTTGCAAATTTTGCAAAACGACTTTATATGTGCTTTCCGTGTTAAAAGGATACAGAATGAAGTGGGGGGGACACTTCCTCTGTATACATCTAATCATGGATATTGGCACACTTTCTGGAAATGGAGGTAGAAAATAAATGTGAAATGAAATGGGTAGCAGACCTTATATAATGAGGTTCAGACTAAAGAGAGTCTAGAACCGTAATCTATAACTAACTTTGACTTTCGTTTTCTTCAACTGTTTTAGAAAATTTCTCAGGACACTAATAAGTTATCACGTTGACTTGAGACTCATTTTGACTTACATAATATAAAACATTTGACCCTGTGAGTTCTTTACCATCTTATATATTACAAGACATTATGTCTGTTTGGTGGAGGTGATTGTGAGCTTTGAGACAGGTGCCAATTTTATTGACCGGTCTACTATGAATGTATATTGAATAATAAGATAATCGTGGCTTTTCCTGAAAGACAAGCTAACTCCCAGGATAAGCCTGCTGCTTTCCTTCCCAAACTTCAGTGGCTAGTGATAGCTATTTTGTATACACATTTTTGCATTCAGTGTTTGATAGAATTTTTACTTTTTATCTTTGTTTAAAGTACCACAATGCCTTTATATAATAAACAAAATAAACAAACAAGAATATCTAAAGAACTCCTTAAGCAGCAGCATTACTGTATCAGCATGTCTAGAAAATCCTCTACAAAGTCTACCTATGAAATGAAAAAGAGAGAATGAAAAATGAAAAACAGTGGCGACTAAAGGCGAGGTAGGGACAATGGGCTATTTTAGTATCACCAATAGAAGACTTGTAGGCTTCAAGAATGATCTGGACTTAAGGCAGGTTCAGAATGATCTGAAACAGATAGTTTGGAGAACAGAAGAAAAAGAAAAAGTAGGATCTGGATTTAGTCTAAAGGAATTGGCCTTCAATGGGAGGAATACATTTCTTTTTCGATAATCATAGGGTGGAGAGAAGGTAGATGCTTATTTAAATGGGCTTCCAAATGCTTTAGTGGCAGGACTAGGGAGGGAGTAACTGGAAATCTTTAGTCTCAAAGAAAATAAGGAAATTATGGTTAATGTAAGTGAAAAAGAAAATACTTAGAGTGAATAAGGAAGACTAAAGAAGAATCAATGTCTTTGAATGTGGTGTTCATGAAGTTTATTAATATATCAAGAGCTTCCAAAAGAATAAACAAATCTGTCTTGGTGGAAGTGAATTCAGAGTGCTCCTTACAGGTAAGGATGGTGACTTTGTCTCACATACTTCGGCACTCTCACCAGATTGTGCCAAGAAATCTGGAGGACAACTACTTGGCCAAGAGACTGGAAGAGACCAATATTTTATTCCCATTCCAATAGAAGGTGACCTGACAGAGTGTGGAAATTATCAAGCAATACCAGGCTGGGTTTAGAAGGGGTCGTGGTATTAGGGATATTGTAGCTAATGTTAGATGGATCTTAGCTGAAAGCAGGGAATACTGGAGGAATGTCTATCTGTGTTTCATTGACTATGCAAAGGTGTTTGACTGTGTGGATCATAACAAAATGTGGCTGACTCTGAGAAGAATGGGAATACCAGAACACTTGATCGTGCTAATGAGAAACCTATACTTGGACCAAGGGGCAGTCGTCAGAACAGAGCAAAGAAACACTGCATGGTTCAAAATTGGGAAGGGTGTATGCCAGGGATGTGTCCTGTCTCCATACCTTTTCAACCTGTATGCAGAACAGATTATCTGCTAGGCTGGGCTCTATGAGGAGAAATGCGGGGTCAAGATTGGTGGAAGATCTATCAACAATCTGTGTTATGCAGATGACACAACCCTGCTTGCTGAAACTGAGGAGGACCTGAAGCGCTGCAGAGGGTCAAGGACTGTAGCCTCCAATATGGATTGAGGCTCAATGTCAAGAAGACAAAGATTCTCACCACAGGACCAACTGGCAGCACCAGGATGGATGGTGAAGAGATCGAGATTGTTCACATCTTTAGTTTGCTTGGCTCCACAGTCAACACTCTTGGCACCAACAGCCAGGAAATTAAAAGACGTATTGCCAT
Organism: Elephantulus edwardii; assembly: GCF_000299155.1. Taxonomy (NCBI): domain Eukaryota; kingdom Metazoa; phylum Chordata; class Mammalia; order Macroscelidea; family Macroscelididae; genus Elephantulus; species Elephantulus edwardii. The sequence continues at coordinate 6,522,888 of NW_006399763.1, forward strand.
GGGAAAGTCTGCTGTTAGGGACCTCTTCAAAGTACTGAAGAGCAATGGTGTCTCTCTGGAGACTAAGGTGCATCTGATACAGGCCATGACCTTTGCTATCACTTGCTATGCATCAGAGAGTTGGACAATGACTAAGGAGCATAGAAGGAGAATTGATGCCTTTGAGCTGTGGTGCTGGAGAAGAGTATTGAGGGTACCATGGACTGCTAGGAAAACAAACAGATTCATCCTGGAAAGGGTTAAACAGGGTGGCTCCTTGGAGGCAAGGATTCTGAGGCTTCCTCTAAATACTTTGGACATGTTGTAAGGAGAGACAGGTCCTTAGAGAGAGACATCATGCTTGGGAGGGTAGAGGGACAGCACAGGAGGGGAAGGCCCTCTATGAGGTGGATTGATTCAGTGACTGGGGTAATAGGATTGGGAATGTCAGAGAAAGTGCGATTGGCACAGGACAGAGCAGAATTTAGGGCTGTTGTACATAGGGTCACTATGAGTCGCAAGCAACTCGATGGCACATAACAACAACAACAGCAATCACTAATATTACACTCAAAATCCTGCTGAAGATCATCCAAAAATGACCAGAACAGTACATCAACAGAAAACTACCAGAAATACAAGCTGGGTTTAGAAGAGGTTGTGGCACTAGAGATGTTATCACCAATGTCAGATGGATCTTGGCAGAAAGCAAAGAGTGCCAGAGGAATGTCTATCATTGTTTCATTGACTATGCAAAGGCAGTTAAGTGTGTGGATAACAACAAATTGTGTCTATCCTTGAGGAGAATGGGGATCACAGAACACTCAATTGTGCTCATGCACAACCTATACTTGGACGAGGAAGCAGTCCTCAGAATAGAGCAGGGGAACATGGCATGATTGAAAATCAGGAAAGGAGTGCAACAAGGATGTGTCCTGACTCAATATGCAGAACAGATCATTTGGGAGGTTGGACTTTATGAGGAGGAATGTGGCATCAGGATTGGAGGAAGACTTATCAACAATGTGTATTATGCAGATGATACAACCTTGCTTGCTAAAACTGAGGAGAACTTGAATTGCTTGTTGCATAAGGTTAAGGACTATAGACTTCAATATGGATTGAAATTCAACATCCACAAGAAAAAGATTCTCACCATTGGGCCAATTGGCAACAGGATGATGGAGAAGAGATTGAAGTTTTTAACAATTACAGCTTGCTTGGCTCCACAATCAACACTCATGGCACCAGTAGTCAGGAAATCAAAAGACAAATTGCACTTAAAAATTCTGCTGTCAAGGACCTATCTAGAGTACTGAGAAGTAACGCTGTCAGTCTAGGGACCAAGGTGCTCCTGATCCAGGCCATAGTCTGCAGTTACTTGCTATGCATTAGAGAGCTGGAAATTGACTAAGGATGATAGAAGAAGAATTGATTCATTTGAGTTATGGTGCTAGAGAAGAGTCTTAAACATACCATGGGCCACCAAGAAAACAAGTAAATCTGTCTTGAAAGGGTGAAACCAAGTTTCTCCTTGGAAACTAGGAATTTGAAGCTCCATCTCATATATTTTGACATGTGACCAAAAGGGACCGATCCTTGGAGAAGGACATCATGCTCAGAAGGGTGGATGGACAGTCCAGGAGAGGAAGACCCTGGATGAGATGGATTGACATAGCAACTTCGGCTAAGTGTGTCAGAGTCAGGGAGACTGGTTCAGGACAGGGCAGGCTCCAGAGCTGTTGTGCTAGGGTTGCTGTGAGTTGTAGGTGACTCAACAGCACATAAGACAAAAACAGCAACTTGTGGAAGGTTGCCAGCAGAAGCTGGTCCTTGCAAAAAAAAAAAAAAAAAACCAAAACAAAAAACAAAACAAAACAGACATCATACTGGGAAAGGTGGAGAGGTCAGCAAAAGAGAAAATGACCCTCAGTGAGGCAGATTGACACAGTGGGCACAACAATGGGCTTGGGTGTGATATAGATCATGATGGTGGTGCAGGCATAGGACAAGTTTCTGTTGTTCATAGAGTTGCTGTGAGGCATAATGGATGCAGTGGCACTTAACAACAACAAAGAAAACCAATAAAAGAATATGACTATTTAGTGATAATTCTCCTATAATCCCTAGAGGAGTTTTACTCCCTTTTAGATTTCTGGACAGAGAAGCAGGGCAATATTTAGTTCTTTACTCAAGTATCTAGCTTACCTCATAGAGCAAATAATAAAACAGAGTCAGACATTCACTTCCTTCCATTACACAGGGGCAAGAAGCCTGGACATGGAGATGCACTTTATTTCTTCCTCTCTTTCATTCCTTCTTTTCAGTCTTCCGCTTTCTCCATTTCCTCTCTCAAGCCTGTCAGGATCTAGTGTCTAGCTTCCTCCTCAAGAAGCAGAGTGTCTTTCTCCAAGCGCCTTGTCTCTGTTGCTTTCATTATGTGTTAGATGATAGTGGATGTTCTTCTTCATCTTGACTTTGCAGTTTGGACTGGTCAACATGAACTGTGGGCAAATGAATAAAGTTCATGAGATGCTTCAATTCCTGTTTGATCTTTTGAATAATGATAACATCTCTTATTTTTCACAGGACTATAGTCATGCCTTGGAAGCAGGAGTGGCATCCACTTCCTAAACAACATGCCTCTGGAAACTCTGGAACTTTGATAAGTGTTGATAGAAAGGCTTCAGGCCTTTTGTTCATAGAGTTGTTACGAGTCATGCTCGACTCGACGGCAATAAAAAATACAAGGGATCTCTGGTGGCCTAGTGGTAAGGAGTTGCCCTGCCAACCCAAAAGCATGCAGTCTGAATCCACCAGCTATTTCATGGTAGAAAAATGGACAGTCTTCTCTTGTGTAATTTACTGCCTCTGAAAATCTGCTGGCGGGTTACCTATGAGTTTGTTTCATCTCGATGGTACATGACAACAACAACACACCCATGTATAAAGAAAACCTTATAGAATCAGTAAAATGTAGTCCTAAGCAAAAGAAGCAGATTTTTGGATCCTCCCTTTTGCTTAATAGCTATCTTGGTATCACTATGTTAAAAGAACACTTGATGTGGTCCATATTATCTTTTGTTACTAGAGTTATTAGTTTATTTTCTATTAATAACTAGAGTTATTAGTATTTTCTCAGCTATTCAGCTTGGCCAATTTAAGCTCCAGTAGAATTTTTTCCTGATCCTCATAAAGAAATGGCAACAACCTCAGTCTTCCTGTTACACCACTGTGCAATTCTAAAGCTAAATCAAATGTCAATGACTAGGAAACAAATATTTGTAAAATATCACAAGTTTATACTAGTGTAAGATCTAGGAGGAAGACTCATCAACAATCTGTGTTATGTAGATGGCACAACCCTGCTTGCTGAAACTGAGGAGGACCTGAAGCACTTGCTGCAGAAGGTCTAGGACTGAAGACTTCATTACAGAATGAAGCTCAATATCAAGAGAACAAAGATTCTCACCACTGGGCCAATTGGCAGCATCATGATAGATGGTGAAGAAATTGAGATTTTTTACAGTTTTTGTTTGCTTGGCTTCACAATCAATACTCTTGGCACCAGCAGCCAAGAAATTAAAGGACGTATTGCTATGGGAAAGTCTGTGGTTAGAGACCACTCTAAAGTACTGAAGAGCAACAATGTCAGTCTGGAGACTAAGGTGAGCCTGATACAGGTCATGGTCTTTGCAATCACTTGCTATGCATCAGAGAGCTGGACAATGACTAGGGATGATAGAAGAAGAATTGATGCCTTTGAGCTGTGGTGTTGGAGAAGTATTGACTGCTAAGAGAACGGACAGATTTGTCCTGGAGAGGGTGAAGCCAGGCTGCTCCTTGGAGGCAAGGATTCTGAAACTCTGTCTGACGTACTTTGGACATGTTGCAAGGTGGGACCAGTCCTTGGAGAGGGATGTCATGCTTGGGAGGGTGGAGGGACAGCAGCGCAGGAGAGGAAGACCTTTGATGAGATGGATTGATTCAATGACGGGTAATGGGGGTAGGTGTGTCAGAGACAGAGATAGGCATAGGATAGAGCAGGGTTTAGGGCTGTTGTACATAGGGTTGCTATGAGTCGCAGGCAACTTGACAGCACATAACAACAACAACAACAGGTCAAAACAATTATAACTTTTTAGTCCTTGAGAATTCATACAGTTACCACATTCCAAAGGACTTTTGGTGTTGTTGCTGTTAACTCTTCCAAATTACCAGCTTAGGAGATCATTTTTAGAGCCCAGAATACTTGTTTCAATTGGGAAGCATATTATCTCTCCTGTGAATAAATATACATGGAAAACTACATTGCTATTGTATACTTGTTGGTCTGAGAGTAATTGAGGGGGAGTGTAAGGAGAGCACATCTGAAACAATATCCAAATTCAATATGGAAAGTTTGGTTTCCTATCCTCAAAGGGCACTTTCTCTCACCTCCAATTAATTAACTCCTTTAAGTTGATTGTTCTTGGTCAATGAATTTTCCTCCTCCTCCTCAACTCCTTTGAGTAGCGACAATGTCCCATTCATCTTTTTGTATTGCCACATATTCTCCTCAGGAGCCAGGACAAGCTTTGCATATGGTAGGTGTTCAAGATCTGTTTGTTGTTGTGTTATTACCAGAAGGAAAAATACTTCCCTTCTTGACTTCAAGAGCCAGGATGTGTATATATAGGAAGTGGTGGATTTATAGTCAGAAGTTTTAAATCTGACTTGTGATTCTGCCACTTACCAACTATATGACTTGACTTTGATCTTTCAGCACCTCCAAGTCTCAGTTATCTTCATGTACAAAGTGAACAATTCCTTCCAACAAGGTTGTTATGGAGATCAAATGAGGTCTTATCTGCCAAAGTATTTTGAAGCCCACATGAATCCAAGGATTTAAGAGAGATTGTGGATTCAGAACAAAAGAACAAGGATGACCTTAATGACTATTGTTGACACCCCCTGCCACTGTGGAGTACCTGTCCTTTCATCTCAATTTCCTTAGACTCTAACACAGTGATTAACAAAGTAGACCTTCAAGAGACAATTACAAATGATCATCATTGTTTAAGTGCTTGCTGGGGGTGCAGGAAAAACAAATCATTTTATAACACTTTATGTAGATATGTAAGAGGATGGTGGGTATAAAGATGGTAACCTCTGATGGGCTACTGGAGGATAGAACCTCCAAGGTTCTGAGGCCCCAAAGTGAGTACGTGCAAAATTCAGCTTTCATTATTCACTGGAGCAGATACGCCTGATGAGACTTCTTGATTACGGCTTTGATACCGGTACACTGATGCCCAGATATTACACAGCAAGCTTAGGATCAGAACTGAAACTTGAAGTGATGCTATGGGAGGCATGCTGATAAGTGTGGGTGGCATTTGGAAAAGAGATTAGAAAGTGAGTTATGTCAGTATAAACCAGAAGTATGAAGACTGGAGTACAATGGGGAAGAGATAATAATAACTGGAGCAAACTTTCAGTTCTGTGGCCCAGCAGTGAGACTGGTTTGGATGGTATAAACTTATGGTGTGTTCTTTTGATTTCATCAAATAAGTTATCCAACACCAACTTTATCATATATTTATAAAGAAATCTTTTCACTGAAAAAGTCAGTCAGAAGTTTAGAATAAAAACTTAACCAAATCTTTTCTGATTTAGCCACTACTGTAAGGAATTTACCTACTAGAATATAGATTTTTTTTAAATAAAACCCCAATCCTTTTTAAAATAACTTTATTATTTTTTCTGTGTGTACCGTCAAATCAGATCTGACTGGTACAGGAGGAGATTGCTGCTCCTTCTCCAGCAGAGCACCTGGTAGATTCGAACCACGCACCTCTGGAACTGGAGTGCAGCTTCTTGCCACTAAGCCACAAGAGTTCACCTTTGAGAAATGTTTTAAGAATAAAGTTTTAATTTTATGATGATACTTCTTTGTTCAACTCATAGAAAACCTCATCAATTAGTTTTCTGAAGAGGACTAGTTTGGTTTTGGTGTGCATGTTTTCTCTCTCTCTCTTTTTTTTTTTTTTTTGGTGTTGTTGTTTATGCTGCTGTAGAAAATCACTACAGAAGAAGATCTGTGACTATCTTTCCTTGTCAGGCTCTGGGCAGATGCACGAAAAGCTGCAAGGTGGATCAGAGTACGTATTGGCTCCAACCCTGTGGACTATTCAGAGACCAGGCAGGAGTGCTAGTGTTTGCTTGGCTCTGCTGTGATTATTCTCATCAGTATAGCTTTTGGTTGTACTGTGGACACGTAGGACTTAATTTTCCTGCAACTGTGCCGAGTCTTTCTCAATAACAATTGAAACCTGTGTGAGGGTGTGGACAGTGTCAGCCAGGCTTGGTAGTCTAACTTGGAATATTGGGAATGGATACAACACAAACAAGGACACTCCAGCTTAAAGTTAAGATAAATAAATAAATAAACCAACGTGTCCAAAGCAACATGGATCTGATGCCTTGGCTCAGACTGGGAACAAGGAATCCAATTTTAGTACACTCTGTATAAAGAGTTTTTAAAAAGTTTCTTTTATTGGGCTATAAATGAGAGAATTAGAAACAGATTGAGAGTGAGTCTTTTGTTCAAGATTTTCCTTTACATAGTGTCAAGATGAAAATGTCTTTTGAAGCTTAAAGAATGCTCTAAATTGTAGAGCAAATAATGAAAACATCATATAACCCATGTGAACTATTATGTATTCTAAGAGCTAAGCAAAAACCTCACTTACGACAAGACAGATACATTATTATTCCATGTGAAAGGAATAAGTTCTCTGTGTTATCCATTTGCTATGAAGCACAATATCCCTAGATGTAGTTATGCTTCTATGAGGGAATGAGACTAATTGCATAGAGTTATCTAATAGTATAACCGGGTGAAATCCTGGCAGTCACTGTTTCAAGCTTGCATTTTGTCATCTTAGACCTAGATTATCTATTATTTGTAAGATAACATACAAATACATGTGAATTTGACATATAAATATTTATTTAGGTGTAAATATAGAAGCATTCTATATAACATGAAAGTATTCACTTTATAATGGGAATTATTATCAAAGGAGTGCAATTATTCCTAATCAAAGGGGCTTGCACTGGGACACGTGGAATCATTTTCTGATGTTACATTTCGATTTAACATCAGTTGTAAAGCTTTAGCCTTTTTGTTGTTGTGAATGTGTGGTATGGTCCATACCCTATGATCTTTCCTTGGGGCTTGCAATTAAGTGAGTAATGATCTTGGAAGGTTAAGTAGATAATATGATTGTGAAAACCTATTAAATCCAATTATTTTTTTTTCCATGACCATGAAACACAATCTCTTAAAGCTGAGGTTGTGCAACTCCCTGGAAGGCTCCTGGCTCAGTTCAGTGTTGCATCTAATGAAAACAAAACCAAAAATAAAACACAAGTGATCCATGAGCCTGGCTCTTTGAGCCTCATTGCTCATAATTGTAAACATCTGAACTTCAGGATTTTCAGGAAAAGTTCTGCCCTGTAAGACATGAGGAATGCCAAGAGTAACCCAGCTCGGCTGTTGTTTTTGACTGGTGACTGAGTAGTCTTGCTAATTCTTACGGTTTTTCTAACCTAGACAAGAGAGTTGGCAAATGGATTGCATTCTTTTCTATATGTCAAAGGCCTTTGCTAGCCTAGAAGGGCAGATAATGTATGAAGTTCAGCTTTTGTGGAGGTCTCCTTGACTGACCAAGCCCTTTAGGTGGACTTTTCACTGTGGCATCCCTGCTGTCTGCTTGGAGCTTGCTCTTCCTGAGAAGGTGAGCTGTAGACCCACATTGGTGTACTTATCACCTGGGCATGGGCGTTTCTCCTGGTGACAATTACACTCGATACCAAGGAAAGGGTGAGTTATGCCAATCACCTGCTTGCTTCAGGATAGGAGGTGCTCCAGTTGCCTGGTTGCCTATGCTGTCACAAGGTTTAATCATCTTTGAAGGGTGGAGCACTCTCTGATGAGTTTTCTTCAAATGGCTAACACTGAGTCCTCTCTGTCCTCTCAGTGATGATGATGATAGTAGTAGTAATAAATGCTTCCTTTGCTAAAGGCATTAACTTTTAAGTTTAAGTATATGACACAAGTCTAGGCTAGTATTACCCTTACAGATCCGGCTTCCTTCTATCACAAGAATATTGGTTGGCAATAAAAATAGGATCCCTATCATTTGTGGAACACTTTAAATTTAAGAAGCACTTTTACATTAATTATCTCCCCATCCTCAGACAAAACTGTGAGTGAGACAAGGAAGTCATTCTTCCTTTCTCCACCCCCTTCTTAAAAGAGTGAGGCTGTGAATCAAAGGTCACTCGTGTACCAAGGAACAAAACCCAGCACAACAATCTAGATATTCTAGTTCATAGAATCAATCTCTTTTCCCTCAGTACTTGAAATCTTTAGTGACAGAGTTATTTGGTTTTTTTAAAAGGCTGAAATGACTTAGAAATATTTCAAATAGACAATCACAGCTAAAATAATGTACTGGTAGCATGAAGACATCTGCATATCTTTTGGTTTCTCTTAGTTACAGAGAGTTAGAGGTATTCTATTTGAGGGATTCCTTGGGGCTGATGTTGCTTCAAGCTCCATTTAAAATACTCAGAGACCAGAATATTCCTTAGGAAGAGACCCACCTTTTCAGAGATACACAGAGATCAGCATCACTGTAACTCAGAGTTCAAAGGTCATTCCTATTTTCAATTCCATATCCATTCATCGAAAACTGAGACCAAAAGTACTAAATGAATCACTCAAGTTTATGTATTAATTCAGTAAAAGATAAACTCTAAGGTTTTTGGTTCCCCCCCCACCACATTTACTGTAACTAATGAAGCCACTTTTCTCTAGTCAAGTATGTCCTTTTGTGTTTCTATTTCACTTCTTCTTTTAAAAAGTTTTTTATTGTGGTGAAACAATAAAGAGTTAGACAGTTGAATAATTTCTATCTGCACAATTTAATGACATCATTTTCTTCATGTTGTACTGCCATTATCAATATCCTTTTCTGAATTATTCCACCACCATTAACATAAACCTAATATCCCTAATGTCCCCCTTTTCCCAGAGCACTGTTACTTTTTTTGGTTTCTCTATATTTGCTTATTTCTTATAAACAAAAAGAATGCCATTTTTAAATTTCAAGCTATGTTATGATATTACTTTCCCAGTGGAAAGAGTCACTTGGGTCAAGATTATCACCAAAGGTAAGTGTAATTTCTTTTAACCATGAGATGGAAAAGTCACTCTACAAATTATTATTGTTATTATTATTTTGAGATATGTTATGATGTGTGTTTTATGTTGTTTTGGATTAGTGCTGCTCAGTCACCCTTGAATAAAAAGTTCAAGCAGGAGCATAAATCAAGGGGCTACACAGCCCCTTTAAGGGTGAAGGGTTAGATGAAGGTGAGGCTGAGCTTGCAGTAAACTGGATGCAGCCTTGCCGTCAGAGGCCCAGGTTCTGTGCTGGATTATTTGCTGTTGAGATTGAGATACGTCCAAATTGTTGATCACAAGTACTGAAGCAGAGCCTGTTCCCTGACTAAGAAATCCCTTCTACATTCTAGCAATGACTCAGAGTCGCGTCATGATCACGGAATAGCCAGTGTCATCTTCTGGTGTTTTCAGTCTCTGACTTGCTGATTTGGTTTCAACCCTTTGCACGTAAAGCACGTAGAACAAGAGAAATCAATTTCTTCCTGGATTAACCAATGTTCCTGGGGGCTGCTTTCTTTGGTCTTCTGAGACTGACTTCAGGGCAGCATCAGGGTTCCTCAGAGTCCCTCAGTCTGTGTGGCATCCTGGCTCTGCTTTCTCTCATGTCTACATTTCCTCTTTGAGGGTCTGTTCCATGATGCTTTCTTTTCTAGTTGATCCATTTTAATTCTTTTTTCCTATATTGTCATCTTCCTAAAGGGGAGAATACGGACTGGCATTTCTCTCTCACCCCAGAAGAATTTACAGCTTAGATGGTTGATTCCTGTAGTAATGAGATAAAGGAGTTGCCTCTGGGTTGATTTCAGCTCATGGTGACACCATGTGTGCCAGAATCCAGCTGAGTTTCCAGTGACTGAGATCTTGTTTCGGAGGTAACTCTGGGTGCAAAGCACCAACTTTATAATTAATAGATGATCAATCCAATTATCTTAACTATTTTCACTTCTGAGGCACTTCAGCTGTAGTGATGAGATAAGAAGAATTTTCTAAGGTTCTTCCCTTCCTCCTTTAATTTCTGGATTGTTTTCTCTTTCCTTCCTATGCTTGATTTGAGGATTGAGTAGTGAATAAGGCAGTTATAATAGTTACATTCCAACTTCCTTGTTTTTGTAGAAGGAAGATGTAACTAAACTTCAGAGCAGGACAGGGAACTTGTTGAAGAAAAAGTGGTGTTGGCACTGTTTAATCATAATCAGAGGTGACTGGTGACTTACTAGTGAGGAATTGAATTACCTACTCAAAGGCACACGGTTTGAATCCATCAGCTGCTCTGTGGAAGGATGAACTATCTTCTCCTGTGTGATTAACTGTCTCTGAAAACCCACTGGAGGGTCAGATATGAGTCAGTTCTAACGTGATGGTACACAATAACAACTAGATTGAGAAGTGAGCTCTGTTGGCCTAGTGGTATGGAGGTGTGTTGCAACCCAAAAGCACCTGGTTTGAGTGGACCAGCTGTTCTGTGGGAGAAAGACGGACAATCTCCTCCCTTGCAGTTTACCGTCTCTGAAAATCCAGTCAGCTAGGAGTCAGTTATGACTCAGTGGTACATAACAGCCACATGAGATTGAGAAACCCTGGTCCTCCTGGCCCCCCATTACATTTGGGGAAGTAGAGTTGAGAAGAAAGGAGTTTGTGTTGAAAGGAACGCTAGGATTACGGGCTCTAACATGACCATTTCAGAAGCTGCAAGTTACTGAACATCTCTGAACCTCAGATGCTTCCTCTGTGAAGAATAGAGGTGATGAAGATGAAGTCATTATACGAAAATGCATAATGTCAGGCAAATGTTTTACTTATTGTAAGCAGACACTTTTGAAAATTCTGTGATAATATGCTCTTGTTACATGAAAATACTGCTTAAACTTCTTTTTTACAAAGGTGAAGGATTCTCCTTTATAGAGTATGCCACACTTTTCACGTCTGCAAAATTTGACCTGGGTAATTACTACCTCCTCTTGAGGACAGGATGACAGGCAAAAGAGTTCTTTGTGGGCAGAAGAACTCTTGTGTATATTGGGGAAAATGTACTCCTGAGAGAACTTCTATATTCTGTCATTTATATTGAATCAATATCTTGTAAGCGACACAGATAGTGTCTAAATGAGAGCATATAATTTCCAGTTGAAGTCACTTTTGGAGATTGTTCATAATAAAGAATATGATCCCATAAATATTTGTTATTGCTTTAGAAAAGGTTTTGATATTCTGGAATGAAAGAAAACTTTTTGTTCGAGATCTATTTTTTCTAAATTAGATGTTTAGAAAGTATTTCCTTCCTAAAAAGAAAAAGAATTCCTCCCAGAGCTTACTGACCATCTGCTATACCTGTCACGTTTTCTTTTTCTTTTTTTTACCTGTTATGTTTTCAACACAATTTAGGGACTGCTGCTGTGGTCAGGGAGTGGGGTCACAAAATCCCATGCATGCTGCTTCAGAGTAACTCACATTAAAAGGGAGCTAGAATTGCCAAATGTTCACTCTAATTCTTTCTACTGGTTACATTAAGATTTGATTGCATTGGGAGAATTGGTACTGACCCGGCATTGTTATTATTATTAAATACTGAAGGTGCATAAAGAACTCCTGACAAAGCGTGAGGTAACAAAGCAGGACATGACTGTTAAACCAGTTCCTGTGAGTGACAGCCACCATCTAGTACACGCACGTAGCTTTCACTGGGAGCCACTCTTGGTGCCCTGTGTTGTAAGCCTATTTCCCATTACATAAGAAGAGTGGCTCCTTCCCTAGCCAGGACGATCTGCCAGACAGAGCTCGAGCACTGTTCTATGAACTTTAGACCTTGCTTTCTCTGTAGCTACAGACAGACCGATTCTCTTTAGGGAAAGCCTGTTATACCTTACTTCCCAGATGAGCCGAGGGTCCATTTGCAATTCACAAGCTTATTAATTTTCAAGGTGGGTTCTTCAAGGTAATGAAATAAAAAATCAAATTGAGTAATTTTTCATGTTCAGAAGTTACAACCAGCAAAGCTTTCCAGAGACCTTTTGGGTAACAAAGGTACATTTGTCATGCTTGATCAGTTTTTTAGTTGAAATGGAGACAATTATTAAGTTATAATACTATAATCAACAGAGTAATATGTTGATTGCCTGCTGAAAACGTCTCCTGACCTTCTCGACTTCTGAGAAGCGCCTGACTTGACCTTTATGAGGCATGCAGCCAGGTGGACACCTACATGGAGGATACTGACCTTTAGGACAACATGTTTTCTCCAATGTGTTTGTCTTGGGCAGTAAGTGATGTGGGTGGCATTGACGTTGTTGGACTTACAAGAACAAAGTCTGGGCATTGGTCTTCTGATCTGACAAAGGAGGAGGCAGGTCAAAATGATCCTCGAGGTCTTTCCTAGTGTAAATCTTTTACGATTCTCGGAATTAGTGTCAGTCTTTTGGATTAACTAGAAATAAGAGACTCTGCTCTTACTTTTACCTTAGTTAACAGCTTGACAAATGACCTCTGACTTCCTCATCTGGGCATTGGACTTGTGTGCGAACTTCCTGCCCTCTGGTGTACGTTCTTTCGCCCTTCACCCACAGACAGTAGACTCGCAGAACGCCTGTGGGAGGGCCTGTAAAGCACCTGGCTCAGCAATAACAGCATGTCTGTGCCACAGGTGGCATTTTTATGGACAGCTTAGTGCAGGGTCAGTTGGCTAGGTGAGCAAGAGGGGCCATAAGGACCCAGTTTCCAAAAATCTTCCTTCCTATAATCCATGAAGCCACACTTCCACTGTGATCTGGCCTGTCCGTCCAAACTGGTTCCTTTTGATTGACCAGAAAAAGGCGGGGTATCTACAGGTTGTTCCTTAGATGAGTTACTAGAACTGACTGACAGGAGAGAGAGAACTCCTGTTCTGGTGTAGGTGACATACTTTAGGAGTTTTTCTTTTGCTATTCATTAAGTCAGAGGAGGCAAAATGGCTGCTTGTTGGCATAATATGGCCTGTTGTGTGTTTTATTCTGTCTATTCAAATACTATTTAAAATAAATCATCCCACTGCCATCTAGTGAGTTAAGACTAACAAGAACCCTAAAGGATGGAGTCAGGAGCTCAGGAGACACAGTCATAAACCTTTCCAAATTACTGAGGAACAACAATGTCATTTTGAGGAATAAGGTGTGCCTGATTTAGGCCATGGCCTTTTCAGTCACTTAGTATGCATCTGAGACCTGGACAGTGAATAAGAATGACAGAAGAATTGATACCTTTGAGCTGTGGTTTTGGAGAAGAGCACTGAATATCCCATTGTTTGCTGCTATTAAGTGTCATAGAGTCATAGATGACTCATAGCGACCCTATGAACAAAAGACCTGAACACTTGCATAACTTTCTTTGTTTCTCCGAGTTCATAGAGGCAAGCTATTTTGGAAGTGGGTGCCACTTCTACTTCCAAGCTTGTTTTCATTGGGGAACTCGAACAAATACCATTCACCATGGATAACCATTATTACATTTGACATATCAGTGTCACAGTGTTCAGCATCACAGCAACCACGAGTTACCGCTGTACAGCAAATGGATAGGCCAGAAGAATATCTCATGAATGGCTAAAAGAACAAACATCTGTGTCTTGGGGAGTGCTTCTCGGAGGCAAGGATGACAAAACTTTAACTCATATACTTTGGGCATCTTGCTAGGAGACGCTATTCATTGGAGAGGAACATTATGTTTGGAAAGGTAGAAGGATGGAAAAGGACAGGAAGACCCTCAATCAGATGGACTGACATAGTGCAGCAATGGGCTCAAGCATGTTAGAGATTGTGAAGATGGCACAGGGTTCAGTTCTGTGGTTCATAGGGTTGCCGTAGTCACATTCTACTAGACAGAACCTAACAACAACAAAAGGACAGAGTAGAACTGCCCCATAGGTCTTCAGAAGTTATAAATATTTCCAGGAGGAGATTGCTTCATCTCTCTTCTACAGAGTGACCAGGGAGTTCATCCAATGACTTTTTGGTAAGCAGCTGAATATCTTAACCACAGTGCCACCAGAACTCTTAAAAACAAAGAGTTTTAAGAAAAACCCACACAAATCTCAGAAGATAACTTTGCCTTACATGCTTCCACTCATAAAGTTTTCCCTCCCCTCCCTTTATAGTTATTTTTTCATTACAAAGATTTTTTTTAATTTAAAACAAATTACTTTTCTTGATTAGGTAGACGATTAGGTCATACTGGGTCTTCAAGGTTGCAACTAAATAGACCTTAGTGGCCACTGTCTTTTCAAATGGTTTCAGATCCCATCTGGCCCATTTTGTTACTTTGTGTGCTTGTCTCCTGTACATTTCAGGGTGGGATCTGGCATTTAGTTGATTGCCTCTTGTACAAAGCATAGTCATGCTGCATGCAAAAACAACAAAAGAGTGAGAAGTCCATTCACAGTAAAGAGAAATAAAAAAGCATGTACTAAGAGGTGAAGTTCAGAAGACAGGTCCCACTGCAGGTTCTGGGCAACCACACAGGTATCAGGCAAGGGAAGTGGAGCAAACAAGTGCCTGGAATTGAGCCCAGAAGCACGAGAAGGTGGGGACCTACGAAAGGGGACTTACTTTTTTCCTCGCTTTCCTTGAGTGCATCAAAGTCTCAGTATGTTTTCCAAAGACAGACTTGGAAGTCTAGTTGATAAATTTATCAGTAAGATAATATTTAATCTTATTTTTCCAACCCTTGAGTATTTCTTTGAAATTATCTTTTAGAACACAGGAGCAAAAGATGATGTTCAATGACATTTTAGATTTTTATAGTCTTTGTATTTTGCAACAGGATCTCAGCTCTGTCAATATATTCATGTACTAATAATTATAATCACAGTTTGGGTTGGTCATACAGTAATAAATAGTCACCCATCTGGGACATGGCCCCATAAAACCAAACAGGAAACTCCACATCATATGGAAAGTTGTACTTTTAGTTTCACAACTCAACTTTTGCCTAACAAAGATATCACTTGAAACAGGCTTTACAGTATAAAAAGCATATTTAAATACTTTGTGAAAATCATATCTTAGTATAGAATATATTTCTAATATGTCATCTTTTAGTGGTCTCTGAGGTAGGCAGATAAGTTATTATTATAACGATTTTATGAAAAGAAATTTATAGTCAGGAAAATTAAGTCACTTAGCCTATGTCACTCCACTAGGCAAACCGAGTCATAAGGAGCTCTCAAGACTGTTACCTCGACGTCAATGTTTATTTTGCCCTCACTCTGTTGCCTTGTACATGATGGTGTAGATGCATATGTATGTATGTGTGTGAGAGAAGACATGATGTGTTTGTCAGTGTAGGAAGATAAGGACTTTTATTCAAGAAATACTTTCAATATGATTGGGTGCTAGAGATTATTGTCTGTAGATTATTTTTAGTACTTCAGTAAAAATTTTAAAGTCATTTTCTGAAAAAAATTTCTTTACAGTGATAAAGTAGCAGTGAAAATCGCTTAATAAGGTTTTAATATTTTTTTAAAAAAATTAGCGATAGCAAAGTTCTACAAAACAGCAGACAATAAGTGTTGGAGAGGATGCCGAGAGATTGGGACATTTAGTTAATGTTGGTGGGATTGTAAAATGGTATAACTGCCATGGAAGGGAGTTTGGCATTTCCTCAAAAAGCTAAACATAGAAATTCCACATGACCCAGCTATTCCCCTGCTAAGGATATATATACCCCAAGGAAATACAAACTGAAACATAAATGGACATTTGTACACCTATGTTAATAATAACGTTATTCACAATAGCAAGAAAATGGAAGAAGCTCAAATGCCATCGACAAACGAATGGATTGAGAAATTGTGGTACATTCACACATTGGACTACAGTGCAGCACTAAAGAACAATGATTTTGTAAAACACCATATCTCTTGGGAGAGACTATCGAGCATTTTTCTGAGTGAAATATCTCAGTCACATAAGTACAAATTTTGTGTCAAGGTCACTATTGTGAAAATAGGAAAATAACTGAGTAAAATACATATAAATGTTCAAAGGAGAAAGGAAAAAGAGGGGTCAGAAAAAGGGAAAGGGGGAAAAGTCACTGGGATATCAGAGATTAATAGGTGTGTGTGAATTAATGGGAAAGGCTCAATGGGGGCTTGAAAACAGTGGAGTGAGGGATGATAGAAGGAGAATTGATGCCTTTGAGCTGTGGTGCTGGAGAAGAGTATTAAATATACCATGGACTACTAGGAGAACAAACAAGTTCGTCCTGGAGAGGGTGAAGCCAAGCTGCTCCTTGGAGGCAAAGATTCTGAAGCTCCGTCTGACAATCTCTGAGCATGGTGCAAGGAGGGACCAGTCCTTGGAGAGGGACAATATTCTTGGGAGGGTGCAGGGGCAGCAGAAGGAGAAGACCCTCAATGAGATGGATTGATTCAGTGACTGGAGTAATGGGGGTAGATTTGTCAGAGACAATAAAGTTGGCTTAGGATAGAGCAAGGTTTAGAGCTGTTGTACATAGGGTCACTATGAGTCTCAAGCAACTTGACGGCACATATAACAACAACAAAAATATGCATTTGTCATTTCCTTCTGGTGGAATCTGGAAAGACAGGGTAACATAGTTGGATGAGGATTAATTTTATAAAACATAATGAACTGGAATGATTGTATGAATTACAATGTGAAGGATAGTGTGAAACAAAATGTATATGAAATTTGTAAGTAAACCAATATTAAAATTAATTTTTTTTTAAAAAATTAAAAAGGCATAGGGCAATGGTGATCAGTTATATAAACTATAATGTATGAATGAATGTGTAAAACACAAAGTACATGTATAAAACATGATATATCTGAATGATGATAACCAAAAATTTTTACAAATAGTGTTTTGAAGAACAAAATTAGTGCTTTTGGCATCAAAATAGTGTTTTGAAGAGAACAAAATTAGTGCTTTTGGCATCAAAATAGTGTTTTGATGAAATGAGTAAAAGAAAAATTTATAATGAATGACACTGTCGTATTTTTCTACCTGTTTATGTATATATAATTATAGTAATAAGTCTAAATTAACTCAACAGCAGTAGACTTGGTTCTTAGATTTTCTTATAATGGCTTTATGTGGTTTGAAGTGCCAGGCTAAAAAAGAAAATCTAGAAGACAGACTGGTCTATCCACTTTTAAAAATCAATCAACAAAGACCCTATGGATTACAGTCTAGTGTATGAGGCAGTGTGTCTTGGATTTGCCATGATTTGGGGGGCCACCTTAATAGGAGTTTCCATACCTAAAATATGCAAAAAATCAACAGACTCTCACACTTTTACAATTTGATGAGTTATCTTCTGGTAACAAATAGTCAGATATTTCCATCAGACTTTGTAGTTAATGTAAACTCCTTCGTTGATATTGTTACATTAACAGGAAAAGCAAAGCAAACCAAACAGGTTTGAACAATGGCTCCCACGGAGAGTGATAAGTTCTTGTTGTTGTTGTTGTTAGTTGTGGTCAAGTTGATTCTGACTCATGGTAACCCATGGTGCAGGGCGGGACTGCTCCATAGAGTGTTCCGGGCTGTGACCTTTTAGAAGCAGATTGCCAGACTTGTTTTCACAGGTACCGCTGAGTGGGTTTGGACTGCTGCTTGGTTCCTAGTCTAAGTGCTTACTACCCACTTTTGCCACTCAGGAGTTGCAAAATCCATATTGTTGTGTGTTGTCAAGTCAATATGAACTCATTATGCCTTTTATAAGACAGAGTGTAAAGAACTCTGCATATTTTACTTCAGAATGAACTTGCATTACCTTCTCTTTTGCTTCTCTAAAACAACAACAACCACAACAACTGATAATGTATTTAGAAATATACTACACCAAAGTTACACTTTAATAAAATTTGCCTGCCCTACAAGCTATGGGGGTATAGTGTGTAACACATTAGACTGCTGACTGAATGTTGGCAGTTTGAATCTACCAACTGCTTCTTGGGAGAAAGATAAAGATGAGACACTCTGTTCCCAGTAAAATTACAGCCTGGGAAACCTTGTTAATGATTAGTATGAGCTAAAATCAACTTAATGGCACCAGGTATAGAATTGGTTATGCAGTTTGGTGTTTTTGGGTTTTTTTTAGTCCACTGAATATTGGGATTTCAGAAGAATTTTGTCTAAGAATAGAATTTTATGTATAGAAAGGAGGCTTGAAGGGTGAAGAGTACTTATTTTATGAGGATTGTTGTTTGCTGTTCTTGTGTGCTGCCGAGTCGCCTGTGACTCATAGCAACCCTATGCACAACAACCCTAAACCCTGCTCTGTCCTGTGCCAATCTCCCTGTCCCTGACACACCTACCCCCATTGCCCCAGTCACTGAATCAATCCATCTCATAGAGGGTCTTCCTCTCTTGCACTGTCCCTCCACCCTCTCAAGCATGACATCCTTCTCCAAAGACTGGTCCTTTCTTGCAACATGTTTGACTGTGGAATTTTAGGAGGAGAGATTTTAAAATATCAATTAGATGGCATTTTCTTGAGATCAAGTGACTATTATAATCATATTTTTACAAAATAAAAAAATTAAAAAACAAAAGTATAAAAGCTTCAAATTATGCCATAATCAGGAACGTATGCTGTGTATTTGATAGCTACATTAAGCCTTTGAACCCAGGACAAGTTTCGGCTTGACTTATGTAATAGGCTCCCTTCTGAATTCTGGCTTAGTTTTACCTTTATTGTAGACCTTTCATGTTACAAAACAAGCTACTGAATATTAATACTCATCTAGAACATTATCAAAAGACTTAATGTGTATTTTTCCCTCCAAAATATATAGTTAAACTTTCAAACTCTTTTCATTATCTCTTTTTCAAATCTTAGTAATGCTAGATTTGGTAATAGTCTACCCATTGTCTTTGAGTGCCTTAAGAATTCTAACTTTATACCTTTATACCTTTGATCATGTTATCTCACATTTAAAATGTCCTCTTTCTTTGATTTTAATAGAGGTAATTCCTTATCCTTTTAGATCCACCTCAAATCTCACT
Source organism: Elephantulus edwardii (assembly GCF_000299155.1). NCBI lineage: Eukaryota > Metazoa > Chordata > Mammalia > Macroscelidea > Macroscelididae > Elephantulus > Elephantulus edwardii. Next base: position 6,542,107 of record NW_006399763.1, read on the forward strand.
TTACCCATCAAATTTAATCTGGGTAGGTATTTCCTTTGAATTCCTACAAAGGGTGTGTCTGTATTTCTATTTCAACATTTATTATTAATTTATTTGTTTTAGGAAATAAAGATGTAGCAGGCACAGCACTTTCTAGGATTTTACAGTTTAATAGAGATGATAATCTGACAATTTGTGGTACATTAATGCAATGGAATACTACAGAATAGCAATAATTTTGTAAATAACTACTTAACTTGGGAGGGACTGGAGAGCATTATGCTAAGTGAACTAACTCAGTTCCAAAAGGACAAATACTATATAAAACCTTTATTGTAGAATTAATATGAGGATCCAAGGTGGGGACTGGGCGGAGTGGAAATAGAGGGGCAAAGATTGGTTGGAGGGGTAGGGTGTTAATCATAGGGTTACACAATTTGATGGGTGGGTGGGGTAAAGCAAATGCGAAAGATCTTTTGTGGAAAACAATGTATTCAAACTTTGTAAATAAATCAGAAAAAAAAGAAAGTTATTTGCATTGAATAAATCAAGGATATTGAAGCTCCAACTCACATACTTTGGACATGTTATCAGGAGGGGCCTGTTCTAGGAGAAGGACATTATGCCTGGAAGAGTAGAGGGTCAGTGCAAGACAGGGAGATGAGATGGATTGACAACAGTACTTGTGGCAATGGGGTAGATGTATTAGAGATGATGAAGTTGATCAAGGATAGGACAAGCCTCAGAGCCATTGTTCATAGGGTCACTATGAACTGCTGTTGACTTGCCAGAGCATAGCAACACCACAGCAATTGATACTATACATGATTCTCCATAGTTTTGTAGGTATTCTATATTTTTTCTCTCTCTCTGATAAAACTGAAAGTTCCTTGTTGACAGAGACTATGATAGTTGGTGAATAAAATTAAGGGATGATGCTGCTGTTGTTGTTGATGATGATGATGTGTATGTATGTATGTTTGTGTGTCAAATAGATAATCATTGTCTGCTAACGGAAAGACCCTTGGCTAGAGCCCACTAGACACTCTGTTGAAGAAAACACTTGGTGATCTGTTCTCATAAAGATTACAGCAGTGGGAACCCTATGGGGAAATTCTACCTTGTCAGATGCAAGGGTACTAGTTGGAATCAAGCCCACAACATTTTGTGTCACATATTTCGCACATGTTATCAGGAGTAATCAGTCCTGGAGAAAGCACTGCCTACCCTGATTGGAAAAATTAAAGGGTTAGTGAAAAAGAGGAAGATTGTTATTGAAAAGAACTGACCCAGCTCATGCTGTGAAGACAGCATAGATTTGGACTGAGTTTTGTTCTGTTGTATGTAGGGCTGCTGTGAGTTGTACTCCAATCAATGATACTTAGCAATGACAGCAACAATACCTGTCTATCTATACATCCACCTTTTAAAAAGAGTATTTTACTGTGGTGTCAGTAAAGGTTTACAAATTTAGGTTCCAATTCAATAATATCTATATGGGTTGTTCAGTGACATTGGTTACAACTATACACATAATCTTTGTTACTCCAGTTTGTTTTTTTAGTAGTGTTTTTATCATTCATATACATATACATATGCAGATACATTGTGTTTTATACAATCTTTCATTTACATTTTACTTAGTTCCTGTTCATTGTAGGGTTTTCTCCTTCTTTACAATCCTCTTACTAGTAACTATAGTCATAGTATTTACTATATATATAGTAAAGTATGTAAGTCAGCTACTTTGTGCCTTAATATCCCCATTGTAGATAGCCAATTTCTGATTTGCACAGCCCTATCAAACCAGTGCTCTGAGGGGACAAGCATGTCCCTTTTGCTGAAGAATACTCTGTGCAACCTGGAAACTTTGAACATCTGCATTGACAAAGTCCAGTTCAGAGCAAGCCATCAGGTTGTAGTAATCAACTTGAGCTCATAGCATCAACCATCTTCTCTTCATCTGGTTGGGTTCTGGTCAACTCCATGTCAGCCATCTGTGGCTAAGTCCAAATGGGTATTAACTGCAAACTCAGGAGTCCACACTTCTCCATGAGTTCCAGGTCCCCTGATGTCTTCAGTCAGCTCTAGCCCTTACATGGGGCCAAGTCAGCAAGCCAGGCTCCTCTTGACATGCTGCTCCTCAAGCCAACAACCCTGCCCTCTCCTCCACACATCTGTGTGTGTTAGGTGGATAGTGCTGAAGGAACATGCCCAAGCTTAGTCTGCTTCTTCATTGTTGCGTTCCTCTCACATCCACTCCAGTGGATCTGGGCAATCGCTGTGAGTGAGCATACTTAGAAGCTCCCTCCAACCTCAAGTCCTGGAAGTGGGCTCTGATGGGCATCAGCTTTACCTTGCCTCGGAAGCCAAACAGCTTGTCCCAGTTTTAAACACTATACACGTAACTTTCATGGAGTAAACGTTCAAACACTGTAAATACTGTTAAGTGATACAACTGGCTATTAATGATTTGCCTAAAGGTAGTAATAGAGGTGATGCTAGTAATAAAGCTAATTGCTCCTTCTACAAAAGAAATTAGTCAGAAAAGGAAATCCATGTGCATAGGATGGCAAACTGCCAGTTTGACATTTGTGAATTTTTAAATTCCTGGGGCTTTGATACCACTTCACTCTGTCCCTTTCCTGCCTGGTGACAGAGAATAGGTGTGGCCAGATTTTCTCATACCTGGAAGCCCAAGTCTTGAAATCTGCCATAGGAAACCCATATTCTTTAGCAATTTCTCAAGAGATTGCATCAGGAAGAGCTTAGCAAGTTCATTCAGGAATTAGTATTAATATGCCATACTTAGGGCTTTGACAAAGAAGTTATATGTGCCTCAACCCTGTAGCCTTCCTCAGAACAGGCCATTCTTGAGCCCAGCCTCACAGTCTTTTTCAGGTTAAGCTTTGACCAGACTTGATTTTTCCAACTCATGCATGCAAGATGAAATGAGCTACAAAGACAGCTTTAAAATCTTTCAGCACTTAAAACAGTGATTTATAGCCATTAGAACTCCTGGAGAGGTATGCATTTTGTTCCAATTTTGCAGATAGAAATGACAGGTTAGCAGAGATTGAAGTGGTCAGATGCATTGGTACCATAAATGCAGATATTTGTAAAGCTAGAAATAGTTCAGAGAGGGTGTCATTTGCCTGCAGACTGTGGGTTTTCTCCTTTCGAGCCTCTGAAGTGAAAATCAGTTGTGTTCCCTCTTGTGCACTAGGACAGAGAGTGGCTGAGTTTAAGCTTCTTGAGAACTCAAAAGTTGTCTTCTTTATGAGCTGTGTTACTTTCTGTCCTGAGGAACTTGTGCACAGTGTGAGGTACAGGGGACGTGGTCTCTGGCACCAAACGAGTGAAAAGAAGCCCCATGGTCTGGCCTTTAAAAGGGCCTCCATGTTGCTTCTGTGTGTGGCTTTTGCAAATCATCCAAAAGACAAGGGCCCAAGTGGTTCTCAGCTCTGGCTGTCCATTACAACTACTTGGGCTCGGCCCAGGCCCTAACCCATGTCAAACAAACCAGAATAGAAAATGGGGTGGGGGTGAAGGGGTAGATGAGTTCATGCCAGGTAGTTCTTACACACATAAGGCTGGTGAAGCCCTGCTCCAGTATGTCAGAGACATTGCTCTTGGGTTCATATTTTCCTCCTGCTCTGAAGGCTGAATTGAGCTGCTTGCCTTTGTCCTCTGGAAAGAGGTAACACCCCATATAAGGCAACTTCAAAATTCCAAGGACAACTTATGAATTTTGTTAGAGAAAGAGTCTATTGCCTATCAAGGCAAGTAGCCACGTACTTAACTTTGTGGGGACAAGTAATTCTAAGACACACAGCTTCCTGCTTGTCTGTACACTGCCCACCACACTACCCGTCTGGCCTTCCATGAGCAGAAGTTTCACTACTGAAATAAGTAGGTGACCTTTCTCATTTCTCAGACACAGAGGAAGAGACGGTTTGCTGTCGAGTAGGTTTACTATTGAGTTTAGCACGTCTGCAGGAGAGGTGAGAACCTGCAGTGGAAGCCTAAGCAGGGCACACTCTTCCGTGTGGCTGGGAGTCCTTTGCCATTGCATTGTTTGCTGTTAGCTGAAGTGATGCTTTTGGGAATGTCTTCAATATACAACTAATTGAAGGAGTGCCCTCATTAAATATCAAAATACCAGGTGACTATTCTTTTCTCCTCACTTTTATTTCAAAGGTGTTGGCATTGTGGAGATCCAGTAGGAGACTCCAAATTATAAAGGTCAGAGTGTTTCCTGGCCGAAATGCTGGCCCATCTGGGGATGAGCTGGAACCTGAGGCCCTCAGAGCTCTTCCTTGCCTTTTCCACTTCACAGAGTGATAGCTGAGTGAAACTAAACCAGACAAACCTAGGGGGAAATAAAGAAAAGGAAGAGACATCAAACAAAAAGGTTAGTAAAAATCTGAGAAGGAAAAGGGTAACAGTGAACAGTTGGACAGTCTTCAGGCAGCCAGTTTGGGAAGAATTGATGTCTTTGAGTTGTAGTGTAGAGAAGAGTGCTGAATATTCCACAGACTTCCTAAGGAACCAACAGATAAAGTGCAACCAGTGTACACCTTGGAGGCAAAGATGGCGAAGCTTTGTCTTTTATACTTTGAACATGTAGCTAAGTGAGGCTATTTGAAAATGGACATCATGCTTGGAAAGATGAAGGGTCAGCAAAGGAAAGAAAGACTCCCAATGAGATAGACTAACATGGTGACTTTAGCCATGGGCTCTAGTGTGTCAGACATAATGAAGATGGCACAAGATAGGGCAGGATTCAGCTTGGCTTTCATAGGGTTGCTATGAGTCGTACTGAACTCAAAAGCACTTAACAACAACAATAACCCTATCCTTGCTCCTCCCAAGCAAATCTCCCTACCTCACCTTAGATTGGTGCTCCCATAATAGAGAGAAAGCCAAGATAGGTGCTCTAACCCAAACCACTTCCACCTGATCTTTTATCTGAATTCTATTGAGGAGAAGGGGAGCTCTTGTGGTGTATTCTGTAGAGAGTTTCACTACTAACATGAAGGTCAAGGCTGCTTTGGCAGTTTAAATCCACCAGTAACTCTGTAGAAGAAAGATGGCAATCTCCTCCCACACAATTGACAGCCTTGAGGACATACTGGAAGGTCTGAACTGACTCAACAGTGATGAGGGAGAGAGACTAAAACTCCAGGAGGAAAGAAGGAAGGTCCAGCTACTAGGAAAAGGAAAGGGAGATTGATGAAGAAATCCAGGCTAGTAGTTGTTATGCAAAACAAACAAACAAACAAAATCCCTCCAAATCACTAAATAAGAATTGATTTAATAAATTCTAATTTGGAAAATGAATATTTTACAGTCTAAGCCATATTTGCACATTTTGAAGAATTCAAACATATAAATTATAAAGTAGTATTATTGTTGTTGGGTGTACCATAGAGCAGTAACCAACACATAGCTGACCCTCTAGTGGGTTTCAGACACAATTAATTGTACAAAAGGAGATTTCCCATCGTGGCTTCAAATTGTGTGCTTTTGGGATTGAACTGCAGCTTCTTTCTACTAGGCCACCAGAGCTATTTTAAAGAATTATATGCGTGCATATATACACATATATGTATGCACCTCTTTGTTCAACAGTAAAGAATAAAGATTAACAAGTATTTAAGATGTATTTACACATCTGTGCCAATATTTTTGGTGGGGAACTTTTTTCAGTAAATCATAGATAAGACCTAAAATATTTGAAGAAAGTTGTAAAAAAAAATAAAACTGATAAAAGTTTTCCTTATAATTCAGAAGGTCACTAGAATATTAATTTCGAGTGGAAAGGAAATTCAACTTATTTTACTTTTTAATTTTTTTAACTTTTTAAGTTTTTTTTACTGTGAGTTTAATGGGAGTTTATAGAAAAGTTGGATTTTTCATTCATTCACTGTTGCACAAAAGTATTCATTGTGGCATAATTTCCTCCCTCTCCTCCATGTCCCCCAAGTCCTCTTTGCTATGCACTTCTTATTCTGTGTTGTTGTCATACAAATAATGCATAATCATGTGTTCCTTTTATTATTTTTTATTTATTTATTTTTCATGTGTTCCTTTTAAACAGTTCTTTCCTTCATCTTTTCCAATGCGGTGTTCATTATTTACCCCCCTTTTTTCACTTTTCCCCCAACCTCTTTGTGAGTCCTGTTTTATAACAGTGACATTATGCAGTATTTGTCCTTTTGTGACTGAGATATTTCCCTCAGCATAATGTCCTCCAGGGTTACCCATTTTCTATATTAATGCATGAGTTACTTGTTTTTCAGAGCTGTAGTTTTCCTATCCATTCATTGTTGATGATTACTTGGGTTGCTTCCATCTTTTTGCTATTGGGAATAACACAGCAGTAAACACATGTGTGTGTATATATTGCTTGGGTAGCAGCTCTGATTTCTTTAGGGTATATTCCCAGTAGTGGGATTTCTGGGTCAAATGGTATCTCTATTTCCAACTTTTTGAGAAAAATGCCATATAGCCTTTCATAGTGGTTGCCACTATTTTACACTCCCACAGGATTCCAATTTCTCCACAACCTCACCAGCAATTTGTTGTTTGCTATTATTATTGTTCTGTTGCACTTTGCTAGCATTACTAGGGTGAGGTTATATCTCATAATTGTTTTGATTTACATCTCTCTAAAAGCTAAGGATTTCTGAATATCTTCTTTGGTGAAGTGTCTGTTCATATCCTGTGCCCATTTTGTGATTGGGTTGTTTATCTTGTTGAGGTGCTGGAGTATTCTATAAATTTTAGATATGAGTCCCTTATCAGGTGTGTCATTACCAAATACTTTTTCCCCAGTCTGAGGGTTTCATTTTTCCCCTGTTGGAGAAGGTTTTTGATGTGCATATGGATTCAATTCATAGAAGGTCCCATTCATTTGTTTTATTCCCTCCTGTTTGTAGGTTTCCCCAAATGCTTGGAAGACTGTTCATATTGTGGATTAAGGTTTCTAAAGTTCTTCCAAGCTTTTCTCTGATGAAATTTCTAGTCCTTGTTTTCACTCCTAGGTCCTTGATCCACTTTGAGTTGGTTTTTGTGTATGGTTTGAGGTGTGGGTCTTGCTTTAGTTTTCTACAGATAGTTTTCCAATTTTGCCAATACCATTTGTTAAAGAGGTTTTTGTTTCTCCACTTAACTGATTTCATCTCCCTGCAAAAAAGTCAGTTGACCATAGGCAGATGACCTGATTTCTGGGTTCTATTCTATTGACTATGTGCCTATCACTGTACCTGTACCATTCTTACTTGACCACAGTGACTGTGTAGTAGGATCTGAGATTAGGATGTGAAATGCCTCCTACCTTTTTCTCTTTTTCAGGAGTGTTTTACTTGCCTTTGGTAGAATTGATATTTTCACAATATTGAGTCTATGGGGCTATGCTTCACACTTCATTTTTGTTTTTCAGAAATGCTTTGCTTGTTCAGGGTCTCTTTCTTCTCCAAATAAGCTTGACAATTTCCCTTTCGATCTCCTTGAAAAATCAACTGGGTATCTATATTGGGATTATGTTGAACATATAGATTACCTTTGGTATTTTTTTTGTAGGATTGTAATTTTCCTAATATTAAGTCTTCCTGTCCATGAACAGGGTATATTTCCCTCATTTCTTTATATCTTTCATTGTGTTTTGCAGAAATGTTATGTAGGGTTTTTTGTTTGTTTGTTTGTTTGTTTTGTATAGGTCTTTTGTGGATTGTTTTTTAAAGTTCCTCTAGGCTTTTGTTTGTAGAGTCCTGTACTTCTTCAAGTTTATCTGTTACTCTTGAAAATATTGAATCACTGTTCTTTTGTTTTCTGTGTAAGAAAGTTCCATCAGATTTCTAGCTTCAGGAAATCCATTGATTCTGTGTCATAATCTCTTTTTAGGGGTGATATCTTGTTGTGGTTTTATATAGGGTATGAGGCAGTCTGCTTGTTCTGTGTCATTGCTGTGGTAGAGTTTTTCATGCCTGAGACCTTAGCAGGCCCTTGGTCTGATAACCTTCGCCCAGGGACTCACTGCTCTAAAGGAGGGAAGGACATTCTTCCTGAATTTCTTTCTGATCATTTGACTCAATGGAAGACTTGCTTCAGTTGAGGAGAGAGATGGTCTGTGAATTAGTAGTCTTCTTATCCAGGAAATGGCCACAGTTAGGCTAGGTCCAAAGAGTCCACTGCTCAACTACTGGTTCTAGCAGGGGGAAGGAAATGGCTTCACCTGTGACACTGGTGCTCCTGGAACAGGAGAGTGGGACAGTAGCAAGGCTGTCTCCAGGTGATGGGGCAGCAGTCTCCAGGTGGCCAGACAGCACTCTAGTATGGACTGGGCCACACTGGAACTGCAGCCCCTCAACCTGGAAGGCAGTGGTTCTTTAGCCAGCCTGGGTGTAAGTGAGCCTGGGCTGGGCCCTGCCTTGTGCAGATGCTGAGAAAGTGGAGGTGTGATGTTCCCCGGCTTGGAAATGCCACACAGGCCTGTGACTCCAGTTTTAATTGTTTGAATGAATTTTTACAGTGCAATTTTTTTTGTTCAGCAATTTATGCCCATTTTGTTTTATGTTATGCATTTCATTGAGGGATTCCCTCAATGTAACTGAATGTCCCGTGGACTGTTGAAAGAACAAACAGATGTGTCTTGGAAAAAGTGCAGCCAGGATGGATGTTCATTGGAGGCAAGGATGACAAAGCTTTGTTTTAATTACTTTGGGCATGTTGCTAGGAGAGGGTATTACTTAGAGAGGGACATTTTGCTTGGAAATGTGGAAAGTCAGTGAAAGGGGGTAGAACATGAACTAGATGGATTGATACAGTAACTACAGTAATGGGCTCAAGTGTCACAGAGGATGAAGATAACAAAGAATAGGACAGGGTTCAGATCTGCTATTCATAGAGTTGCATTGAGTTGTACTCATGGCACCTAACAACAACAATGTACCAGCACTCTTCCTACTTTCTAGTTTTCCTCTTTCCATTTGTCTTTCTTGCCTCTTCCTGACTTCTGAGCTTTGTTCTTTTGCAAATGTTGCCCTTTTGGCCTCATCTAGTTTTGATTGTACTGAGGTGTACATCCTTGCATGGTAGTATTTTTTATTTTTTTTTTACTTTCTAGGCCTGTTATTTGCCTGAACATTGAGCTCTGGGGATGGGAGAGGTGTTCAGTTCCTGGCTGGAAAGATATCTAAAAGCTATAGTTTTGGGAGTCTTGATTAAACAAGCAAAATAAGCAAGGTTGGTCTTTGCATGATTTTGAATTTTTGTTTTGGATATTTTTCTGCCTGTTAAGGAATTTCTATTGTGATCCTGATCAGTGTGGTCAGTAATAGAAGTTGGGCACCATCTAGTTTTTCTAGTTTGAGCTGAGTTCTACTTCTGATGTGAAATTGGAGAACTTCCAGTGTGGAAGATAACTACAAAATTCCAAGAGAAAACTATACATCTTCTCATGTCAAGACCCTGGTTAGCACATTGCTCCTGAGAAATTGGTGGCTTTGGACAAAACTTCACTCTCTATTTCTGCTTGAAAAATGAAGCTCACATTATTGGTCAGTATTCAAGGTAACTTGTCAGTGGTCTGGTCAGCAAACTTCATTGTTAGAGAAAATTGTATAGCACATAATATCTGATGAGCGCAGAAAGGGAAGCAGCAAGCAGACCAGCAAACTGTGGTACTAATGAGCAAGAACCAGCACAGCTGCCTCCAAGGCTGATGGTTCATGGATGGTGTCAGACTGCTCAGTAAGCACAGGCTTATTTCTGTTTATTCACTAATCTGTAGTAGACAATTTCACAAGCCTCCACATCAAAGATTCTGCTTCTAGATATGGCTGACATTTGTCTCTCTCCCAATCCCACAGCACCTTCCTACTGAATCAAAGCCTCTTTTCAAATTTATGGTCCCGGACAGGAATGGATTAACCAGTAAGCACGGTAATCATGGGCTTACTTGTGTTTACTTAATCTGTAATGAACAATCTCACATGTCGCTCACTGGTGAAATCCAGGTGAAATGGTTCAGTACAGATTATCAAGTAAGCACAAATAAGCCTGTGCTTATTTAGCTTGGTAGGTATGTACTCTACCCCTGTTCACAGAAGTACCTGAGGAAAGAGCCTGAATTTCAGGCTTTCAAGGGATGTGGCAGGCCAGAGAGGATCCTAAAGGAGCATACAAAACTTGAGTAGAGAGAAAGGGAAGAATCAGAGCAGAAGAGGAAGCAGGAAGTTTTCAGTCAAGGATAGGAAAGGTGAGAGAGGGAGAGTAAAACTCAAGGAGAAAAGACAGAGTCCAGGGGAGAGTTGAATCTTGCTGGTCCTGAAGAACATCAGAACCAAACAGAGGAACATAATGACACCTTTAAAAAACTGTCCTTCAAAGTTACAAAGTTAAACTCTGACACTTTTGAAATTACCATGAGTCAGAACCAATTTTATCATTATTTTTCTTTGAGATAGATGTGAAGGGAGGGGGTAGAAGTGGATGGGTATCCTGCGGGATGGTGAAGCAGGAAATAAGTGGGTAAAGATGCATGTGAGAAACGCAGGGACAACACTGACACTAAAGTTAACTCCGCAATAAGGGATATACCTTTAAATTGCTGGTCTGTCTAATACTTCTCTAAATCTGAACATTCACATTGAGACAGACTAGGAAGAAGGACTGGTCATCCACTTCTGAAATAGC